>NC_081389.1:17434880-17765713 GCF_030684315.1 Stegostoma tigrinum | reverse complement strand
GGAACAGCTACATTGCCCAATATAACATCACTTAAAAACTGGAATTCAGGTGACATTCAGAAAATGAAGCCATTGTCCAAAAACTTCTCTATCTTGGTTTCTGAAACACAAGCCTTTTTTAAATTTCTAAATTATGAATTCCCTGTAGTAATTCTGGCTGACAAACCATGATCACAAACTATCCCTCTACATGTTAACACACCCTTAACATGAAAAAAGTGACAGCTCAAGAATGATGTCATAAAAACTTCTTGGTTGCCAGACATGCACATACATCCACCCAAATGTGTCAAATCAAACCATTTGGAAGCATTTGTTTCAAAAACAAATCTCAAGTTACAAACATTGACTGCATCTTTAACTTGGAAAGATAACAGAGTTCTCAACACTGAGTTAATATTCTGATAACTCAATTTTAAGAGCCAAAATATTAAAAAAGCCAGGTACCAAGATAACCATTCTTCTGTTAACAGAGTCTCAGATGCTCCTACCTGTGCCTCTGAAAATGCTATATACACACACACATATTTGCTGGTCAGGCATGCTAACAAAGTGCAGATTAAAGTGCTGGACCTGTACGATTGTCTATGTCTGGGACAAAGAACAAGGATCTCAGAGATTACTTGTAAAAGCTGTAACTGATGACCACACAAAACGTTTTTGAAATAGTCAAGACATATAAAGGACTCGTCAATTCAGCATTTTTGAGGAGGGCTGAAATACTTGATCATTTAATTCCCTTCCATAGTTAGGTTATCTAAAGTTGGAGGCTATAAAAATAGTAATACCCAATTGACTCAATAAGTAGGATTGTACCAGAAAGTGGCTTTTTATAAAACAAAGGGAGAAAGCAAAAATCCATATGGCAATACAACTAATTTGATATGCAAGAAAGGAAAGTCCACCCACACTTGTATTGCGTTTTTCTTCTCTACAACGTTATACAGCCCTTCACAGCCAAATTGGAGACCAAGCACTTCATTTCTGGATTCTACTGTAACTGCTAAGTAACATCCTAAGAAGGGATCTGCCCACTATGCAAACATACTTGAAATCAAATAGGTAAACGAGCATATGGGCTCAGGGAGGACAGCAAATAAAACCAAACTAAATCCTCCAACTCTATGGCCTAGTAGACTGTGATATGGAGGCTACAGTGTTGGACTGGGGTGAATAAAGTCAGAAGTCATACAACAGTAGGTTATTGTCGAACAGGTTTATTTGAAATCACAAGTTTTGGAGCATAGTCCCTTCGCGAGACTTCTGACTAGTCAACTGTGTTAGGGACCTTTGAAATCATTACCATGCTGCCACGAGCAAAGCAAAACGCAACGTAGGAGGAAAACTTCCAACTGCATAAAGACATCAAAACTTGCAATTTCAACCCACAAGTATAACACTATTTCTATGCCATTGGCTAAATTCCTGTTAAAAATCACTACCTCTTTGCAGTTTATACCACTGTCATATTGTTTTTCAAATCAATGGAATACCACAAACAAAATACAGTACTAATGGATCATATACTATATCGACTGTCAAATGTTACATTTTGCATAAATTGAAAATAATCAACAGCAGTTTCTTGCAATAAACTGTCAACCCGTCAAGATTCAGCACATTTCCTCATTAGATAACTACCTACATTGTGGGTACTGTCTTCATACACCGATGCCAAATTGCTCTTACAACTATGAGACCAGCAACACAATCCAAACATCCACAGCATTACAATCAACCAGTACCCCCAAGTGAAACTAAAATCCTGGCTGCATTTCATTAACTTATTACCAGTCAGTCAGCAACTGAAACGGTAACCAGACTTACTTTATTTGCATGAAACCATGCATTACCAAATATTCTTTGACACCATTGGTATATTATATATATATATATATATATATATTTGGCCAGTGCTCCTCAAAATCGGATGTTCTATTATTTTGAAGCACTCAAATTCTTTTAATCAAAATGTTGGAAAATTCCACATATTCTTGAATATTTTAAGACAACCTTTGAATCAGTTTTTCACTGTACTCTTAGGAATAGGGCTGCCTATATAAAGCCTGAAATTAAAAATGTTTGAACACAACATTACTGTGTTAACCCTTCAGTGTTGACTGAATTAGGTTTTAGCAGCAGTTTTACCACACTGACAAAATCTGCCATTTGCCATCACTAATTTTACAAAATTGACCCTCCCAATGAATTCAGAATTACTCCAGTCCCAAACCTTCTCCCTCAACCTCGACCCCGACCTCGCTCAGCAAACTACAAGCAGGGCCTTATTTCATATTTGGTCCAGCTGATCAGGCATTTCTTCTTCGTTCCGACACAGCCACTTCTTCCAATCCTCCTAAATTCCATCACCCTTTCTCTCAATTTCTTTTTTTAAAATCGATTGATTCATGCCTGCTTGCTCTCCAAAGCATCCCAAAGATTTGATTTCTCTCACCATGTCGTGCTTCCCTCAATCTCACCTTCTGCCTCCTGGTCAATGCCTGTTCCTTAGCCATTGTCTGTAAAACCTACATTACTTAAATGGGGATGAGATATATACAAACACAAACACTGTTGCTACTCAGGAGGTTCGGAAACAAGCACACAGGAACTAAGGTTATAGATTATTCAAATAGATTCTTTCATTTGGTACATACTTACTCTTCTCAAACCCAGTTTCCTGTTCGACATTTTGCTCATGGTTTCACGTCAACATTTCCTATTATCGGTGCAAGACCGACACAGCTATAAATTTAGTTGCAAGCTTCAGTAACTTGGCTTGATGTAGTCAGTTTATCAAGTTTCCCTCCCTTTTCAGCTGTGTCTTGTGTAGCAACTGACGATGGGCAAGCAGTGAACAATTTACGAGTTATGCGAAGCTGACGTTTCCGGTCAGGACCCTTCTTCAAAAAATAGAGGTCAGCTTTTCTGAAGAAGAGTCCCGATCTGAAACATCAGCTTTCCTGCTCCTGATGCTGCTTGGCCTGCTGTGTTATCTCAGACTCCAATATCGGCAGTTCTCACTATCTACTAATTATGTGAACACTGCTTGAACGTCTGACGTCAAGTTCCTCAAAATTCTCCAAGACCCATTTCCTCTATTCTTTTATATACCAAATAATTTTTAAAAAGCCTTAAACACATGCTTTTGCTTCAGGTGTACAGTGAAGGTGTACATAGTTTTACCAAACCCATAGGGCAATGCTCACATTAGAAAGGCAACAAGTGGTGATCTAACAATGGGTCACTACGCCTCAGGCGAGGGGAGACATCGAAGGGAAGGAGAATCCCTCATAGTAACCTCAGTTCAGTGGGATTGGGCTCCTCTTGTTGGCATCCTTCTGCATCACAAGCCAGTTACTGAGTTAACACGCTAAACCAACCGCTTCAGCTATACAAGGCACTGATAAGACTATATCCAAAGTACTGTGCACATTACTCGTCACCTGATTTAAGGAAGGATGCAAACATGTCACAAGCAACTCCAAAAAAGTTAATTAGACTGATACGAGGGACAAATGGGTTTTCTTCTCAAAGTTTGGGCACGCTAGGCTTGTACCTGCTATTACAGTAGTTTGCACTGCAGAAGGGAGCATGGATTCTGCAATGAAGCTCTTCACAGGTCTCTGAATTTGGTCACTGCATCGCAAGTCAGATGCTTCTAAGAACTGCTGTAAATGGGAAGATTTCTGACTGATCAGCATCAGTTGCAATAGTTCCAACAAAGATAGGAAGCACTGGGCTGGTGCACTACAACTGAACAGTTTTTCAAACAGATAAGTGGAAAGGGAAATGCTTAGATAATGGCTGCCTTGGTCCAGAGGAATTGTGCAGATCCAAAAGCATGAAAATCATTAACGAAACATTTCTGAAATCACAAAGGCAAGACCTCTATCTCAAAAATAACTGACACTGCTTTTTGGCAACTGACTATTCAAGACTAAAGTAATAGGCCTAATTTTTGAGATTTTTAAATTAAAACTATTAATATATTTATAATAAAATTAAATTTAAAATATCTTTGCACTCACATTCCTGCATATTTAGAATTATCTGAAAGAAAGAACAATCCTTTAATTTGGGATAAACATGAGATAATAAAGCTATGGGGGAGTCTTCCTCACCCACAGAACTGTGAAAGCCACCACTATATTAAAGCTTCAACAGGCAGACAAATTCTGCAAACAATTTTGGCACATCTTAACTTGTAGCACTCAAATCAACTGTTACTAAATACAAAAATATATTCTTCATTTACTTGTGTTTACACAATTTTAACTGTTACACTATTCTACATACATTGAATGCTAAAGATCACATCCTGGCCTCTGACACAAAATTAATTAAGTTTGACAAATGCACTTGTGCTCATTATTAGAAACATCAGTTGTTCTGTTAATTTCTTCACTCGTAAAATGGCAAAGCCTTTATGTTTAGGCTTGATAAGAACTTGACCTCCACGTCAATTTTTCAAGTACACTTTCCAATTATGTTGAACACCAAATATTTGCCTAATAGCTTTGCTCCCACAAACAGACCTTCATAAACATTTCATGCCTTGACACATACTTCGAGAAAAGTTGGTGTAACAGGCAGTCTCTGAAAAACACCAAAACATTTGGGAAGACAGGGAGAATGCTTGACAAATTTCTACATTAAACTAGATACATTCCAGTTAATTATAGTCATTATTTTTCGTAGTTGAAGTGGCACCATAATTACTAACGAATTACTTGCAACTTCTAAAATTGCAATTGTTAGAGGGGTTGGGCATTTCCTGTAACATACTGATATGCATTTTGACACTTAAATTTATACGCTGTATCTGGTCTAGGTGAAGTAAAACAGAGAAAGCACATTGCTGGGAAACCCGTCGCTGTGGCTCTGAGCAGACACTTGTGCAACAGATTTTTTTTTTTAAGTGTAGAATAGAATACAAAAAAACAGGATCAGTTAAAAAATAAAAACACTGTGATAATCATGGACAACTTCAGTCTGGGATTGGGTTTGGGCACATCAGCCTGAAAAATGATTTGTGGAGTTTATTCTGTACAAGTTTTGTGTACAGTATGTTTTCACACTAGCCAGGGAGCAGGCTATTCCAGACCTGAAAGTGCAATCAGACAGAATTAAATCAAGAACCTTATTGCAAAAAAAAGCCTCTTGGTGACAGTCATAATGTATAATGTCACACTTCAGTCTGAAAGTGCCAAGTATGGGTATATTGTTAAATATAAAAGTAATGAGTGTATATTCAGGAGCTTAAATAAAAAGACAGGCTATTTTGGACAAGTATTATCTAATGATCAAGGGTTAATGAACATTGCTGCTGTCAAAGAACCTTTAGGAGCAAATCATCACAATGTGATAGATATCACATTATTTTTGACAATCAGTAGCTCAATCTTAAGCAAGGGTGTTATGTTTGAATAAGGGAAATTATGATGTCATGTCACAAATTGGAAAAAGTGGACTGGGAAAATACATTAAAGGGTGGTACCGTACACAGACGATGGATAGTCCTTGAAAAACTATTGCATGGCTTAAAGAGAATTTTCAGGGCGCAAAATCTCAAAGTCAGTTAACTTCGGCTGACAAAGGAAATTCTTTCAATTTTGTACAATCGTGAAAATGCCAGAAATGGGAAATCTGATAATTGAGTTTTTTTTTTAAAGAATACAGCAAAGGAGGACCAAGAAACAGATCAGGAAATGGAGGTGAAAGATATGTACACAATCTGGCAACAAGAAGCTAAAAGAGACTGTAAAGACTCAATAGGAATAACACGTTTAATCGTAAAAAGAAAACATTTTGCCCAAAATGTGGGTCCATTACATTGAAGAGTCATGGGTCCTCCTAATGGGAATAGAGAAGCTAATGATCAATTTGCATCTGTTTTCATCAAGGAAGATACAGTAAATCTCCCAGAAACAGAGATCCAAGTGGATAAGGAGAATGATGCATTGAGGGAAATTAGTAAAGAGGTTAGTTCTGAGGCCTCAACAAATTACAAATTACACCCAGAACCTGGATGTGGGAATAATTATATTTGTCCTGATACCAAGATAGGAAAAAAGGTCAAGTTGTTAAGAGTAGGCAAAGAGTCTACAATGGCTGTTATGTAATTATGGAAAAATATGAACTTTCCCACTTTGGCGCTAAGACGACAATGGCACACTATTTAAATCGAGAGGATTTGCAGAATTTGGTGTCACAGAGGAACTGGGATGCCCTTATACCCAAAGGTGGCATGCAGGTACAGAAAGCAATTAAGAAGACAAATGCAATGTTGTTGTATATTGCAAGGAGAATGAAATATAAAAGTAGGAAAGGTTTTACTGCAGCTGCAGAATGTTTTGGCATGCCAACATATGGTTAAATCTGACCAATCTTCTGACTTACCAGACCAAAGTTTGGTTCATAATCTGAAAAGGATATAACCATGACAAAAGCAATTCAAAGGAGATTCACTCAACTCATTCCAGAGAGGGCCATGTCATAAGAAAGAAGTTGGCCCCGCACGCACTGGAATTTAGAGGAATGAAATGATTTCATTGAACATTCAAGATCCTGAGAACTTATTGCATGAATACAGTGATGATGTTTTCTTATTTGGAGGAGACCAATAATATGAGATCACTCTTTCAAAGTAAAGAGGAGGAGAATTTATTTTTCCCTCAAATGGTTGCAAGAATGTGGAATTCTCTAGCCCTGAATCCAGTTGAAATGGGGTTATTCAATGCATTCAAGGTTAACTTTGAATGTTCAGTGGCAGGGAGTCAAATGGTTTCAGGAGTAGATAGCAAAAATTGCAGCAATTCACCACAAAAAAAAAAATCAGGTTTAGGTATTCATGCACTGAAACTTCGCTAAATTCTAGATAACATTTAAAAGAACCACTGCATGTTAATATTTTACTTCAGTTCAAAGCAAGTTAAACAGGTAAAATACAGTCAGTACGTGTGGAGTTACAGCCCTGATTCAATTGCCAAAGGAATCTATCCACATCCCTAGACTGTCTTCAGTCAGTCTTAATATAGTTTCCCATTGTATTATGTAATGCTACAGGGTGAATTTTCTATGACCGGGCATGGATAAGAAGTTAAAATATGGAGCGCAGGATGGAATCACCCATAGGCATTTATCCTACATTAAAGGCTGTGAAGATTCTCAATCAAATTGTTCAACTCAGCTTATATGTCACCTGTCAAAAACCCAACCAAATAGCACTCATGAATTGTGCAGGAAGCAGTTTCAGCAACTCAACCAACATTCCTAAAGCACACGTGGAAAGAAAACAAGTTTTGGAGGATAATTTGTCTCACATTCAAGTCAAACTGAAGATTGTTTCACAGTTCAAATAGGCTACGTAAAGTAGGCACGAGCCATCATGAAATGCCCTTGGGCACACTGCATTTGCAACGCACAGCACTCCAAATATTCAGTAACTACAAAAAAACCCAATTGGGTCATATAATCATGAGCTCCTAAAACATGAGTCCTATCTTATAGCTATTTTAATGTTCATCGACTCTGACGTTGTACATTGTCAATAAATGTTAGGTCAAAAATCGTCAGTCAAAATTCACTGGAAGACTAAGAATTTAACTGGAATGTAAAACAGATTGAAAATGAAAAGATACATTAACTTTTATGATGAATACTCACAATGAGGAACAAACTTTTGAGTTACAGTTCATCCAGATCCCCACCACTGATGATTATAAAATTAAGCAACTGGAAGGAAAATCCAACTTCTACATCAAGGCAAAAGCAAAACACTGGGAACACTCAAGGTCCTAAATAATAAATAAAACGGTGAAAACCCTAACATCAGGCCACGTCAATGGAGAGAAAACATGGCTAAAGTTTCAGGTCGTGATGCCTTTTGTTTTATTCCAGATTAATGCGATGGGACTTTCACAACTCTACCGAATTTTTTCCTTAAAATGCGTACAATAGTTTTCAGATTCTCAGTGACCAGCTATACCAAACGTTCAAAATGTGATCATCAAGACAATTTTATGTCAGTGTAGTATCAAAACCTTGTACGTTGGAAAAGTTAGTCATATCCCACTTGACAAATGTGGAAAAGGGGCAAAAAGTTCATGCCACCCCTCCATTACTAACCAGGAACTTGTACTCTATTTTTCTGGTTGATTGATAGCAAGATTATACTTGCACCTCACTCATCCTGGTCTATTCAATAAACCAGTGCTGTTGTTCAACTCTGGTTCAAGAGCCTCAATATCCACCTTCAGGAAGTCAAGGGGATTATTTCTGGAAAGCTAAGACCATTATAGCCCAAGTGAGTTTCTAAGCCAGCATACGCTGAACATCCTGATACTTGCAAGGAGAATAATGGCCCTCAAAGAACTAACAAAGTACTTTAACTAACACAGGATTTGAAGAATTACAGTGTCATAGAGTAATACAGCAAAGAAACAGACCTTTTGGTCCAACTTGTCCATGCTGACCATGTTTTCCCAAACTAAACTAATCCCATTTGCCTGTGTTTGGCCCATGTTGCTCTAAACCATTCATAATCATGTAGCTGTCTAAACGTCTTTTAAATGTTCTAACTGTACCTGCATCTACCACTTCCTCTGGCAGTTCATTCCATAAAACGTACCATCCTTTGTTCGGAAAAAGAGTTGCCCCTTTGAGTCCCTTTTAGATCTTTCTCCTCTCACCTTAAACCTATGTCCACTAGTTTTTGAATTCCCCTACCCTAGGGAAAAGACCTTGGCTATTCACCTATCCATGCCCATCATGATTTTATAAACCTCTATAAAAGGTCACACCTCACTCCAGCATCTCCCTATAACTCAAACTCTCCAGCCCTGGTAACATCCTTGTATATTTTCTGCACCATTTTCAATTTAATAATATCCTTCCTATAGCAGGTGATCAGAACTGTATACAGTAGTCCAAAAGTGGTCTCACCAATACCCTGTACATCCTCAACATGAGGTCCCAACTCCTATGCTCAATGCTGTGATCAAGAAGAATTACATAAAACAAATTTAACTAAATCAAGAACAACCAACCATTTTGTGGGCACTAAAAACAAATAATTCGAATATAATATCAAAATTTAAATTGGAATGTTGTTGTGGGTAGAGATAGGTCAATGATGCCCATCAGTAACAAAAGGCCTCCTGTGTACCAGTGGACTCTGCATGCTTCCTCTCTGGAAATGGACAGAAGGACAAAAGGCAGCCAGCCAATTCTCATGTACCTATCTGGGCTCATGTGTCACTGAGAAGTAAGACCATCTCGTTGTTGACCACAAACATCAAAATGTCACCAGCAATTTAGCAAATGACCCACATTGTGAAATCCCAGATTTCAACCTTCCACTGAAGCAGGACTATAACTCCACATCCTTGCACACATACAGTCTCTGTATTTTATGCAGACAATCCTCAAGTTGAGGATGGGACTGGGAGGAGTTGCCCACTTACTCCACAATGGAACATAAGGAGCACCTCAAATCGAGGCTATGGCCATTGTTCAAATACTAAACTCCTTCACACCCCACCCCCCGCCCCCCGGCCCCCAAATCCAGGTTCACTCCCAAGGGCTTTAAAACATTCAGTGTTGGCTGATACCATTGAATGGGTTGTTAATTTCAGAAATATAACTGCTGTACCTAGTCACGTGAAGTGTACAATCTCCACTCAAATTCTCACCATTACACAGCTTTGTAGAAAGATGATCAAATTAGTGTTATCAATGGTGATTTGGTGTGCGGGGGGAGTGGCTAGTTGACTGAAGTGATAGTTTTGCAAATTGCAATGACTTCACACGATATTTTTGGGAGAGGAGCATAGAAAACTGGCAAACGAAGTGCCATGTTTAAAATTTAGACTGAGTATGCAAATAGTAATACTGCTGCTTATTTAAACATGTCCATTACAAATCAATTTGAAACAGCATGCTTGAGGTGTATTTGAATCTATATTTAAGGTTCTGGCCTTTAAACTCATATCGTTTACTTTCAGATTTGATTAGGGTGGTGGGAGCGGGGGAGGGAAGCAGGAGAAGGGAAGACAAAGAATTCCCATTCCTATCAGTAAGTCACAAAGCACTTCACAGTTACTAAGTTATTTCTGAAATATGTTTGCTTGATTTGCTGACAAGTACAATAAACAGCATGCACCCAGCAAGATCCTCATCAACCGGTTTCTGCAGTGTTTGCTGAAAGGATAAATGCTGGCCACAACGCAGAAAACTTGTTTGTTCAAGTGTAATCTCAACAGGTGAAGAGAGTCGTAAACCCCTCAAAAATATGGCACTCTGCCACCGCTTGCAGATATGTTTAAATTTTAGTTTAGGAAGTCTGATCAATTCTAATACAGAATACCGAGTCAGTGCGTTCTACTTCAATTACAGAGAGTCAAGCTGACACCTTGTAATTCTCTTCTGTTCCACACTATCATTAAACAACCATCAGCCCACAAACCAAATTCATGACACTGTGGGACTAGAATTCAAACATATTTATGTTTCCTTTTAAATAAGTGGCAATTAATAAGTCATATAAGCTCAAAGAAAAAGCAAGGATATGGGAGAAAAGGGCAAATTTATTTCAAAGCCTTCAAGAGTTGTTTTTCTTTGCATCTTTTTAAAAAGTAGTTAGTGCTATCTATTTTGAGGGTCTTTTAGCACAATGAGTAATGCTCTGCTTCTGAATCATAAGTTCCTGGGTTGAGACCCACTTCATATGGTCAAACATGTTGAGTTTCAACCTGTAAATCTTTCAGAAGTACATCATTGGCAAGCAGCATGAGCAGGAAATATACCTGGCAACTAATGCCATGGGTAGAAACTGCAGTCTCTCTCAACCATGCATGCTCATAAAACAGAGTATAATTTGCATTTCAAACTATCTGCAACACACCATCACCGTTATAACTGTTACAAGTGGTACACTTCTATTACCACAATATTGAAAAGAAATTTCGTCAGCTTCTAAACTGAAATTACTGAGCATAATATCCTTTGGAACAATAGTTAAAGGGACAAAGAAGTGAATTTCGTTGAATCAAGAATTTTGATACAGTAATGTATTTATTGGATCCACATTACATAAGGTCCAAGGAATGGGGCAGAAGAAAGTAGAAGATTGTTTTTCTAATCTTTCAAGATTCACTTCTCATGTTGAAGACGACCAAGCCTGAACAACCTGACAAATAAAACTCAGTAATCTGTATTGCTCTTATTTATCAGGCTATAAACTATTGCAAAATATGTGGAACACTGAGCTGCTTTTGCAGCAAGCTGACAAGGCAACAAAGGGCTGAATGGCTTCCTGTGCTGTAACACCTTTTTTTGACTATATTCTGGCCCTATGTTGAACACAATCAATAAAACTAAAACCCAAAAATATGATTAGTGCATGGAATAAAATGACAAGGTTAAATATCCAAACAGGACATGAGTAACTAACTACTCTAATGAAATCGACATTAAGGCTCAATACTTCAAAACTCATAACAAAACATCATAACTTTTGATAAGTTGCTTTCTCCATTCAACCTGCCTTTATCCAATTAAGAAACTTAAGATATTCACTACAATTTAATTCACACAAGTTAAAATCTCATTATTCACAACTGTATCAGTCACAACAAACCTACAGTTTCATGTAACCACTTCTCTATTTAGACATCACTCAACCAAAGTAGTATCTTTGATTTTGGAAGGAGGCAAATTGGAAAAAAGTATTTTCTTTAGATGATTGGTCCCAGTCTTGCACAGTAACTGATTCAAGGTGAGCACTGCACAGTTTATTCAGATTAGATTTCTTTGGTACTGTACATTATGGAAACTGACTTGACAGGGAACAAATCCTTTTTGGTCCAGGGCACAGCAATCAAGAGAACGATTTTCACTTGCAAATTACACACAAATACAGAAAATTAAAGCATTCCTACCTGTTAATATTTGCAACTAATCCAGCAGATGCATCTGTTCAACATGAAGAATTGCAGAGCAGTGGAAAGAAGTGGTAGGATGCTGGATCAGTCTTAGCCACACTGACGCTGCGCGACCTTGAAGGTTCTGGGTGAATAAAAAATTATGTTAACCAGATTGCTAACTTTATTTTAAAATGTCATTAATGGCTCATAGGTGGAACTTTCGAGATAGACACCACTAATGCATTTAACAACAATGTCAGCTGTGGGGAATCAATCTTGCTCCATAATATGTTAAGAGGTTCAGAATGCTGTGTTTCGCATTCTCATCTCCAAGCTGATGAAGACCTGCTTCTTTCACCATTGGCATATGATACTTCAAAGGCTATTTTGACTTTTTAGACTGTGGACTTAAAAAATAGCAGACTGCGGAAGATGCATTTCTTAAAAATAAAAGTTAACAGAACTCATTGTGCAGTGCATACAGAATGTTTCTTTATTCAACCAGCAGAAAGGCAGCTAGACACCTCGGATCTGTCAGCATGTTCAAGACACTTATGCCAGTCATATTTTAGACTGATTTTTTCCACTGAGGACCAGGAGTGCTTAGCAAAGCAACAACTTAATGGTTGGTTCCTGGGCAAGTGGCTACAATCAGAAATACAGTCTGACAAAGTAAAAACATCCCTCTTTCTCTCACTTCCCTTCTGTGAGTGGAGAAGTAAAATCACATTCCAGGCAGCTAGCTATTTTCTCTCGCTCTCTCTCTCTCTCTAAGTTCCCTCGTGGAAAAGAAAAAGGGGAAAACACTTTCAGATAGACTTAAAGAGTGAGCCCTCAACTAGCAAAAGATTGGATTCAGAATCCATCGTTCCACACTTTTGTATCTTCCTCAAAAGGCAAAAGGAATCGAAAGGGAACTGAAGGATAACATCAAGGATTGTAACCTAGATAACAAAGTGTGGAGCTGGATGAACACAGCAGGCCAAACAGCATCATGGAGCACAAAAGCCGACGTTTCGGGCCTAGATCCTTCATCAGAAAAAGGGTTGTAACGTAGACTGGTGCCAGAAGTGCTTCAGTGACCTTTTCTGCTCCTTCCCCACCATAACACATTCGTCTACTCTCGTCTCTGAATCTGTTTGCATATGTGTAGGTTCTTCGTTTTAATAAAAGGACAGGTTTAAGTAATAGAGATTAGTAGATTCATGATTCGTCTCTCCACTGGCATCAGCTAAAAACAGATCTGTTTGCAATAAATAGCTGGCTTCCAGTTATGCACAGAACTTTGAGGGTATTTTCTGTTAACTGGGATTCATCCATCAGGTACAGGGCTTTGACTAGCTTGAGTGAAAATTTCAACATTTGTACCAACTGAAATAATGGGGCTCGATTTCCAATGCACTACCCAGGAAGTCATGATACACTTCCTTATGACTGACTCACAACCATTAAACTCTCCTGACAAGGTTTTCTTACAGCAATCTGTGGTTCTACTTTCTTCGTAAAACAGGACTCTGTACTCAGTGGGCTGTTCCTAGGGATGGTCGGCAAGACAAACTTAACTGCGAATGGAGAACTAGCGACTAAATGCTCTACAGGCTGAGAGAATCCTGGTCACGTAGTGCAGAGTTTTATGAATAAAGATAATGAAAATAATCTAAGTTCTAAGTTCTATCAGAAGTTCACTTTTTTTGATTCGCTTTCAGAAATGAGTCTTCAATAAAATGGTGTGGGGAGTACTTTCCAAAGGTGTTCAATAGAATTGATGCTCAGCATTAAATTGACAAATCTTTTTAAGGAGAAGATTTATAATTAGTAACTAGATAAAGGGTTATGAAGAACTACAAGGAACGTGGAGTTGAGGCCGAGATGAAATCAGTTACATTGAATGAATGACATAGGAAGCTTGAGGGGCTGAACTATGTATTCCTGCTCCTGGTTTTGTGTTCTTACATGCATTTGAAACCAAGGAATTTTAACACTTATCAGCCAGTTCACCAAGATGAGCCTTGCTAACAAACCGTAAATAAGCTCAATTTAGGGGAGATGATAGCATAATGGTGATGTCACTCAACAAATAATCCAGAGGCTCTGCAGAAGTGAATTTAACTTCCACTGTGGCAGCTGATAGAATTCAACTGTTCATAAAATTTGGAATGAAAAGCCAATCTCTGTGCTGCTAACCTGGAAACTATCCTAGATTATCATAAAAGCCTAAATGGATATCTGGTCTGAACTACATGTGACTGCGAATTCATAGTAACATGGCTGACTCATTTTCTTTTCTTATTTCCTAACAGGATGTGGGTGTCTGGTTAAGCCAGAATTCTTTTGCCCATCCCTAAATGACAATGGTCACCCATATTACTGTGGGCCTGGAGTCACATGAAGGGCAGACCAGGTTAAGGATGACGGATTTTCTTCCTAAAGGACATTAGTTAATCAGATGGGTTTTTCCTGACAAATCGACAATGGTTTCATGTTCATAAGTAGACCCTTAATTCTAGATTCTTCCTTGAATTCTAACTCAAATCATCTGTCATGGTATAGTTGGAGCCTGGGTCCCTAGGACACTGGCTAAGTTTCGGGATTAATAGTCAAGTGATAATAGCACTAGGCTGTTGATTCCCCAATGCCCTATGAAATGACCAAGCAAGCCACTTAGTTTAAGGGTAAATAGAGCAATACCTGCATACCATCATTGGATGAAATGTATTATGAGAAAGCCTGTATTTTGGGGAACTGGAGACAGTTTTTCCCAAGCAAGTCGTGAGAAATGGCAAAGACAAGGCTTGACTCTTTCGTTAATCAGGTCTGAACTCAAACCTGAACCAGAGACACCCAACGGGTGCACGTCAAGTCTGTCCAGCCACTGCAACCCATTTTCAGAAGACTGCATTGAACTTTGCAGGCTTTGGAGTTTGTACCAATACCCCATGGTGGGCAAACCAGAACACGGAACATCTAATAACTTCATATCCAGAACATCAAGCATATGAAAAGTTAGAAATAACGCAGACTTAGACCATAAGACATAGGAGTGGAAGACAGACCATTCGGCCCATCACGTCCACTCTGCCATTTAATCATGGCTGATGGGCATTTCAACTCCACTTACCCGGACTCTCCCTGTAGCCCCTGATTCCTTGCAAGAGCAAGAATTTATCAATCTCTGCCTTGAAGACATTTAATGTCCTGGCCCCCACTGTGCTCCATGGCAATGAATTCCACAGGCTCACCACTCTCTGGAGAAATGTCTCATTTCCGTTCTAAACTGACTCCCTAAGGCTGTGCCCACGGGTCCTAGTCTCCCCACCTAATGGAAACAACTTCCCAGTGTCCACCCTTTCTAAGCCATGCGTTATCTTGTATGTTTCTATTAGATCTCCCCTCAACCTTCTAAACTCTAATGAATACAGTCCTAGGATCCTCAGCCGTTCATCATACGTTAGGCCAACAATTCCAGGGATCATCCGTGAGAATCTCCGCTGGACACGCTCCAGTGCCACTATGTCATTCCTCAGGTGTGGGGCACAAAATTGGACACAGTATTCTAAATGGGGCCTAACTAGAACTTAGAACACCGTTCCACTGCAAGGGTCCGCATGGGTTTCGGGGCCTTGGGTCACCTGATACAAGCCGCAGCCTGAATGCTTCCTGAGGCAGTAGCTGGGGCGAAGACCATCCCACCCCTCCCTGACTTAGCACCCCACCCCCTCCCGGGGTCTCAGAAGCACATCGCTGCTTTTATATTCCAACCCTCTTGAGATAAATGACAACATTACATTTGCTTTCTTAATCACGGACTCTACCAGCAAGTTAACCGTTAGAGAATCCTGGACCAGCACTCCCAGAGCCCTTTGTACTTTGGCTTTATGAATTTCCTCACCGTTTAGAAAACAGTCCATCCCTGTATTCTTTTTCCCAAAGTGCAAAACATTGCATTTGCTCACGTTGAATTTCAGCCGCCATTTCCTGGAACACTCTCCTAAACTGTCTAAATCTTTCTGCAGCCTCCCCACCACCTCAGTACTACCTGCTTGTCCACCTAACTTCATATCATCGGCAAACTTCGCCAGAATGCCCCCTTCATCCAGATCATTTTATATATAAAAGTGAACAGCTGCGGCCCCAACACTGAACCCTGCGGGACACCACTTGTCACCGGTTGCCATTCTGAAAAAGAGCCTTTTATCACAACTCTCTGCCTTCTGTCAGACAGCCAATCCTCAATCCACGCCAGTAGCTCACCTCGAACACCAAGGACCCTCACGTTACTCAGCAGCCTCCCGTGAGGCACCTTATCAAAGGCGTTTTGGAAGTCTAGATAGATAAGATCCACTGGTTTCCCTGGTCTAACCTACTTGTTACCTCTTCATAGAATTCAAACAGGTTTGTCAGGCACGACCTCCCCTTACTAAATCCATGCTGACTTGTTCTAATCTGACCCTGCACTTCCAAGAATTTAGAAATCTCATCCTTAACGATGGATTCTAGAATTTTACCCACAACCGAGGTTAGGCTAAAATCGGCCTATAATTTTCCATCTTCTGTCTTGATCCTTCCTTGAACAAAGGGGTTACAACAGCAATTTTCCAATCATCTGGGACTTGCCCCGACTCCAGTGACTTGCTACATATGCACCCTGTTTAGTACCTATGGAGTCCATAAAGAGTGTTTGGACATTCTGCTCTGATAATGCCTCAAAACCAGAGTAATCTGACTCGTTTAACCTGGATCAAATCAGTTCAAGCCGCATCTCATGCGGCCAACTAGTTGTTTCACTACAAAATCAGTTTTGTATTGAATTTAGCTGACACACTGCTAGTTCCTTCAGTTTACCCATGATTAGCACTCTTAAAAAGAATAAATTCATACACGTGGGTGAGCATACTTATTTTTCAAACATGGATTCCACCAAGACACCCAAAACCTCCAATATATTTGGTTTGTATAATTGTTGTGCAAAGGCTTCAGTACCTTGGAGCAACCTTGCAATTATGACCATAGAATCCCTACACTGTAGAAACAGGCCCTTCAGCCTAACAAATTCACACCAACCTTTACAGCATCCCACCCAGACCCATCCACCTATAACCCACCTAATCCACACATCTCCAAACACCATGCGCAACTTAGCATAGCCAATCCATCTAGCCTGCACATCTTTGGACTGTAGGAGGAAACCGGAACACCCAAAAGGAAGCCCACACTGACACAGGGAGAACGTGAAAACTCTACACAGACAGTCGCCCAAATGTGAAGTCGAACCCGGGTTCCTGACACTGTCAGGCAGCACAGCTAACCACTGAGCCACCATAGCGAGGCCAGTAAATGATCATTAGTAGATAAGGAGAGAAATCTAAACTGAGTACCAAAGAGAGGCCAATTACCAGACACCCAGAGCAGATTTTGTGCTTCATGGGAAGAGCCAAAGAAAATATTGCTTAGACCTGAGAAATGAGGAGGATAATTAAGACTCATAGCAATGACTTAAAGAGCTTAACAACTTAAGCAATGATAAACTTAACAGCAAATTAAGCCCTTCTCAGGCACAGACTTAAAGATAATCAAGTGGGAAAAAAAGGTACACAAATTGCTACTGCAATTCAAAGTATTAGAACTTCCAGTGAAAGTAGTGAATGTGTTATTATGTCCACTGTTTGAATAGAAAATTTAAAGCTTTATTTCACAGCTAAGGCATTTTACTGATTTCATTCACTAAATAAAAAATAATCAGATGGAGAGACAGTTCAAATCTGATCATATGGGGTTGACTTTGGCACAAAAAGTACCTCTGACCAAAACAAAGCGAACATTACAGTAGACATCTCTCACACAATTAAAATAATTAAATCTTAGTGCATGAGATATGGAAAAAGCTTCGACTACAGATCCTTTGGAAATTCTTCAGCTATGTTTGGAGAGGAATGTCTTGGCTTATCTATCACAAACACCATACTGGTAAATGAAGATTTCCCAGAAGTAACAGCAATTCCACAAGATGTATGCACATAATTGTGATCAATATTCTTGCACTAATACATTTGTCTGCAAGGTGACATGGACAACTGAAGTCACAATAAATGAGCTTTATAAAAGGGTATTGTTAGACAGCAACTATCTGGGCAGCATTGATCATGGCATTTAGGCCACAGTTAAAGGCCTGTTCCATTGCAACCACTGTCACCTCATCTATTTGATCCAGCCTAAGTTACCATCCTTACTGCTGGAGGTACCTATTCAATTCGAACAAAATCAGACATGACTAGCAGCATATCATGAAACACCAGGACATCCACTGGATCCTTTTTTTCATACTACCCATTCAGGGCATGTGCTGAGGCCACCAGATCAATTAAATCGCTGATCTACTGGAAGCCAGCAGATGACAGCAATATAAGGGTAGGACTTGAACAACTAAAAGTGGGGCCTTGGGTAGTGCTGTAAAACAGAGACCTAGGGTTTCAGGTATATAATTCCTTCAAATTTGTCTCAGTAGTTAAAAAGATTTAGCACACCTGTCTACATTGCTGAAACTTTGAGCAGGGGTTGGGATGTCATGCCGAGATTCTTCAGGGAGTTGGTGAGGCCTTTTCTGGAATATTGTGCCCAATTCTGCTTGCCCTGTTATATGAAGGATATTATTAAGAGGGGGTTCAGAAGAGATTTACCAGGATGTTGCCAGGAATGGAGGGCTTGAGTTACAAGGAGAGGCTGGATAGGGTGGGACTTTTTAAGATGAAAGGCAGACGCCTTTGCCTTGAAATCCTGTACCCTAAGACTAGGAGGGCATATTTCTAAGGTGAGAGGGAAAAGATTTAAAACAAAAAGACAGAAGCAACATTGAGTGTGATTCATGTGTGGAATGAATACCACAGGAAGTGGTAGATGAAGGTAACAGTTACACAGTTTAAAAAACATTTAGCTAAGTACACAGATAAGAAACGTTTGGAAACATATGGGCTAAGTGTAGGCAGGTGGGACTATCATTTGGGATTATGTTCAGCATGGATTGGTTGGACCACAAGTGTCTATTTCTATGCTGTACAACTATCACTAACTTTGTCTCAAGTGTTTCTAGATTCAGACATAGAATTCCCAATCCAGTTTGTATCGTCATCAGATCAGGTCAAAAATATGGGCAGGAGAAAACCAAAGGAAAATACATAGTGCAACACCTCATTGAGATATGCACTGGAAATCAAGCCTCACTGTATATGCAGTCATCACAAAAGTTTTAAAAAATTTTAAGAACCACAATTCTCCAATTTACGTGATTTCTAGACTCAGATTTCCAGAAATCATGGACTTATTCTGTATTTAACAGGAATCACTCTTTATTTAGAAATAGTGGACTCTAGCTGCTGGTAAACAACGAAGTCTTGGGCATTTAATTAAAAAGTCTAACCCACCCCCTTATAAACTATCCCTCCACAAACAAGTTTAAAGAAATGGGTGGAGAGAAAGACTAGGAAGATAGTCACTGAGATGATTGATGTGCTGATCAGAATACGGCTCCTCTATCTTTTCTGATTGTTTTCACTTGCTTGCAGGCGGCATTGGATGACTGGTGCGCACTTAAAGATTTTTCACTTATTAATTAAAAGTCATGGTTTACAGCAACTGTTGAGGATGAAATAAACTACCTTTCTTCACCCTTAAAGTGACTTTTATTGCAAAGAACAAAGAGTTCCTGAGCTTGTGGAAATTGGATGATTGTCTGAAGGGGGAGGGCGAACAGCCAGTTGTCGTGGTGCATATAGGCACCAAACAGGATGAGGTCCTACAAGCAGAGTTTAGGGAGTTAGGAGCCAAGTTTAAAAAGTAGGACCTCAAAGGTAGTAATCTCAGGATTGCTACCAGTGCCACGTGCTAGTCAGTGCAGAAATGAAAGAACAGCTAGGATGAATGTGTGGCTTGAGAGATGGTGTAAGAGGGAGGGGTTCAGATTTTTGGGACATTGGAACTGGTTCTGGGGAAGGTGGGACTACTACAAATTGGACAGTCTACACCTGAACCGGACTGGAATCAATGTCCTTGGGGGTGCTTTGGCTAATGCTGTGGGGGAGGGTTTAAACTAATGCGGGAGGGGGATGGGAACCAAATATTGGACAGAAACAAAAAGAGGTAGAAACGACAGCCTGTAGGGAACCAGAGATTGGAATCAGTGTGACGAAAGGGAATAGTAGTCGGGGAGCAGATGATGAACACAAAGGGACAGGTGGTCTGAGGTGCATTTGTTTTAATGCAAGAAGTGTAGTAGACAAGGCAGATGAGGTTAGGGCTTGGATCGGTTAGTGCTATTACTGAGACTTGGTTGAGGGAAGGGCATGACTGGCAACTAGTTGTCCCAGGATATCGATGCTTCAGACGGGATAGAGAGGGAGGTAAAAGAGGTGGAGGAGTTGCAGTAATGGTCAAAGACAATATCACAGCCGCACTGAAGGAGGGGCCCATGGAGGACTCAAGCAGTGAGGCAATATGGGTAGAACTCAGAAGTAGGAAGGATGCAGTAACAATGCTGGGGCTGTACTACAGTCCTCCCAACAGCGAGCGTGAGATAGAGGTACAAATATGTAAACAGATAATGGAAAGGTGTAGGAGAAACAGGGTGGCGGTGATGGGAGATTTTAATTTTCCCAACATTGACTGGGATTCACTCAGTGTTAGGGGTCAAGATGGAGCAGAATTTGTAAGGTGTGTCCAGGAGGGTTTTCTAGAGCAGTATGTATGTAGTCCAACCCGGGAAGGGGCCATACTGGACCTGGTGCTGGGGAATGAACACGACCAGGTGGTTGATATTACAGTAGGGGACTACTTTGGAAATAGCGACCACAATTCCGTAAGTTTTACGATACTCATGGACAAGGATAGGAGTGGTCCTAAAGGATGAGTACTAAACTGGGGGAAGGCCGACTATACCAAGATTCGGCAGGATCTGAGGAATGTAGATTGGGAGAAACTGTTTGAAGGTAAATCTACATTTGATATGTGGGAGGCTTTTAAGGAGAGGTTGATTAGCATGCAGGAGAGACATTTTCCTGTGAAAATGCAGAATAGAAAAGGCAAGATTAGGGAGCCATGGATGACAGGTGAAATTGTGAGACTGGCCAAGAGAAAAAAGGAAGCATACATGAGGTCTAGGCAACTGAAGACAGACGAAGCTTTGCAAGAATAAATCGGGAATGTAGAGCAAATCTGAAAAAAAGGGATTAAGAGAGGACATGAGATATTGCTGGCAAACATGGTTAAAGGAAAATCCCAAGGCCTTTTATTCAGATATAAAGAGCAAGAGGGTAACTAGAGAAAGGATTGGCCCACTTAAGGACAAAGAAGGGAAGTTATGCGCTGAGTCAGAAAATGGGTGACATTCTCAACAAGTATTTTGCATCGGTATTCACCGAGGAGAGGGACATGACGGATGTTGAGGTTAGGGATAGATGTTTGCTTACTCTAGGTCAAGTTGACATAAGGAAGGAGGAAGTGTTAGGTATCCTAAAAGACACTAAGGTGGACAAGTCCCCAGGTCTGGATGGGATCTATCCTAGGTTACTGAGGGAAGCGAGAGAGGAAATAGCGAGGGCCTTAACAGATATCTTTGCAGCATCCTTAGACACGGGTGAGGTCCCAGAGAACTGGAGACTTGCTAATGTTGTCCCTATGTTTAAAAAGGGCAGCAAGGATAATCCAGGTAATTAAAATCGGCCGGTGAGCCCGACGTCAGTGGTAGGGAAGCTACTGGAGAAGATACTGAGGGATAGGATCTATTCCCATTTGCAAGAAAATGGGCTTATCAGTGATAGGCAACATGGTTTTGTGCAGCGAAGGTCATGTCTTACCAACTTAATAGAATTCTTTGAGGACATGACAAAGTTGATTGATGAGGGAAAGGCTGTAGATGTCATTTACATGGACTTCAGTAAGGCATTTGATAAGGTTCCCCATGGCAGGCTGACGGAGAAAGTGAAGTCATATGGGGTCCAACGTGTGCTAGCTAGATGGATAAAAAAAACTGGCTGGGCAACAGGAGACAGAGGGTAGTAGTAGAAGGGAGTTTCTCAAATTGGAGACCTGTAACCAGTGGTGTTCCACAGGGATCTGTGCTGGGACCACTGTTGTTTGTGATATAGGTAAATGATCTGGAGGAAGGTGTTGGTGGTCTGATCAGCAAGTTTGCTGATGACACTAAGATTGGTGGAGTAGCAGATAGTGAAGGGGACTGTCAGAAATTACAGCAGAATATAGATAGACTGGGCAGTTGGGCAGATAAGTGGCAGATGGCGTTCAATCCGGGCAAATGTGAGGTGATGCATTTTGGACGATCAAATGCAACGGCGAACTACACAGTAAATGAAAAAGTCCTAGGGGAAATTGATGAACAGAGAGATCTGGGTGTTCAGGTCCATTGTTCCCTGAAAGTGACAATGCAGGTCAACAGGGTGGTCATGAAGGCATATGGCATGCTTTCCTTCATTGGACGGGGTATTGAGTACAAGAGTTGGCAGGTCATGTTGCAGTTGTATAGGACTTTGGTTCGGCCACATTTGGAGTACTGTGTACAGTTCTGGTCGCCACATTACCAAAAGGATGTGGATGCTTTGGAGAGGGTGCAGAGGAGGTTCACCAGGATGTTGCCTGGTATGGAGGGTGCTAGCTATGAAGAGAGGTTGAATAGATTAGGATTATTTTCATTAGAAAGACCGAGATTGAGGGGGGATCTGATTGGAGGTCTACAAAATCATGAGGGGTATAGACAGGGTGGATAGCAAAAAGCTTTCCCCCCCCCCCCCCAAAGAGTGGGGGACTCAATTACTAGGGGTCACGAGTTCAGAGTGAGAGGAGCAAAGTTTAAGGGAGACATGCGTGGAAAGTTCTTTACACAGAGGGTAGTGGGCGCCTGGAACACGTTGCCAGCAGAGGTGGTAGACGCAGACACGTTAGCGTCTTAAGATATATTTGGACAGCTACACGGATGGGCAGGGAGCAAATGGACACAGACCGTTCGAAAACAGATGACAGGTCAGACAGAGGATCTTGATCAGCGCAGGCTCGGACGGCCGAAGGGCCTGTTCCTGTGCTGTTTGTTTCTTTGTTTCTTGTTGACAAACCCACAGACTATTGTTTCCTGGGAGCTGATTATAGTTGTTGACAGACAGGCAGCCTTTATCATTGGTCTGTGGCCAAGTCTGCAGTTATCAATCAGCTATTTGCTGCTGACCAAATCTTGACTGGAACACTTAGTGTAGT
Organism: Stegostoma tigrinum; assembly: GCF_030684315.1. NCBI lineage: Eukaryota > Metazoa > Chordata > Chondrichthyes > Orectolobiformes > Stegostomatidae > Stegostoma > Stegostoma tigrinum. The sequence continues at coordinate 17,742,536 of NC_081389.1, read as the reverse complement.
AAAAAGATTCAACTACTTCATAGAACCTTTCATAAAGTTTGACAGATAAAGAAGAATAAGACATGCTTAGAAAAACAGATCAATTTTAAGGAGCACATCACTGGGAGAGAGAGAAAAAGAGTCTAAGAAGGGAATTCTGAGCTTAGGGCCTAATGAATTAAATACTGCATGCTAAGTGTGCGTCTTCCCTTTTAGCTTTATATTATATCTTCACATTTCATTCATTTGCTTAAATTTGAATACACACCGATCCTGTCAATGTTCGACATGACAATTGAACTTTGTATTCACTCGTGAGACATGGGTATGACTCGCTGGCCAGCATTTATTGCTTGTTCCTATTTGCCACTCTAGAAAGTGCTATTGAGCTACCTTCTTGAACCAACACAGTCTATATGCCGTAGGTTGATCCACAATGCACTCGGAGAAAATTCCAGGATTTTGACCCACCAGTGAAGGAACAGCAATATATTTCCAAGCTAGGATAGCAAGTAGCTTGGAGGGCAATTTGCTGGTGGTGGCTTTTCCATGCATCTGCTACCCTCATCCTTCTATACGGAAGTGGGCATGGGTTTGGAAGGTGCTGTCTCAGGAACCTTGGTGAATTTATGCAGTGCATCATGTTGCTCCTGAACATTGGTGATAGAGGGTGTAGATGCTTTTGGACATGGTGCCAATCAAGCAGGCTGCTTTGTCCTGGATGGAGTTGCACTCATCCTGGCAAGTGGGTAGTATTCCATCACACTCCTGACTTGTGCCATACAGATGGCAGACAAGTCCTAGGGTGTCAGGAGGTGAGTCACTCACCGCAGTATTAGGAACACCAGAATTAGAAGCGGGAGTAGGCAATTCAACCCTTCCGAGCTTGCAGTGCCATTTAACATGATCATGGCCAATCCTTGTATTGGTCTCAATTCCACTCTTCTGCCTGCACCACATAGCTCTTTATCCTGGTTTTCATCAGAAATGTATCTATTTCTTTCTTGAATCTGTTAATTGATTCTGCCTCCACTACATTCTGGGACAGTCAGTTCCACAGATTCACAACTCTCTTACAGAAATAGTTTCGCCTCATCTCAGTTCTAAGCTAAACTCCTCTCACTCTATGGCGTCGTGTTCAAGACTGTCCCACAAAGGGGGATCTTCTGTTCAACGTTTACCTTAACGACACCCTTTCGCATTTTATATACCTAAATCTAGATACCAAGATGTTGTTCTGGGGACCCAGGTTCAAATCCCGCCACTGCAGATAATGAAATTTGAATTCAATAAAAATTCATAGAATTAAGAATCTAATGATCATGGAGCCATTATAGATTGTCAGAAAAATTTGCTGTTTCACTGATGTCCTTAGGGAAGGAAACCGCCATCATTACCTGGTCTGGCCTACATGTGACTCGAGACTCTCAGCAATGTGGTTGACCCTGAACTGCTTTCTGCACAAGGGATGCACAATAAATGCTGACCCTAGCTAGCAATGCTATCAATGGATTTTTTTCTTAAAAATCAGATCTCCCAACTCATTCCTTTACATTCCTAGTCTCTGGCCTGCTCTTGTAGCCACTATTTTTGTCTGGTAAATTCAGATGTGTTTCTGGTCAATAGCAACCCCAAGGATGTTGACAGTAGGGGATTCAGTGATGGTAACACCACTGAATATCACGGGGCAGTGATTAGAGTGTCTCTTATTGGAGATGGTCATTGCCTGGTATTTATGACATGTGATTGTTACTTGGCACTTGCCAGCCCAAGCGTGAATATTGTTCAGATATTGTTGCGTTCGAACATGGACTGCTGCAGTATCTGAAGGGTCATAAATACTGGTTATGCCATCAGTGAATATCCTTACTTATGATCTTATGATGGAGGAAAGGTCTTGATGAAGCAGCTAAAGATGGCTGGGCCTACCCTGGATCCGCTTCATTCTTGTTCTGTATGAATAGTTTTGCACAAGCATCACCAGGCAGTTGTCTCCCCTTTTGAGCCATACAGACATGTATTAGGTCACTCATTACTCAGTTTTCAGAAGAAATTATCCCAACCCATTCCAGAGTTCTCATAGATGCAGTCTCTCAACTAAATTATCATTTTAGCAGATCTTATTTACCCTCTTGGATCGGCACAGGCTTGGAGGGCCAAAGGGCCTGTTTCTGTGCTGTAATTTTCTTTGTTCACTCCAGGTGTCCTGAATTTCATTTTGCAATGGAACAGAATCAGAATTCCAAATGTAGTAAAACCAAAGATCAAAATGACTTCAAAATGTTTAAACATTCAAAGTTTAATTGTGGAGTATTTGAAATTAAAATTAATTAAGGGATGAATCCACAATCTGCGGTCAAACTAGTAAAAGCATTCAGGTTATTCTGGAGTGGCAAGCTCCCGTACTAAATGTGCAGTTGAAGGAGCCAAAGTTAAGGCTCATAAATTCTGATTGTTATTAGCCCCATCTGAATCAAGGCCAATGGCTAATCTGGATTAAGACTCCAATCTACAAATTTTGCTAGCTATAACTTCAACCAACTTGAAGTCAACATCTCAGTATGAATACAAAATTTAAAAAGGAGTATCAGTCTTGAGTCAAAAAATTTGTTGGAGATGCAAAGTATTCAAATATTTTCTGGAACAACTGCACATTCCAGTCGCAAACCATTTCAACTCCCCTTCCCACTCCTCAGACGACATGTCCATCCTGGGCCTCCGACAGTGCCACAACGATGCCACCAGAAGGTTGCAGGAACAGCTCCTCATATTCCGCTTGGGAACCCTGCAGCCCAATGGTATCAATGCCGACTTCACAAGCTTTAAAATCTCCCTTCTTCCAACTGCATCCCAAAACCAGTCTAATCTGTACTTCCTCCCACCTCAAGCCCCAACCCCATCTCTTACCTGGTAGTCTTATCCCACCCCCTTGACCTGTCCATCCTCCCTGGACTGACCTATCCCCTCCCTAACTCCTCACCGACACTGGCTCCATCCCCGCCTCCTTCACCTGTCTGTCTCCTCTCCACCTACCTTCTCCTTTATCCATATTCTATCCACCTACTCCTCTCTCTCCCTCTTTATTTAGGGCATAGAACAATACAGAGCAGAACAGGCCCTTCGGCCCTCAATGTTGGGCCGACCTGTGAACTAATCTAAGCCCCTCCCCCTACGCTATCCCATCATCATCCATATGCTTATCCAAGCTTATTTCAGAACCTCCTTCCCCTCCCACATTTCTGAAGGAGGGTCTAAGCCCGAAACATCAGCTTTCCTGCTCCCCCCGACGCTGCTCGGCCTGCTGTGTTCATCCAGCTCCACACCCTGTTATCTCAGATTGTCCAGCATGCAGTTCCTACTACCTTGGGATGCAGTTTGCTGCCCCGTGTTTATCACTTAATTTATTGGTTAGAAGGTAGAACATCTCAATCAGGCACCTTGTTGCCAAATCAATGATGTACAGTTTACAGCATACACTTGCAAGCATTCAATTCCATTTCAATCTAGTGACATACTACATTGTTGGCATATTTGCTTCCTACTCCCCTGGGTTGCAACTGTATTGAAAAGCTTACTTTGAAATGCTTATTCACTATTAGCTGTTGCGGGGCTTTCAGTTAGCTAGCTGGCTTTTGATGCAGTGTTGTCAATTAGTCAGTGAGGTGGGAGGAACAGATGGTTGCGAGAGATGGACAGCTTGTGTCAGGTCAAGGAGGCAGGGATGAGAGGGGGTTGGTCATGGGATGAGTCGGAGCTGTGGAGATTTTGAAGCTAGTAAAATCTTCATTTTGGCCCCACCCTGGCCTCATCCCATGTCCAACCCTCCCCTCATCCCCACCTCCTTGGCCTGACACAACCTGTCCATCTTCTCTCGCACCTCACTGACTAATCCCCATCACTCGCTATCTGCACTCATCTACCACCATCTCACCTCCCTTCCCCAGCCCCAACCCTCCACACACTATTCATTTCCAAGCTCCCTTCCCCTCCCCCATTTCCCCATTTCTGAAGAAGGGTCCCGACCCAAAACGTCAACCTTCCTGCTCCTCTGATGCTGCCTGGCCTGCTGTGTTTCTCCAGCTCCACACTTATCTCTGACCCCAGCATCGCCAGTTCTTACTATCCAAGTGGATTATTGTTCTCAATACAGATGAGTAAAATGCTGATAAAATCAACACTAGTCTTGCTTAAGCACTGAAGGATATACTGACAGTTAAGTTTTAATGCTCTGACACCGCAATTTATGCATAGACACAATACTAGATTTCCTGACAGCATCACCACTAGGTGGCATAGCTTCTGCAAATGCACTGAAATAACATTGCCAACAAATTCTTGGGCCTGGGCTCACTGAAATCAAACAGCAGACAGTATGACAGAACTTACTTGTCAGGGATTATGTTAAACTTAAGCAACCATGCAAGATGTGCCCCTGAAGTGAATCAGAAAAATACTGATCCAGACATGCTCGGAAAAGGAGAGCCCTAACTGCCACATCAATTGCCCCACTCCCTAAGCAGAATGGCAAGCTGTGCAAGTGAAGGATCAAGTTCAGGAGGGCAGCCTGGATGGGGAGGCAAATCAGACGAGTCTCTCATGAACACTGTGATGTCACTGCCGCCATCTGTGCATGCACGGGTGAGCTGTGGCCATCCTGAGATTCTGTCAACTCGTGTTCTTATTTACAGATTAACATTCGGTACATTTTATGAGACAACAATTGAGCTTCACTCAAGTAGTTTAGGATGCCTTGATGTGTACTGCATTCTCCTTCTTAGTCATCATTCAGTAGTAATATGTCACATTATCTTTCCTAAGCCTCTGCCTTGCAACTTTAGGCCACTCTTTAAACCCAAAATATTTATTGACAGGACATTCAAACAACTCCGCAAGCTTTTCCACTGTATAGTACCTCACCAGACAAATAATAACTGTTTTCAAACAGCAATATAAGCCTGTAGATTCACAGGAGGCAAACGCATAGAAAGTTTACTGTCACATCAAGTTTTGAAAAAATTCTTTTGCAATTCAATGTTGCACTTTAAAAGTAACATACACTGAAAAACCACAGGACTCCACACAGTGAAATGAAGTAAAACTTTGAGCCATGTTTAATTGTCTACACTACTTAAACTTAAACATGTTATATCCTCTACTGAATTCATTGCACACAAGTACAGGGCTGAAGCATTAGCAGAAAGGTCTGATGCAGAGCGTACATTTGCAATGATCACACCCCTCACTACTCTCACCTCAGTAAAGACATACATTTTATTGTAAAAAAGTGGCAACAGAAAGCAGCCCAAGGATAGACGAACAATCAACTAAAGTAAATGTTAAAAATGCAGAATTGATTGGGATAATAACGTTTCCTGAAAGTTTAATTTTAAATTATTTAGAAAGGGGTTACTTAGAATTCTCAAACCAATTTACCCTGAAATGAAATGAAAAACCCAAAGTAAAAACTGAAACAAAGACTTGAATTCGAACAGCAAGTTTCACAGCTACAGAATGTCCCAAAACATTTCACAGGCAATAAAGTACATAACTTGTAACATGGAAAAACAGTGGCCAGTTTTCATAAATATTCTTACAAATTGCATTATAGTAACAGCCAACATGTTTTTAAATGAAAATCATTAAGCAGGCCTGGATAAATCAGGACCATTGTCCAGTCGGTGTAGGAGTCAAAGCCCCTTAACTTGTCTGTCTCCTCACCACCTACCTTCTCCTCTATCCACCTTTGACCTGCCTCGTCCCCGCTCCCAATTTATTTAAGAACCCTTTCCCCCTTCCCCTTTTCTGATGAAACATCAGCTGTTGTGCTCCTAAGATGCTGCTTGGCCAGCTGTGCTCCTCCAACTCCACATTTTGTTATCTCTACTTACAGGGTGGTTTGGACAGTCAATGCTGAGAAGCTGCAGGCAGACTTTTCTTCAGGACAGAGATAATGGGAACGGCAGATGCTGGAGAATCCGAGATAACAAAAGTGTGGAGCTGGATGAACACAGCAGGCCAAGCAGCATCTCAGGAGCACAAAAGCTGACGTTTCAGGCCTAGACCCTTCATCACAAAAGGGCTTTTCAGAAAAAGCTTTTCTGACGAAGAGTCTAGGCCCGAAACGTCAGGTCTTGTGCTCCTAAGATGCTGCTTGGCCTGCTGTGTTCATCCAGCTCCACACTGTTTCCTTCTGTACATGCGGTCGCTATGTTATTTAGGAATGAAAAGACAAGGAACAGCAGTGACATCATCAGAACGCAGGCAGGGATTGAAGATTACGATCAGATTGCTACAGTTTTGACTTACTTTTTGATTTTGCAATACATCCATTTCAAAATTTCCTACTTTACACTTCGGTTTTAATGCTCTTTATGAGATGTGTTTAAACAATGTCCTTTCCTAATTTTTGTCACATCATGACTGAAGGTGCTGATTCTTGTTGAGGTCTGGTGTCATGGGTAAGGGAAGGTCATGACTTAAGAGTTGCCACCTTCAAGTGTGCACTAGGATGAAAAGCACCTTCACCCAGAAAAATGGCATTGTATTAACAAATCTTGCATGTGTGCTGGGATCCTGTTAAATTTTTTTATTAAAAATCCCTGCATGTAATTTAGAATGATACCAGTGAACTGGAATTCCAGTAAAGCGGGAAAGCTCAAAGCTAAAGGTAGATATAACTGAGAATCAAAACTGACCCCAAAAGAGTTTCCAAGTGTTTCCAAAATAGTTCTTGACAAACACGAAGATCCTGTTTAATAGATCACAGTGAAGGAGAATTAAAGGTATATTGGAAGACAAAAAACAAACTACTTTGGTTACTTGTGATAATGGGGAACTGCAGATGCTTGAGAATCCGCGATAACAAAGTGTGGAGCTGTATGAACACAGCAGGCCAAGCAGCATCTCAGGAGCACAAAAGCAGACGTTTCAGGCCTAGACCCTTCATCAGAGAGGGGGATGGGGGAGGGAACTGGAATAAATAGGGAGAGGGGGGAGATGGACCGAAGATGGAGAGAAAACAAGATAGGTAGAGAGGAGAGGATAGGTGGGGAGGTAGGGAGGGGATAGGTCAGTCCAGGGAAGATGGACAGGTCAAGGAGGCGGGATGAGGTGGTAGGTAGGAAGTGAAGGTGCGGCTTGTTGTGGGAGGAAGGGATGGGTGAGAAGAAGAACAGGTTAGGGAAGCAGAGATAGGCTGGGCTGGTTTTGGGATGCAGGAGAAGGGGAGAGGGAGGTTTAGAAGCTTGTGAAGTCCACAGTGATACCATTGGGCTGCAGGGTTCCCAAGTGGAATATGAGTTGCTGTTCCTGCAACCTTCGTGTGGCATCATTGTGGCACTGCAGGAGGCCCATGATGGACATGTCGTCTGAGGAATGGGAGGGGGAGTTGAAACGGTTTGAGAGGTGCAGTTGTTTGTTGCGAACCGAGCGGAGGTGTTCTGCAAAGTGGTCCCCAAGCCTCCACTTGGTTTCCCCAATGTAGAGGAAGCCATACCGGGTGCAATGGATACAATATACCACATTGGCAGATGTGCAGGTGAACATCTGTTTGATATGGAAGGTCATCCTGGGGCCTGAGATGGGGGTGAGGGAGGTGGTGTGGTGGCAAGTGTAGCACTTCCTGCGGTTGCAGGGGAAGGTGCCGGTATGGTGGGGTTGGAGGGCTGTGTGGAGCGGACAAGGGAGTCGCGGAGACAGTGGTCTCTCCGGAAGGCAGACAAGGGTGGAGATGGAAAAATGGCTTGGGTGGAGGGGTCGGATTGTAGATGGCGGAGGTGTCAGAGGATGATACGTTGTTCCGGAGGTTGGTGGGGTGGTATGTGAGGACGAGGGGAATCCTCTAGGGGCGGTTGTGGCGGGGGCGGGGTGTGAGGGATGTGTTGCGGGAAATGTGGGAGACGCGGTCAAGGATGTTCTCGACCACTGCGCGGGGGGGGATAGAAAGAGTTGCGGTCCTGGAAGAACGTGGACATCTGGAATGTGCGGGAGTGGATTGCCTCATCCTGGGAGCAGATGCAGCGGAGGTGGAGGAATTGGGAATACACGCTCCCCAAAAACCCAACCACACCCGGCACCTTCCCCTGCAACCGCAGGAAGTGCTACACTTGCCCCCACACCTCCTCCCTCACCCCCATCTCAGGCCCCAGGATGACCTTCCATATCAAACAGATGTTCACTTGCACATCTGCCAATGTGGTATATTGTATCCATTGCACCCGGTATGGCTACCTCCACATTGGGGAAACCAAGTGGAGGCTTGGGGACCGCTTTGCAGAACACCTCCACTCGGTTCGCAACAAACAACTGCACCTCCCAGTCGTGAACCATTTCAACTCCCCCCTCCCATTCCTCAGACGACATGTCCATCATGGGCCTCCTGCAGTGCCACAATGATGCGACCTGAAGGTTGCAGGAACAGCAACTCATATTCCACTTGGGAACCCTGCAGCCCAATGGTATCACTGTGGACTTCACAAGCTTCAAAATCTCCCCTCCCCTCACTGCATCACAAAACTAACCCAGCCTGTCTCTGCTTCCCTAACCTGTTCTTCCTCTCACCCATCCCTTCCTCCCACAACAAGCCGCACCTCCATTTCCTACCTACCCCCTCATCCCACCTCCTTGACCTGTCCATCTTCTCTGGACTGACCTATCCCTTCCCTACCTATACACTCCTCTCTACCTATCTCATTTTCTCTCCATCTTCGGTCCGCCTCCCCCTCTCTCCCTATTTATTCCAGTTCCCTCTCCCCATCCCCCTCTCTGATGAAGGATCTAGGACTGAAACGTCAGCTTTTGTGCTCCGGAGATGCTGCCTGGCCTGCTGTGTTCATCCAGCTCCACACTGTGTTACTTTGGTTACTTGAGTTCTGAAAATACTGGAACTCCTCAGATTGAGCAACATCCACAGGGTGGCCGGGGGGGGGGGGGGGGGGGGGGGGGGGAGAGAGAGAAGAGAGAGATGGTATCAAAATTTGATAACTCTACGAAAGGAAGGCTAAAAGCATTGCTTTCATTTAGCCAGAGGAGCATAACAATAATGCAATGTTTGATTTCATTATATCATCAGAACAATGCATTAATGATCACAGATTTTGTTCAAAATAATGATTTTATTTAAGTACTTATGGCCAGCCTCCAATACAATTTCCATACGACATCACACCCGTACTGAAGGAGGGGCCCCATGGAGGACTCAAGCAGTGAGGCAATATGGGTAGAACTCAGAAGTAGGAAGGATGCAGTAACAATGCTGGGGCTGTACTACAGTCCTCCCAACAGCGAGCGTGAGATAGAGGTACAAATATGTAAACAGATAATGGAAAGGTGTAGGAGAAACAGGGTGGCGGTGATGGGAGATTTTAATTTTCCCAACATTGACTGGGATTCACTCAGTGTTAGGGGTCAAGATGGAGCAAAATTTGTAAGGTGTGTCCAGGAGGGTTTTCTAGAGCAGTATGTATGTAGTCCAACCCGGGAAGGGGCCATACTGGACCTGGTGCTGGGGAATGAACACGACCAGGTGGTTGATATTACAGTAGGGGACTACTTTGGAAATAGCGACCACAATTCCCTAAGTTTTATGATACTCATGGACAAGGATAGGAGTGGTCCTAAAGGATGAGTACTAAACTGGGGGAAGGCCGACTATACCAAGATTCGGCAGGATCTGAGGAATGTAGATTGGGAGAAACTGTTTGAAGGTAAATCTACATTTGATATGTGGGAGGCTTTTAAGGAGAGGTTGATTAGCATGCAGGAGAGACATGTTCCTGTGAAAATGAGGAACAGAAAAGGCAAGATTAGGGAGCCATGGATGACAGGTGAAATTGTGAGACTGGCCAAGAGAAAAAAGGAAGCATACATGAGGTCTAGGCAACTGAAGACAGACGAAGCTTTGCAAGAATAAATCGGGAATGTAGAGCAAATCTGAAAAAAAGGGATTAAGAGAGGACATGAGATATTGCTGGCAAACATGGTTAAAGGAAAATCCCAAGGCCTTTTATTCAGATATAAAGAGCAAGAGGGTAACTAGAGAAAGGATTGGCCCACTTAAGGACAAAGAAGGGAAGTTATGCGCTGAGTCAGAAAATGGGTGACATTCTCAACAAGTATTTTGCATCGGTATTCACCAAGGAGAGGGACATGACGGATGTTGAGGTTAGGGATAGATGTTTGCTTACTCTAGGTCAAGTTGACATAAGGAAGGAGGAAGTGTTAGGTATCCTAAAAGACACTAAGGTGGACAAGTCCCCAGGTCTGGATGGGATCTATCCTAGGTTACTGAGGGAAGCGAGAGAGGAAATAGCGAGGGCCTTAACAGATATCTTTGCAGCATCCTTAGACACGGGTGAGGTCCCAGAGAACTGGAGACTTGCTAATGTTGTCCCTATGTTTAAAAAGGGCAGCAAGGATAATCCAGGTAATTAAAATCGGCCGGTGAGCCCGACGTCAGTGGTAGGGAAGCTACTGGAGAAGATACTGAGGGATAGGATCTATTCCCATTTGCAAGAAAATGGGCTTATCAGTGATAGGCAACATGGTTTTGTGCAGCGAAGGTCATGTCTTACCAACTTAATAGAATTCTTTGAGGACATGACAAAGTTGATTGATGAGGGAAAGGCTGTAGATGTCATTTACATGGACTTCAGTAAGGCATTTGATAAGGTTCCCCATGGCAGGCTGACGGAGAAAGTGAAGTCACATGGGGGCCAAGGTGTGCTAGCTAGATGGATAAAAAAAACTGGCTGGGCAACAGGAGACAGAGGGTAGTAGTAGAAGGGAGTTTCTCAAATTGGAGACCTGTAACCAGTGGTGTTCCACAGGGATCTGTGCTGGGACCACTGTTGTTTGTGATATAGGTAAATGATCTGGAGGAAGGTGTAGGTGGTCTGATCAGCAAGTTTGCTGATGACACTAAGATTGGTGGAGTAGCAGATAGTGAAGGGGACTGTCAGAAATTACAGCAGAATATAGATAGACTGGACAGTTGGGCAGATAAGTGGCAGATGGCGTTCAATCCGGGCAAATGCGAGGTGATGCAGTTTGGAAGATCAAATTCAAGGGCGAACTGTACAGTAAATGGAAAAGTCCTAGGGGAAATTGATGAACAGAGAGATCTGGGTGTTCAGGTCCATTGTTCCCTGAAAGTGACAACGCAGGTCAACAGGGTGGTCAAGAAGGCATATGGCTTGCTTTCCTTCATTGGACGGGGTATTGAGTACAAGAGTTGGCAGGTCATGTTGCAGTTGTATAGGACTTTGGTTCGGCCACATTTGGAGTACTGTGTACAGTTCTGGTCGCCACATTACCAAAAGGATGTGGATGCTTTGGTGAGGGTGCAGAGGAGGTTCACCAGGATGTTGCCTGGTATGGAGGGTGCTTGCTATTAAGAGAAGTTGAGTAGATTAGGATTATTTTCATTAGAAAGATGGAGATTGAGGAGGGACCTGATTGAGGTCTACAAAATCATAAGGGTTATTGGCAGGGTGGATAGCAAAATGCTTCCCCCTCCCCCCCCCAGAGGGGGGGGGACTCAATTACTAGGGGTCATGAGTTCAAAGTGAGAGGAGGAAAGTTTAAGGGAGATATGCGTGGCAAGTTCTTTACACAGAGGGTGGTGAGTGCCTGGAACACGTTGCCAGCAGAGGTTGTAGACGCAGACACGTTAGCATCTTTTAAGATATATTTGGACAGGTACATGGATGGGCAGGGAGCAAATGGACACAGACTGTTAGAAAATAGATGACAGGTTAGACAGAGGATCTTGATCGGCACAGGCTTGGAGGGCCAAAGGGCCTGTTCCTGTGCTGTAATTGTCTTTGTTCTTTGTTCATACTCACTTATGATATGCCCTGGGATCGTTTACGGGGTGGGAGGTGGTGGGGGGGGGGGATCTTGGTTTGATGTTTCATCTAAAAGATGTGAACTCCAACACATCGTTCCCTCAGAATTGCAGCAGAACACCAGTTATGATTTTTGTGCTCAAGTCAAAAAGGAAAACTAATTACCGAGATTTTTAGAACATAATGAACAAAAAAAACACATCAGCATGAATGTTTCCCTGCAGGTTGCAGACCGAAATGACAAACACTTTGTAAAAAGTAAATGCAGTAATAATATTTGTTCTTCAAAGAAAATGAGCTGAGCTTAGTCTTTTTTCTAAAAAAAGATGGAATACCAAATTGACTTTAGAATTAGGGTTTTAATGTCATGTATAATCAATTACAGGGATACAGGAATACAGTGAGCAATGTATAAAGCCACCATTCCCTGCATCATCTTCGGTACAAAGTAGAAATAAAATACAGTTACAAGTAGCACCAAACACACTTCAAACAATTGAAGATATTTGCAAGTACAAAAAGCATAACTGTGCTGAAACAAAGGCGATATACAACAGATGACAGGAAATGTGAAAACTAATAACCCATTTGAACTGCCTTCTTCCAGACACATTTTCCAATCACATGCAGCAGCTGTGCCAACATTTAGTGCATTAACTTATCTTCAGAATAAGCAGCAGCACCTTCACACAGAATGACAATACTGGAGGTGGCCATTTCCTCAGACAGCAAATCAGCCAGATAAAAGTTTACTACTTGCATTATTATAGTAACATTTATTTTGTAATCTGAAAATTTGATTGGATTAACACAGAAGGTAAACTGTTTTTGTTTCAGATTTCCAGCGTCCACAGTTGTTTAATTTTCCTAAATTTGGAGTTGTACAAACTACTTGCAGAAGGTTTAATGTCAAGAGTCTAGTACCTTCTAGGGTATCCTGCATTAAAGTAAAATATGCTGTAGTCATTTGTTTTTTCAGTTCCATCATTGCATTTGAGCAATATTCATGAATTGATAAATTAGACACCCCATCTGTGAAGCCTGCTTTTCCTGATTCCACATCTACATCTACATACACTATGAACTATTAGTGTCCAGATGTCGCACTTTGTGTGACTCCTTTGTTAGCCATCCTGCGGGAGCTGTGTAATATAGGTCTGTGCTGCAGTGAAACACAAGGAGGATAGCTGGAAACAGTCTTGAAACAAGGGAGCTGGTTCTGTTTGTGAGGCAGTTGATTTTTTTTAAAATTTGAGCGGATAACGGTTTCATACATGTTTGCCGACTGAGCTCATGATTTCATGGAGTGAAGAAACTAATATCTGTTGACTGGCAGGGTGTCAATTGGTTGTGTGGGCTGAAATATCAGTACTTTAACTACACCTTTCAACTGCCCAAATGGAAGGCTTCATATACTGAGGCAATTCAAACCCTTCTTGATTCTAATTCTCACCAGGCTCACTCACTCTTGCTGTGTTCATCCAGCCTCACATTTTATTATCTTGGAATTCTCCAGCATCTGCAGTTCCCATTATCTCTCACTCACCTTCCTGCTGTGTTTGATGCACTACATCAATTTCTAATTAAGCAGTGCCTCAATTGAAAATATTTTGCTCTTTTTCTCAAATCTTCCCTTGGTCTCACTTCTTTTAAAAAAAAATTCACTGTAATCTCTTCCAACATCACAGTCCTCCGAGATCTCTACACTCTGCCAATTCTGATCTCCTGAGCATTCCTGATTTTAATTGCTCCTCCATTGGTGGTCATGCCATCTCTGCTAAAAGGCTTTAAGCTCTGGCATTTCCCCTTCAGTATCTCTGCATCTTGCTACCTTTTTTGCCTACATAGAATCCTACATCTTAAGATTTTGCAATTGTGTCAAAATTTGTTAATGTTTTAAAATGTCTTGACACGTTTATGTCACACCTTTAACACACATGATAAAACACAAGTCCTTGTTATTAAAGCAAAAGGATAAGTGCTGGTAACAAATTATTTCCCAACTTGCTAAGCAGTAAAATACCTACATTTTACTGCATTCTAAGTTAGTTAGCTAAAATATTACACAGGTGATAAGTATGAATCAGAATTGGGAAAGGAAGTTGGAAATTTTTAACAATGTAAAAAAAATTTGCAAAGAGGTTTGAATTCAAGTGTTAATCAGTAGTAGATGCTTGGCTATCTCAGTGCAATTGGGCTTTTGGATTGATAGCCAGTTACCATGAAGCCGAATCTGTGTAGAAAATATGCATGCAATAGGATTATCCCTGGAGTGATTCTTCAAGTATGTATATCATGGGAGCTAACAGGAAGTGATTTGGTTGTTTGGAATTCTGTGCGGGGAATCAGAATAATATTTGGCTCCTAGTGTATTTATGTACTTGAATCTGAGACAACATTTTCTAATTTTTAACTGTTTCACAGATCTGGACCAGGGCAGTCACACACATAAAAAGCCCACTGCCATATTTTCAGGCTGGGAAGTGCTAAATTCCTCGTCTGTCCCTGCTTGTTTAAATATGAAACCCTGAAAATATGCGCAAATAGTGAATGTAAATTTGGTGTTGACCTGATTGCATTGCACCTTCCCTCACCAAAGTTGATATACATTTGTGTTCATGCAGAGACATGAACCACTGGGAAAGGTTCCAAAACACTGCTGGCATTTGCGAAATCGTAGCCTTGGCGGCTGGTAAAGGTGTACAAAAATCTTGTAATAAGAATATCGAGTTACAATCCTTGCATCGTATTTGCATTTCCTAATGCAAACTAATCAAGCTTTTCATTCATTCTTAAGACATGGGAATTGCTGGCTCAGCCAGCATTTGTTGTTCATCCCCAAATGCTAGGTCTCAGATTACAGTCAAACACGTTGCTGTGTGCCTGGGATCACATTTAGGGCAGACCAGGTAAGGGTGACAGATTTCCTTCCCTAAAAGGATGTTAGTGAACTGAACTTTTTTTAAAAAAAAAGCCACTGACCATGGTGATGTGCCTGACATTAAGCAAGCTTTTTATTTCAGAATTTTATTGAAAGCAAATTTCATCTGCCATGGTAGGATTCAAATCCGTATCCTCAGAATATTGGCCTGGGTTTCTGGACTGCTGGATTGTTGGATCAATGGTATATACCCCGCACTACAAAAGGCACAAAATGAGGTAATTATTTTGCCAAAGTTTTCCCTATTGTGCAGCATTAGATTATTGTGCATTGCATGATATTTTCTTGCAAATGTATCTAATAATATAAACTTCTGTTTTGAAACTGACTTACATAATGTTTTAGCACAGGTGCAAAGTAATGAGAGAATTGGATTTATAAATCCTTCAAATGTAACAGTACTTCGGTAAACTCTAAATGCAATTTTATTAACATCTACCAACATCCTTAAATATCAAACCCACATTTTTCTAACTAAATGCACAGAAATGAAATGCCTCCTTTTATTTAAATTTTAGCATTCAATCTTCAAATCACTCCTCTAATAAATGCACTTCATTGCTGTACATTTTGATACTGATTTTCTCAGTAGTGGGTGGCTTTGCAGTTGCATTTTTTTCATGTTGATCTGGGGAAATTTTGAGCTAAACATTCTCAAACAAGCTGAAGTTAGATTGAAAGTGGCAGCATTACAGATGATTTTCTTGGCTCTTTGCCCTTAAGATTCTCTAGGGACATGAACTAGCGTCATGTGACTCCAGTTTACAAGTTGGTCCAGTTTTCAACCGTCAAACATTAATATTTCATTTTTCTTTACACACTTCTAGTTTTTTTTCAAAAAAATAGGTGAAGAGAGTTTTCTTTGAGAAAATGGAGAAAAAAGTTTTACTCTTAGTCCAACAAGGGTTTATAATCAGTGAATGAATGTTGTGACAAGGATTCCAAGGGTATGATACTGCCAACCAATGTATTTCCTCTTCTAAACATACAGCACTATTTGAGTCAATTCCATAGCGCTCAATTTGCCCTGCTAATGATGGTGAAACTAGTATTATTTGAAATTATTACTTACTGAATTTGAGAGTAGCTAAGAGTCCATCCATGTTCAGTTAAATAAAGAAACTTATCGTCAGCGATTTTACATTGGACTGTTAAGTCATCTGTTTAAAGATCTAAGAAGTACAAAATTACTCCTGAACATCCTTATAACCTTGTATGATGCCTAGCTGGGGGCAATAGGCTGAAAATCTTGCCCCACTATTCCCACAATCACAAGATAAAAATTTCCCTGTTCGCCAGCATGTTAGACCCAAGTTACCAGAAAGCATGGATTTGATTTCTATATTTAACAAGAATTGATATTTATTAGAAATAAATAAAATCTAGTGATAGTTAAATAATTGTAAACTTCTGATTTCAAACATTATAAATTAAAACTCTAACCGCATTATTAAAAAATGCATACATATACAGACAAAGTTTGGAGCTGGATAAACGCAGCAGGCCGAGCAGCATCTCAACAGCACAAAAGCTGATGTTTCGGGCCTAGACCCATCAGAGAGGGGGATGGGGACAGGGTTCTGGAATAAATAGGGAGAGAGGGGGAGGCGGATCGAAGATAGATAGAGGAGAAGATAGGTGGAGAGGAGACAGACAAGTTAAAAGAGGTGGGGATGGAGCCAGTAGAAGTGAGTGTAAGTGGAGAGGTAAGAGCAGGATAGGTTCTCCAGGGAGGACGGAAAGGTCAAGGGGGCGGGATGAGGTCAGTAGGTAGGAAATAGAGGTGCAGCTTGAGGTGGGAATAGTGAGACAAAGAACAAGTTAGGGAGGTGGGGATGAACTGGGCTGGTTTTGGGGTGTAGTTGAGGAGGGGGGGGGGGGAAAGAGAGGAGATTTTGAACCTTGTGAAATCCACATCGATACTACTGGGCTGAAGGGTTCCCAAGCGGAATGAGTTGCTGTTCCTGCAACCTTTGGGTGGCATCATTGTGGCACTGCAGGAGGCCCAGGATGGACATGTCATCTGAGGAGCGGGAAGGGGAGCTGAAATAGTTCGCAACTGGGAGGTGAAGTTGTTTATTGCGAACCGAGCGTAGGTGTTCTGCAAAGCGGTCCCCAAGCCTCCGCTTGGTTTCCCTAATGTAGAGGGGGCCCCAACGGGTACAGCAGATGCAGTATACCACATTGGCACATGCGCAGGTGAACACCTGCTTCATGTGGAATGTTTTCTTGGGGCCTGATGGGGGTGAGGGAGGAGGTATGGGGGCAGGTGTAGCACTTCCCACGGTTGGAGTGGAGTGTGGACCGGACAGGGGAGTCGTGGACAGAGTGGTCCCTACAGAAAGCAGACAAAGCAGGGGATGGAAAAATGTCTTTAGCAGTGGGGTCGGATCGCAGATGGCGGTAGTGTCGGAGGATGATGCGTTGGACCTGGGAGGTTGGTGGGGTGGTATGCGAGGACGAGGGAGATTCTCTTTTGGCGGTTATTGCAAGGACTGGGTGTGAGGGCTGCGGGAGACACGGTCGAGGGCATTCTCAACCACTGAGGAGGGAAAGTTGGACAAAACTAGGGCATCTGAGGTGTGCGGGAGTGGAATGCCTCATCCAGGGAGCAGATGCGGACAACATCTTCCACAACAGATTCCGCAATCCTGCAATTTGAAAGGGTTCAGAAAAGATTTACAAGGAAGTTGCCAGGATTCAACCAATAGGGAGGGTTTGAATATACTGGGGCTGTTTTCCCTGGAGCACTGAGGCTGAGGGGTAATATCTATGATATCCCAATTTCATGTTCCCCAACTGTGCTGAGTTCATCTGCCTTACCTGTCAGGCCTCTTGGTTTGAAATAAAAGCTATTTAATTCGTCAGTCTTCCCTCATTCTCTGCCAAGACTATTTGATTGTCCCTCTTCTCAACTGCACCAGCCTCGGACTTCTCTTTTCATTATCTCATTCACACCCTAACTGGTTTACAGCCTCCAGAGTAGCAGTAGCAAATCTCTAGACTAGGATATTTACTTCTAATTTTCTACTTTTTGTAATGATGCCCCTAATGGTCAAAGTACAATTTTTGTCATTAACAGACACCACCTATACAGGCAAAAAAAAACTAAGTAGTAACAATACACACATTTCAATTTAATTCAGTTCAAAGTTTCAATTGAGGTGAAAAATTTGATCCAACTACAAATGACTTCAGATTTTAATCACCACTGTTTGGATTTGTCTTAAGACTCTCAATCTTGACTGATTGGGCACAATTCTGCTGTAAAATAATCTCTCAATTTAGATTTATGTTGTGCAATATGCTCAAGTTGAGAAGTCAATAAGTAACAGTTCGGAAACATGCTTGTACAAATAAATCCAGATAACCAGTTCAGATGCAGTCCACAACACGGGACATGAGTCATCAAATGCCTCAAGCCTGCTCCACTTTCCAACAAGATCACAGGTCATCTACCTCAGCTGCTCTTCACTGCCTAGTCTCCATATTAATTGATTATCTTAGCATCCAAAAGTCTGTTGATCTGACAAAGACATGGTCATCTGAGCTGTTATAATTCTCTGTAAAGAGATCCAGAAGTTCAAAGTAATGTTCTTACGCAAAGAAGTGCCCCCTCATCTTTCTAAATGGCTAACTACTGTCTGAGAGCAGAGTCCTTATTCAGTAAGTGCAGCAGATTTTATCCAAATTTGTGAATCACACGATTTAGATTGGCTCATTTCTATTGTTTTTGCAGCTCAGGCATTATTGTATTAAGTTGCCTTTTAGAACATAGAACATAGAACAGTACAGCACAGAACAGGCCCTTCAGCCCACGATGTTGTGCCGACCATTGATCCTCATGTATGCACCCTCAAATTTCTGTGACCATATGCATGTCCAGTAGTCTCTTAAATGACCCCAATGACCTTGCTTCCACAACTGCTGCTGGCAACGCATTCCATGCTCTCACAACTCTGTGTAAAGAGCGCGCCTCTGACATCCCCTCTATACTTTCCTCCAACCAGCTTAAAACTATGGACCCTCGTGTTAGCCATTTCTGCCCTGGGAAATAGTCTCTGGCTATCAACTCTATCTATGCCTCTCATTATCTTGTATACCTCAATTAACTTTAAACATTTTTCTAAAAAAATGTATTCTTGGACAGCATTAAAATATGAATGCTGATTTCAAAAAAACCTGTAATTCTTGACTCTCAAAAGCCATCAAGACAAAATCAGCAGAGCTAAATATCATTGATCTACATGGGTAAAATAGCAACATACTCAGGTGATGTGAAATTTTGCAAGTACAGCATAGAGTACCACAGCAAGCTCTTTTTGCCAAAACACAAGACATTCAAATCATGAGGCACTGAAAACAGCTGTAATGACAAGCCCCCGGTTATGAAGACAGAGCAGAGAAATATGAACTGCCCAATCTGAGTGGTAATCTTAACAGCTGTATGAGAATGAACAGCTTGGAAAAAGAATAAACCTGGAAAATTGTCTGTGCACAGCCATTTGGAATGAAATCACTAAATTGCAGCTAATAAAATTTTAAATTTGGCGCTTTTGTCCCAATAAATAACAACTTAGACCCTGTTTTCTGGCTTTCCAGCAAGACAGTAATAGTTGTCACAGGACGTGAAGGCACTCTAAGTCTAGCAATTTCCTGACAGCATGAAGTTTCTTTTCTTGAAATTAGTTTGAATCTGACACCAAGACTAAACTTCAGTACAGGTGTAAAGACAATATCTCCTTTAATTCTATTTTTAAATTTATGGAATGAAATGGAAACTTACTTTTAAAAAAGAACATGCATTAGTGTTGTACAGCACCAAAATGGACTCTTTGGTCCAACTCGTCCACAGCAACCCTAAATTAATCAAGTCCCATTTGCTCAGGAAAGGGCGGAACTGGCAACGCGATGTTCCAGGGTATTGATGCTATAGGAAGGATGGAGAGGGGGGCTGCAAAAGAGGAGGGAAAGCGGAACCTTAGATTCAGGACCTTGTAGATGTGTGTAATATCATAAAGAGCACGGACAGGGTGAATGGTCAAGGTCATTTGCCCCCCAGGGTAGGGAAGTCCAAAACCAGTGGGCATAGGGTTAAAGTGAGAGGGGAAAGATTTAAAAAGGGAGCAACTTTTCCACACAGAGGGTGCTGCATGTATGCAATGTGCTGCCAAAGGAAGTGGTGAAGGCAAATATAATTACAACATTTAAAAGGCATCTGGATGGGTACATGAATAGAAAGGGTTTAGAGGGATATGGGCCAAATAGGATTAATGTAGGCTATTTGGTTGGCACAGACAAGTTTGACCGGAGTCTGTTTCCATGTTGTACAATTATGACTATTTCATGGACAGTAAAGAAGCACCTTATGCTTCATATATGAATACTGTTCCCACATGTTCTAAATGATTACACCGTGATCAACTAGTACACCATTTCTGGAGTTGAGAAATGGACTGGTGTAATCATGATTACATAAGTCACAGGAATTTGGCAAAAGATGGTAGTACAGGCACTTCAAACTGGACATCTCTGGTTATGTCCTATTTGCCTTCCCAACAAACTTGACGTTAGAGCTGGCCCATTCTAATATGAGGAGAGGCTAACAAAAAAAAATGCTCTTCATTTTTGAAGGTGCTGTGTTGTCAAAACATTAAGTCTATAGCACCGACAGATCCTTCGTCTTCCAATACACAGAGCTGAAAGTCATCAGATCTGGTAGCATCTGAGAGAGCGAAAAGAGCTAAAACGTGAAGTTCGGTGGCCCCTTTTTCAGAACTGATTTTCTAGTAGAGGAGGGTGGTATATATGCTGAAAATCAGATTGGCAGTTGATTGCAATAACAGGAATTTGTGGAATGTCTACAAGATGGCTTTTTGAAGCACATTGTGGTGGAGCCCACTAGGGAACAGGCAATTCCAGATTTAGTAACGTACAAAGAGGCAGGCTTGTAAAGGAGCTCAAGGTGAAGAAACTCTTTGGCGGGAGCAGTGACCAGGGTATGATAGAACTTACTCTACAATTTGAGAGGGAGAAGCTGGAATCAGATGTAACAGGACTGCAGTTGAATAAAGGCAACTACAGAGGGAGGAACTCAGAATTCACCGGGAGAGCAGCCTAGACAGTGGAACGGCAATGACAGAGTTTCTGGGAGTAATTCGGGAGGCATAGTAAAAATTTATCCCTGGAAAAGGGAAGCATACGAAAGGGAGGACAAGGCAACCATGGCTGACAGGGGAAGTCGGGGAGAGAATAAAAGCAAAAGAGAAAGCACATAATACGAAGCGCAGTGGGAGGCCAGGGGATTGGGAAGCCTACTAAGACCAAAAGAGCATAACTAACAAAAAAGAAAAAAGGAGGGAGAATAAATAAATAGGAGGGTAAGCTAACCAGTAATAAAAGACAACTGCAAGAGTTTCTTTAGACATTTAAAGGGCAAAAGAGAGGCAAAAGTGGGTACAGGGCCACAGGAAAATTATGCTGAAGTAGTAGCAATGGGGAACAAAGAAATGGCAAGAGAACAGAACATGTACTTTGAGCCTGTCTTCATGGTGGAAGGCACGAGTAGCATCCTAAAATTTGAGAATCAGGTGGCCATCACTAAGGATACGGTGCCAGAAAAACAAAGGTCTGAAGGTGGAATAATCTCCTGGACCAAATGGACTACACACCAGAGTTCTGAAAGAAACAGCTGAAAAGATAGTGCTCGCATTAGTGGTCATCTTTCAGGAATCGCTGGAGACAGGGAGGGTCCCAAAGGTCTGGAAAATCACTAATGCAAACCCCTTTTAAGAAGGGAGCAAGGCAAAAGACAGAAAATTACAAAACAATTAGCCTGACCTCAGTCATTGGTAAGATCTTGGAATCCATTGTGATGGACGAGATTTCAGAATACTTGGAAGTGCATGGTAAAATAAAGCAAAGTTAGCATGGTTTCATCAAGCCGAGGTCATGCCTGATAAAGCTGTTAGAATTCGGAGGTGATAATGAGCAGGTAAGATAAAGGAAAGCCAATGAATGTTATCTACTTGGACTTCCAGAAGGCCTTTGACAAGGTGCCACACAGGAGGCTGCCAAGATAGATAACGGCCCATGGTGTTAGAGGCAAGGTATTAACTTGGGCAGAAGAGTGGTTGTCTGGCACAAAGCAGAGAATGGGGATAAAAGGGTCCTTCTCAGTATAGCAGCTGTTGACTAGCTAAGAACGAACTGAGGGCATTCTGGCTAAGTTTACAGATGATATAAAGATAGCTGGAGGGACAGGAAGTCTTGAGGCAGTGAACAGGCAGAAGGATTTAAACAGGTTAGGGAAGTGGGCAAAGAACTGGTAGGTGGAATACAACTTGGGAAAGTGTGAGGTGAACCACTTTGGTCAGAGTCTTAGTCTCTTCTGTTAATGGAAACATCTTTCCAACATCCAATCTATCCAAAGTCCTCAAACATTGCTCAAAATGTTAAGCCTTTCATTCCTGGGATCATTCTCATGGACTTCCTCTGGACCCACTCCAGGGCCAATACATCCTTCTTGAGATATGGCATAAATTATTTTGCTAAATGTGGAAAATATTCAGAAATCTGAAGTGCAGAGGGACTTGGAAGTGCTAGTCCAGAATTCCCTGAAGATTAACTTGCAGGTTGAGTCAGTAGTTAGGAAGGCAACTTACAGTGTTAGAATTTATTTTGAGAGGACTAGAATATAAAAGCAAGGATGTACTTCTGGAGGCTTTATAAAGCTCTGATCAGACCACATTTACAACATTGAGGGGAATTTTAGGCCCCATATCTCAGGAAGAATGTACTGGCCCTGGAATGGGTCCAGAGCAAGTTCACGAGTATGATCGCAGGAATGAAAGGTTTACCATTTCAGGAATGTTTGAGGACTTCAGATAGATGTCAGAAAGATGTTTCCATTAATAGGAGAAACTAAGACTCAAGGGCCCAGCCCAACTACATGGAAAGGTCCCGTGCAAGGGATGTTGGGAGTGCAGGGGGAGTGAACCAGGGTGTTCCAGGTGGAATAATCCCTGTGATATGCTGACAAAGGAGGTAAGGAGATAAGCTGACAATGCCACCACCAGACAGACTGTGAGCCTTTAGACGCAAGTGCTAGTGGGGTGGCAACTGAGGAATAAAAGGTGGGTGCGGGTCCTTTATGAGTGCTGTAGGAAGGGAGAGAAGGGGTGAGAACATAAGTGCAGGAAATTGGTTGCACAAGGGCAAGGGTCCTGTCAACCACAGTTGTTGGGGGTTTCTCCAAGGAGTTTAGTGAACATTCTTTTGCTTTGTGAAAATAAAATGCAATTTTTTTCAGTCCATCAACTTCATAACTGCTGCTAAACACTCTCACCAGCCCTGAAAAAAAATCAATTCTGACAAAGGATGAATTCAAAACATTAACTTTTTCTCTCTACAGTTGCTACCAGTCCTGCTGAATTTGTCCAGAACTACATGTGTATTCCCATTTGAAGAAGGTGTGCCAAAAGCAAGACAGTTCAATACCGTTTCACATATGCAGATAGTGACATGAACTTCCTGTCTATCATAATTACAGCTCTCAACTCTGGTTTGCAGCAAAATCTTGGATTATAACATGACACTCAAATAATGAGCTCCTGGAATAAATAAACATAAACAAAACAGCATATGCAGCCCAGCTACAAACAGCTCTTTTTAAAAAAACAGTACATACAACTGAAGCCAGTCAACTTCAACAGAATCATTATAAAATGGTTAAACTGGATGTAGCTTGGCAGTAAGCAAGCAACAAATTATTCTGCAATGAAGCAACATTCAATTGGCTTAAAATATTTAGACTGAACAGGAAGATAATAACCAGTGGTATCTTAAGAGCTGCAAGTGGCATTTTCTATACCCAAATTGGAACTTATACCCTGGTGGCAACATATGGTCACTAAATCTGACTCAACTATAGCAAACATTTGGGTCTTTTAAAGGGATTGTATTTTTCAATGCTGTACTAAGAAGCCCTTTGGCCGATGAAGTCTGCACCAAAACAAACTACGCTGGTGCCACTTAGCAGCACTTGGACCATCGTCTTGAATGTTAAGATGTCTCAAGTGTTCAGCCAAGTTCTTTTAGAAATAACTATTTATGAAGCATTTTCCACAAACTGCAGGACTTACTGCAATACCAGTGTACCTTTTCAAATGTGGCCACTGATGTAATGTGGGAACCGTATTAGTAACTTAATTGTAAGCTAGACCATGACATTTTAGGAACAATACTGTTTAGATTCAGTATGCAAATATGACACACGGCAAAAGAGCAAATTTTGATTATGCCCAATGCAAACCTTGCAGAATAATAAAGATCCTTCACTACATTACTGTCGATTCAGCAAATGTATGCATTGCCAAAGTTGCGTTGAGTCATAAGCTATTGGGGCAACACTTGAAATAAGTACGCACGTTATTTTTATCTTCACTGTCAAAAATATCGAAAGGATATTATGATGGTTTCATATTGAATATTCTATGGGAAAATTTGAAGGACTGCGGAGATACCAGGACTTTTCTTTTAAGAAAGATGAATGACATATTGGAATTTTCTTTTCAACAAGGCATTCTGGGAACCTTAGGATTCCAGATAATTGCTAAACTTGGTTGCTTGCACTCACTTTAGGTCTAACACCTAAGTGCTGTTAAAACAGAATAACTGTAAAATCCGGTTGTAACAGTATTTTACAGACTTGGAGTGTGTGTATGCATTTCCAGTTAGGGAAAGCCTGCTTCAGGACAAACTGTTTAGCTCACTTCTCCTGTTTCTGAAACAGCTTCCTTGTGAAACTAATGTGAAACTGAGCAGTCTTTCTGGAAAGTGACTGGAAGGCTCCTTGTTACTTTGTTACCGATCCACCTTCAACTGCCAAGATCCCAGAGACAACTGCCCATATTTGATGACACCTGCCGACATAATAATGAGCATAGTTAAGAGCTTGTTTTTCACTGGCACAGACTCAATAAACTGAATGGCCTTATTTTTCTAATGTTGTAGGCCTCCGAGAATGACTTGCCAGGTGGTCAGACCAACAACCATCTGAATACTTCAAACCTTATCCATTTTGCCTTTCAGAACTAAAAGCTATTGGCCCAAATATCATCACATTGGGCCCCCCCCTCAAAAAAAAGGAAATCTCTATAGATAAATCCTTTTCATCCCCTTTACCTGAAGAGTATGTGCACAGTTTGTACTACTTAGAGGGGTAAACATTTATGTTTTCATATTTTAAATGGCACATTAACTGGCTTTGCATCTTCAATTTATTGTAAAACAAAACTTGTGTTTATTGAAGAAATCTGGTTGATGAGTCCTTTTAATTTAAGAATAAAATAGAGATGGCATACTGTCAGCATTGGGAGAAACTGGGTAAAACAAGCTAGTTTGTATTTGACCAAGGAGTCTTGGAATTGAAGACACTGCATTCCTCCCATTTCTGCTTTTAACAATTTGATCGCCTCCAATGTTTCCCCCAACTTTGTTAAATCACGAACAGTGCGAAACAAACTCTGCTATATTTAAATATATACGTAGGAGGCACTTTTCAACTTTGTTGCAAAAAGTGAAAAATTGTAGGCATGTTTTTGACTCTGTACAAAACCGAGAATTTAGGAACCAATAATTTCCTCTCTTGCCTGCTTCCAGAGTGTAGGTCACAAGCTACAAGGTGAAGAGGTAGCGATAGTTACTGTAGAGTTCAGACCATGTTCAAGCACCCGAGATCAATTTATATCCTTACTTTTCTGTAAAAAAAAAAGTGGCAGGTATAGCCTAACTGTCTGATCTTTGTCAACTGCTGCTCCAAAAATCTCAGCCGTTTAAAACAGCCTCAATCTCTTCTCCCCCACTCTGGGGGTACAGTATTTTTTTTTGAAACCTTTGAAGGCACTCTACTATTCCTCATGCCACAAAATTCCAGGAGGAGCAACCTATTCCAATATTTTGTCAAAGAAACTACTTGTTCTGCCTGAAGCAAGTCAGCATGATAGTGAACCGTCTGTCACAATATATCCTGTTCTTTACCAAAAGTTCCCACTGTAGTCCATCCCAATAAAAGGTTCATTCAACAGGTGGAAACGCATGCCATGCATGTTTACTGGTGTATTCCAGAAACAAAAGTAGTACCCATCTGACCTAAGGTAACAAAGTGTGAAGCTGGATGAACAGCAGGCCAAGCAGCATCTCAAGCACAAAAGCTGACGTTTCGGGCCTAGACCCTTATCTTGGATTCTCCAGCACCTGCAGTTCCCATCATCTCTCTCGCCCATCTGATCTGTCTGGGTTAACATTTTCCTTCCATCTACAGTAACTGCAAACCAATCCATAAGTTACAGCCAGATCCCTAAAGGAACTGCAATTACTACACAGTATTATACAGATGACGGGGGTAGAAGGGTTATAATTTGTCAGAGATTTAAATAGCATCAGGAGCCTGGATTAAATTGTAGCCGCATGAATCAGACCAAGCAACCTTTAAATGTAATCACCTTAAACAGATCACTACAATCTTAAAATTTAAACAATGTTGATATTGCAGTTTAATAGGAAGGACATTTACATTGGATTCTAATAGGCTATTGGAATGTTATTACTGCAAAGAGATTCTTAGAATCAGGTACCAGAGTAAGATATTCTGGGAAATATTTCATAACCATTGTGAAACTGTTTGGAATATCATGAATTTCAGTTTATAAATATTATCCAGTTCCAAGACAATTGGAGAGTTATTCATATCCGAGACACAGTCATCACATGATTTGCAATTTACTGTCAACATTAGTGTTCATCAGCATGGTTGCTACAAATGCATCCATTAAATCTGCAGAAAAAAAATCACTTCCTTTTTTGGCTGGTCAATCAGACATTTCTTTCACGCAACGTCAAGCCTTGTTGCACATTACAACTCAAACCTTCAATCATAATTGAGGAAATAATGGTGACCTTTACTGAGACAGTGTATAAGATTGTTTGTCTTTGCTTCAACTTGTAACCCTGCAGATAAAGTGGGAAATGGCAATATAGTGTAACTGTTTCTAATCATGCTTAAAATGTCTACGTGGGGACAAAACTAAAACAAACTCCAGGTGGTAACATACGAGAATCCAAAGTGAGTCATGTGTCAAAATACACCAGTGAATGCCAACGTTTTACAATACTGTGCTCTGAGATAACACCAACAAATTTAGTAGATGCTGTTTCTATTAGGCTTATATAGGAAACATCTCATAAATCACTACAGCTTTCTACTGCATGCCAGTGATATCTAGCACACAACTGTTTACTGCACTATATTGGAATACTGTCTTGTTTGAAAACTCCAAGCTATTTGCGTCATGTCTATTTGAAATGCCAACTTGTCAGCTGTGCAGCATGCCCTCAGTTCTCAAATACTAGATTGATAAATTGGCACCTTGTGCATCACTGCCTCAAGCTTATATTGAAAAGAGAACAGCAAATGTAATTTTGTTTCAAAAAAAATATTACGAGTAACAATACTGATTGAAGTGAGCACTCTCTCCCTTCCAAACCACCTTGCAGGTTTGGTTTAACAAACAAATTTCCCTTGATCACTGATGAGCTACCCTCATGCATGTTTAGCTTTATGAGAAGAACAATGCAATGAACAACTGAACAGACATGCAGCATTAACAGGACCACAGATCAGAAATATATAGCTCAAGAAATGCAGGTAAAATGCCTTCCCAGACTCGGAAAATATTGAAAATTCAGGACTTTGATCTAGTTGTTAACAACAAATGATTCACGTCAGAAAGATCCAATCCTTAAATCTGTTCACACAGGTAAAAGTACAATTTTTGACATACAACAGTTCTTGGCAACAAAACATGGTTCTAAATCTCAAATTTTCTTTTAAATTGTCTAAAATTGCTTAGATGTACAAAAAGAAATCTTGAAGGTGGGAGGTCCAGCTTCAAGATTTCAAAATAGCCTTGCAATGGGTGCTCAGGATATCCCAAAGAAAGTCAGAAACAAACAGTGATCAAATATATAAACAAATGAGACGAATGATAAGATCAACTCTGAGCATCGAGATTTGTAGCTCAAGTCGTGAAGGCGGCTGCGTTTTCTACCATAACTGCCACACTGCTGGGCAAATCAGAAAAGGCAGACATCCCCTGACATCAACAGCATCAAGGACAGCACCATGAAACTACAAGATCTGTGCGTCACAACCCACTTTATCTTCAACAGCCATATATTCAAACAAATCAATGGAATCCCCAATATCAGGACTGATTGCATTACCACTTCTACTAAGGTTAGAACAGACAGCTTTCTCCACTATTCAACCCAAAGTCTGGGTCTATGTAGATGGCACCTTCATGATCATCAAACGCACAAGACTGGAAGAAACTCAGACAAGTAAACAACATCATCACCAAAATAAAATTCATGAAAGAGGAGAATAACCGACTACCCTACCTGGACGTAAATGGTGGAATGCAAGAACAACAGGGAACTCCAGACTGGTTATATAGAAAGACCACACATATGGACCAGATACTTAATAACACCTGCAACCACCCCAACACCCATTAAATGGAGCTGCTTCAGGACATAAATCAAATGAGCCACAGCACACTACTACAACCGAGAATTGCACAAAGCAGAACAGGAGCAATTACACAGAGTTTTTACAAAATAACAGATATCCAAAAAGCACAATTACTTCCATGACAGACCACAACAAGATGACACAACATGACCAGTCACCCTACCATACATCTCAGAGATGACCACGAGCCTATTCAGACCCCTTGGTATTAGGGTAGTCCACGAACGAACAACCATCCTGCGACAGCGATGAACAAATGCAAAAAGGAGCCCCCCAAACCCACAACCAATAACACTAAAATGATGTATAAAAATACCATGCAAGGACTGAGAAACATTACATAGGCCAAACTGAAAGAAAACTGGTAATAAGGATACATGAACACCAACCACCCATCAATAAACACGATCAATTCTCACTGGTCTCAATACACACAGACAAAAGGAGGACATGAATTTGACTGGACAACACAAGCATAATAGCACAAGCCAAGAGACATGCCAGCGAATTCCTGCAGGCTTGGTATCCCAACTGCATCTCCATCAATGGACACATTGAACTGGACCCCTGACACAAACCACTGAGAAACAAAATCGTAAATGTTATCAACCACCCCTGCAAACAGAGGCACATAAATAACAAGCAGGACAGAACACCAACACTTCACCAGTGGCGCAGTGACAAATGTTACCAAGCAGGGTGGCAAAATATCTGCAAACAAACACACTAGCTCAGTAAGTCAGTCTGCAACCTCTGAACATACTGAATGAGATACTGGACAGGGATTCTGGCAAATCTCTTGCTTCTGCAGGATCTTTAGTAGCCAGAGATAAATTGGAGAATTGGCACCCAAGAGACAGCATTTTTAACAATTCAGCACACTCCACACTGCAACAAACAGACAACTGGATTATTCCAAATTTATTATCTCAATAATGGGATAACAAGGTGTAGAGCTGGATGAACAGAGCTGGCCAAGCAGCAGAGGAGCACAGAAGCTGAAGGAGGGTCTAGGCCAGAAACGTCAGCTTTTGTGCTCCTAAAGATGCTGTTTGGCTTTCTGCATTCATCCAGCTCTACACCTTGATATCTCAGATTCTCCAGCATCTGCAGTTCCTACTATCACTTTATTATCTCAATACCTTTTATACAGAATTGTCATGGATATTTTCCTCTTCAAATAAACCTTATGCATAAAATTCAGAAAAATCAATTACGAAGGATTGATTTCATTTTCACAGAACGTGTAAAGAAATTCAACTCATATCCGTAGAGCATGCTCCATTCTTAAAAAGATCAATACAACTGTATTACAGTATTGATATTTACAAGATACAGCCCCATTAGGTAGACAGCCCAAGTGAAATATCTCAACTTCTAAGTTTCAGAAAGCAACAGAAATAAATATCTATACAAAAAGTTCTACTTGGATGTTTCTCAATACAATTTCAACAATCTGGATATTCACAGTGCACACTTTAAAAGGTTTCTAGTCTCCTCAATGTATTGAGACTAAAAAGGTCCTGAATAAGGGTAATACCTGGAATATTGACAGCTCCTTTCCTCCAGTTGCTGCCTGGCTTGCTGTGTTCTTCCAACCTCTTGTTTGTCTATCTTGGATTCCAGTTTCTGCAGGCTTTTAGTCTCTGCACTGGTATACAGCTGGCCCAAGTTGCAGGGCTATTCTGAACCTTGTAACACTCAGTCGAGGTCAACTACATGGTGGAAGCAAGTTTCAGAACACCAAATGAAGTGCCTTTCAACTGAACTGATGATCCACTTGCCACAGCTGGTTTAGCTCAGTGCATCCATAGAGCAGAGTTCTATGCAACAAAGCTTCTTGGGATGAACTGCAAAGGCACATTCCAGAATTTGGAGGAGAACTGACAGATTGCTAGAAGCAAGGTGTCAACGAGCGTGGGCAAGAGTTGGAGTACAGCGTTTAAACTGAAGACCAGCAACAATCATTTTGAATGGAAGAGCAGATCCAAAAGTCAGCTAAACGACCTGTCCTGCTCCCATGTTTATATCTTTCTATCATCAAGGGCAATATTTATGGGTTAAAACTTCAAGCGTAAAGAAACAACCGATGAGGAGGGCTTTTCACAAAGTTATTAGATTCTTTTTCCTCATCAAATTGTAAAAGTACTTAAATCATGGAGTAATGCACCCTCCACTGGAGTTAGAAAGACATGTCTTAGCGCATCTGAACAGTAGAAGGAATGTGCTGCAAGAGGAAAATTCAAATGAAACATAAAAGTTGCTTAGTGTTAGTTACGCCTTTTAGAAAGTGATATCAACGTAATATTCAGACTTCACTGAATAACACCCAACCCACATGATCAGTGCAAATGCGACCAAGTGCCATACATGGGTTTACTCCTGCTATTTTGGAAAATGCAAATACAGGCAAAAAGGTAGAGAACAATGTATCTATTGTAAACTTTAAGCAAGGTATTTACATACTGGCAGGAAATATCAGATGTGGTATGTGAAAGTGCATTTAAAATTGTTCATATACTGCAAATTAAAAGTTAAACACAGCTGATTTGTTGTCAACGATGCACTACTTTCGGAAAAAACTACAAATATTTTTGCACAAATGACAATCGTTATGATTTGATGAAACTTATACTGACTAACGCTTAATTTGCAAATGATGTTAAAACATTTGAGAAATATGACTTTGTAACTGTCAGGCAAGGCTGGAACTTTCTGAACATCTGTGTTTTGGTGGCAGGGGCCAGTTAAGAGTCAACTGCATTGGTGTGGGGCTTTAGTTGCATAAAGGGCAAATGAGACAAAAATAGTAGCCAACCAAGTGGATCGCTGCAACAATTTGCTTACTTTATCAGTCCTTTTTATTTTATACTGGAAGTAGGACTTTTACTTTCAATATAATGATTCAAATTCTAAAACAGAGAGGAATTGATTATTGATCCTCTTAATTTAACCTCTGTTATAACACCAAAGTTGATATGAACATGAACAAAAACCAAACAGCAGAGAGATGAATACTCAACTATTTTGCAGGCACAGGCTGCCTAGAATATCGCAAAATCTTCAAAAGCTTTTATAAACCGAATCAACAGTCCACAAAAACAATGCTCTTCAAAACAGCATACAATGTTGCAGGGTGATGAAAACAAAAATAAGTGAACCTGAAACTTCCACTGTACAATATCACCAAGGATCATTTCAGCCCATACTGCAAAATTGTCTTTACAGGAGTGATAAAAACATTCAAGTTTACATTTGCATTCTATCAAAATTAAATTGAAGGAGGCAAACTTTGGACTATTAAGCTCTTAAGGACAAGAAACCAATCCTAGACAAACTTCCCATATTTCATTAACAAGACAAAGCAACACAGGTGAAATATTGATTTTCCTCTTCTCCTCACACTCTGCCCTTACTAAAGCACATTTTATTGAGTATAACTGACTGGAGAGTAAAATGCAGACATTTTGTTCCCATCAAGAATTAAGCTAATAACTCGCTGAATGCAAGCTTTTGTGTTGCAATTGCCTTACGTCAGATTAAAAGGGCCATTGATGGGCAAGCATGTTAATTTGAGTTGACTTCTGAACTCCAAAAAAATGTGAGCTACTGTAAAGTGAGGGGAAACCATCTCTTCATACTGATAAACATATTGCTTTTACAATCCACACGCTCACTACAATTCACAATTTGGACTGAGTTTTCTATTAATCAGCCCCCAGATTTGATGTCTCATTACCAATATCAGCAAACCGAAAGCATCACCGTCTTTACGGCTGCGCTACAGCGTCTACTGTCTCAAATATCATGACACAAAGACATGCACCAAAAGAACAAATTATGAGGTGGTTACAGAATTTTACCCCATCTTGGATGCCCATTAAAAAGTTCACTCACCAATAACATATCAGCATAATTCAGAAAAGAACATGAAACAGAATAGATCCTTTTAATTAAGCATTCGGTATCGTGCATGTGGCACCTTGTGCAAACCATTCTGTAAACAATCACTTGTAATTCCTTGCAAGTTATGTTTCATAGATGAAGCTGCTCCAATGCAAATTGCTGCATTTC
Organism: Stegostoma tigrinum; assembly: GCF_030684315.1. Lineage (NCBI taxonomy): Eukaryota > Metazoa > Chordata > Chondrichthyes > Orectolobiformes > Stegostomatidae > Stegostoma > Stegostoma tigrinum. The sequence continues at coordinate 17,710,102 of NC_081389.1, read as the reverse complement.
TGTACAAAGTGTAAGGCGATGTAAAAACAGTGCAGCTAAACGTAACCTCCAGGCATCAGGCATACTTATGAAATCATAAATGAACATGCTGATGCCTGAAAACTTTAATCAAGACCAAACAAATTATGTAGCTGACGTAACAGCAACTTACAACTAAGCGTTTCTTCTTGGAGTACACAGCATAAATTGCAGGCTTCCCATCTCTGACAAAATCAAAACTTAAGTTAAAAACAGAAAACGTTACAAACAACTTCCCACTTTGAAAGAAACACACCTGAAACAGGGACCCTGTGTGTCATTCCACAGATTCTGTCCACCAGATTTTTGTAGTTCAGATTTCTGTCCTTTAAACAGAACCAACCAAATCTTTTCAATCGTTTTTGATGCATGAAAATTACTAACAATCCAGAAGTAAAGACAAGAGCAGAAAACATAGAAGACTAAACATCCGTCACTGGTAGAGTTTAGTTTAGAATCAAAAACAATAAAAGCACTGCTTACAATCTTAAGCTACACATGTAAGAGGGACCACAAATTTCGCAGTTTTAAATAAAGCGCAAGAGAAAACTGAAGATTATATCTCAACATAGCAGAATCCTGTTCAACAACTACAATGTTCTAAAAGCACCTGACCACCATTACATGCTACAATCACACTACAAGCCAATTTACACTATTTTGAAAGTTATCATTGCACCTTCATACAGAGCTTAATTAGCTGTCTTACAGAACACTTCGAGAGTGTATGAAAATGTAAATTACGCAATGAACTTTACACCCGATTTGAAAGGGTGCACAGAGCCTAATCACGAGAAAAATGTATTAGTAAATTCCAGTCACTGTGCATCCTCTCTACAGATTCATATTTGAAAATACAACATTCACATAAAGAATTAATTCTTTGTTCAGGCATTATTCTGCTGCATAAAAGCAGACATTTATAGCACATAAATAAAATCGATAAACATCAGTGAGAGATAAATCAAAATACAACATTTTTTGGGACAGTTTTAAAAATTTCCCTATAATTCCATTTCTAGCATCTTTGGCAATATTAAAATGTAATAAGAATTCAGACATAATTCTTTTAGCTTATATGGTTTTAGCAGGCAACGAAAACAATTTGTAATATGCCTCACATTTACCAGTTGTACTGTATCAGCCTCATACCCATATTCAAATATGAAAACTCAACTTAATGCTTCTGAACTCAACTTAATGCTTCTGCTGTGAAAACTAAAGGAGGACGGACAGATAAGACATCGTGCAGCACCAATTCAAAAGTCAAAAGGCACTCATCTTTGATCCTCTGCAGTCGACAAAATGATGTAATCTAAATTATTTAATAACTTTTAAATGATCATAACTCAGCTGCTCAATAATTCATGTATTCAACATTTAGTATCGACAGAGTGAGCACACCTCTCATCCTAACTACAAATTTACGTAATAAAATGCACTCAAAGACGTCAGCATAAGTAGCACATATGTTGTGTTTATGGAAGTCAGATCCAGAAGAGAGCAGTTGGAGGTTTATTTGAGCCGTTCAAAATTATTAGTGGTTTTCATAGAGTAAATAGAGAGTTTCCACAAAAGATTTTGGATATTGAAAAAGTCAGAGGATATGGGGATAATCTCAAGTGAAAGTACTGTGACAGAAGATCTACTATATCATATTAATTGAAGACTCATTCCCTGCTCCCAATTCCCATACTGTGATGGAATTGTGAATTAAGATTCAAGATAGTTGGAAAAAAGTGAGGAGATCCTTTGCAAGTCAGGTTGTTATTGTCTGGAATGGACAGCCTGAAAGAGAAATCAATGGAACCAACTTTAACAGCAAATTCTAATGCCAATTGATCAAATACTTGGAGGGAAATATTTGATAGAATGACGCGAAATGAGCAAAGGAGCAGACTGACTGGATAGTTCTGGATGCGAGTTTGCTTGCTGAGCTGTAAGGTTCGTTTTCAGACATTTCGTCACCATTCTAGGTAACATCATCAGTGAGCCTCCGACAAAGCGCTGATGTTATGTCTCGCTTTCTATTTATCTGGTTAGGTTTCCTAGGGTAGGTGATGTCATTTCCTGCTCTTTTTCTCAGGGGATGGTAGATTGGCTCCAAATCAATGTGTTTGTTGATGGAGTTCCAGTTGGAATACCATGCTTCTAGGAATTCTCGTGCATGTCTCTGTTTGGCTTGTCCTAGGATGGATGTGTTGTCCCAATCAAAGTAGTGTCCTTCCTTATCTGTACGTAAGGATACGAGTGATAGTGGGTCATGTCGTTTTGTGGCTAGTTGATGTTCATGTATCCTGGTGGCTAGCTTTCTGCCAGTTTGTCCAATGTAGTGTTTGTCACAGTTCTTGCAAGGTATTTTGTAGATGACGTTCGTTTTATTTGTTGTCTGTATAGGGTCTTTTGGAAAGCTGACGTTTCAGACCTAGACCCTCCTTCAGAAGCTCTACACCTTGTTAGCTCAAACTGTAGTACCTCTGGCTTTAAACTGTAGAATGGATATTGGACGTTCTTGAGTGCCAAAACCAATATCTGGCCTAAATTTACAATCTCTTTATAGTGTGTGTTACAACAGTAACTACACCGCAAACAAAAAAAATCACCTGGTTTTGACATTAAAGGACTTGACGACATCCTGAGGTCATGAAGTACACTAAGCAGAGGCAACTTTTTTTTAGAAAGGGCCTCTAGTTATATACATACAGTTCCTGGATTGTGAACTGATTCAGGTCTTGAGCCGGCTACAAGGTGATTTGTAAAAAGTCAGAGCACAGTGCAGTTTAATATAATACAGGAAACAGTCATATGTTGTATCTTTAAAAAAGACACCCTAGCGTAGGATCAGATTTGTAACTACCAGCATTCCTAAATTTCTGTAATGTAAGAATACCTTTTGTAAAACTACATAATTTGACATGCCTTCAATGCACTTAGCAATATGGAAAGATTTTAAAATGAAGTTTACAATCAACATGAATTGGTGAGGGAGGAGCCCAGCTCCACCAGGGGACCTCTACCGGAGAGTGGGGTGGTGGAGCACAAACCCCACCTGGGGTCATCCTACTTCGAGGGGAAGCCAACCCACAAGGGGGTCGTCCAAATGGAGAGGGGGAGCCCCAGCTCCACCCAGGAGACCTCCACCTGGGGGCGGGGAAGAGAAGATGGGGAGGGGAAGGAGGAGGAGGAGGAAGAGGCGAGGTGGGAATCCCAGCCCCAGCCGGGGGTCCTGCACCTGGGGTTATATAAGGGTACAGCAGCTCCACCAGGGGGTCCGCGAGCTCCATCAATGATGGAGAAGGCGAGGGTAGGGGACACCTTCCCTGAGGAGTTTACATCCAGTTCTCCACCCCCCACAAACCATGGAGCTCCGAGCTCACCATCCACCCCACACCCTATCCCTCCCCCCCGCTTTGGGTAGTTCCTGATTACTCCGGCGCTGCGAGAAGTCCTTCCTTTTCTGCTCAGGCGGCAGCAGCAAGGCCTCAGGTACAACCCAGGATCCGAGAAACACAAGGGAGTCCCGTTGGGTCGGCCCCGAGGCCTCTTCTGCTCAACGACCTGCTGTGTTTGGTGGTGAGGGGGATGAAAGGCGTCACCGCCCATTGTGTTTTTTTTCCTTCCCCCACCCTCCTTTAGTCAGTTTTTAACCCAGACTCACCGCCTCTCGCGTTTCCCCCTTCCCGGCTACCGCCGCTCGAGCTGCACCTTCCCGTCGCTCCGCACAACCGCAGGGGCGCAGCGCTGGGCGGGGCCTTGCGGCCCGCTTTCCAAAGCCCACCCGCATGTGGGGAGAGGGTGCCTCCCGCTTAGATGGATAGTTCTTTTGTCCAATCAACTTCCGGGGACTCTGCCGCTTTGCCAATCGGAGAGCGGTTCACCCCTAAGACCCCCCTTGAATGGTCACCATATGGACCAATGGGCGATCCTCGACTCTCCATTGGTGGAAGGGTTTTGGGATGGCAGCCGGCTGCCCAATCGCTCCTCGGCATTGGCCGCGACTGTCAATCATGTTGAATGGGCGGGGCGACAGTTGGTGTCAGCCAACCAGGGATTGAACCCGCAGTGGAGACTCAGGCGGGAAAATTCGAAATTATGAATGAAAACTATTCCAGACTGCGCAGCTTCAGATCGCAATAATGCCCCAAAAAAGATGGAACAGTGCATTCTTTATTCAGGCAAAAGCGTCGGCGGTAGAACAATCATGAATGTGTTAGGGATAGGAAGAACTGCAGGTGCTGGAGTCAGAGATAACACAGTGGAGGAGGAACACAGCAGGCCAGGCAGCATCAGAGGAGCCGGAAAGTGGACGTTTTGGGTCGGGACGCTTCTTCAGAAATCATATGTTGGGCTCTTTTGCTGCAAGTGGTAGTGTCTTTACTTCTGAGCCAGCAGGCCTGGGTTCAAATCCCATCTGCTCCAGATGTAAACAGAATCTGGATAGATACAGGACAGAAATGGGCAGCTCAAAAATTCCCCCAGGTTTTGGTTTACAATGAGTCCTGGAAATTGTAATCGTACTTGTAAAAATAATGCAGTAATGGAGAAAAACTGAGTTTCGGTTTTGTGCCTTGTGTAATGTTAGCTTTGAACATCATGTATTTGACATCAAAAAATGTTATCAATTTTTGGAAATAAAACTCATATTCACGTACACATGCAGAACCAGGTAATGCTAAAGCAAAACATTGGCTATCAAAAGTCTAAAACACAGGAACTGTTGGATATACTCTACAGGTCAGACAGCATCTGCAGAGACAGAATCAAAGGGAAATGGTAGGACCTCCGCTGAGGGTTTCTCAACCACACCAGCAAACTAAAATATGGTCAGATGCCTAGGCTTTGCAAGAAGCAGCCTTTCATTGTGATTTTCCCATGATAGTCAATTAATGGACTAAGGATCATGCTCCCTATTTAGTTAAAGATGACCAGCAGAATCTCAAAGCAGGTAGAGCAAGTCAGTGACTTGCCTGTTCTCAGTAATATGAGGCACTCCCCTCCCAACTCTCACACTCATGACACATGTTCCACATGAAAATATTGCTGAGCACACAGACAAGATATCCTTCAATAAACTTTATCATACAACATTCTGAGCATTGAGTCAATCAATACAACTGCAAGTTATGAGAGAATGAACAAATGTCAATGCAAAATAAGTTTTGATAAACAAACTCTACATGAAATAATACAACGTGTCTCTGCATGACCTGGTATATTTTTGACCAGTTTATATAAACACAACAAAGTGTCATATGAGAGTGTAAGGGTCTGAAAAGTTAATGTCAAGGTCCATCTTAATCATCACCCACTACAATGATATTATGTTCACTTGGTGGGAGAACAGCTTTGGATCTCAAAGGAAAAAGACCTACTTCTGTATCTCTCTCATAGACTCTGTAACAATGTCCAATGCACATATGCAACTTATATCCTTTGCAATCATGTGATAAACTATATATCGTTTATCGCTATCTGATCAGATGAGCAAGGGGTTATTCTTTACCACATTAGATTAGACCAGGTAGATCCTTACCAGGAAAGAGAATGGTGGCAATGAATCTACCATCTGGTCCATATGGCATGATGAGCAAGAGGGAAGATTCAGTCTTAAACTAGGAGAAGTACCTGAATGACAACCAAATATTTAGCATGTTCTTCTTCAAAGGCAGTTCTGACCTAATGCAGCACAACCTCTGCCATGGGCAGACAAAGGGGCAGATCTCAACTCCACCCTAGGCAGCTCTCTGATTGAAAACACCGACGGTTGGCACCAATCTGATCAACACTGGCTATCCAGCCATCTCAACCAATGCCAACACCCTTCACCACGCCCATCCAAAGGAGTCCCAGTTGCTCAGGCAACACACACACTTAACTGTAATGGGAGAGGTTCTAATTTCTTTCTAACACACAGCTGACCAGAATACTTGACCACTTTTACTGTCTGCTAATGACATGTGTTAGAAAGATATACAAGTAAATGCTTAACCTGTGTAGCTACATTATGAACAGACATTCCATGGCCAAAAGGTCTGGCGTGGACATCGAAGCTGGAACTTCTGGATCAGATGCAGGATGCCATTCCCTGCTCCACAAGACCTGCTTTGAGCATTGCAGGATCCCAATGTGTTACAAGTTACTCCTGATCCATGGTCACAATCAGTAAGAAGTGGGGGAACCACAAGACTGAAAAAACAGAAGAAGACAGAGATAATGAGGTACAGCAATCAGTGAAGAACACAGGTTTATGTATCCACATAAATCAAGCTTGTCTGGCAGTCATAGGGAAAGTGAACAGTGTTTTCTGCCAAAAACTGAAAGCATTCAAGGTTCTGAGTTTCAAATTAAAAATATCAGACATAGCAGTGCCCAGTACTAGACAAGGAATGGGTCAGTAAAAGCTGGATGGTCCAATATAAACTGAATAATGTAGTGGTAGATTAATAAGAGGGATGTCACTTGCAAATGGATGGGGGTGGGGGCGCACTCTCTCTTCAAATTGGTTGAGTGGGTTGGGGAAACACACTACATGGAAGTCAGATGTTTTGTCAGGCATCAAGAAGTAAAGGCCATTAGATACGTGGGAACATCACTGACTGAAATATCCTGTCCAAATCACTCAGCTTCCTGACTTGGAAAAATATCACTGTTCCATCTGTATCCACGGGTCAAAGTCCTGAAACTCTCTCCCTCACAGTATGTGAGTGTACCTACAGCACATGGATTGCAGTGGTTCAAAAAGTCAACTAACCACGACCTCTCAAGGACAACAGGGATGGGCAATAAATGTTTGCCCAGCCAGTGATTCCCTGAATGAATAAAAACAATTCCGCCCACAGTCAGATCGTTCTTCCTGCCCCAATCCAAAATCCAAAGACATGCCATTCCCTGCTCCACAAGACCTGCTTTGAGCATTGCAGGATCCCAATGTGTTACAAGTTACTCCTGGTCCATGGTCACAATCAGTAAGAGGTGGATTGGCCATGCTAAATTACCCATGGTGTTTGGGGATGTGTCGGATAGCTGGATTAGCCATGGGAAATGCAGGGTTACAGGAATAGGGTGGAGGAATGGGTCTGGTTGGGATGTTCTTCAGATGGTCAGTGTGGACTCTTTGGGCCAACTAGCCTTCCAAACCAAGGGGATCCTATGATTTAGATTAGCCATGATCATAATGTGATAGGGTTAGGGTTAGGGTTAGCTCAAGAGCCTGAAAGGCACACTTCATGTATTCATTCTTAGGTTATTGTATCGACATTGGTGGCTCTGCAGCTATAGGGAGGACTTCTAAGCCTGGCTCCACCCACTCTTCCAATCTGTTTCTGACTAAATCCAAGTTGGAGAAACCTCAGCCAATTAAGACACTTAAGGGTCTCATTCTGCTACCGCTGGTCTTCATCCAGTGGTGACTAAGGGTCTCGCTATGAGGGAAACCCAGTAATCAAACCCAGTCAGGGATAGTTGTGGGACTTCCCTGATTCAAAGTCCCTCATTTTCCAGATCTAGGGACACAGCAATGCTAAGGAGCAAGTAGCATGCTGAGAGTCACTGCCCCTGCTCTCCTGTTGCTGCTGACCATCTTCCCCTGTGACTCCCACTCCCTGAGCCTCTTGCCACCATTACTTACCTGTGGCCTCGGTCACTCAGCAATCCTGGTGAGTACACTACCAGCACCAACCATCATTCCCAGTGGTGCTGCTGAGCAATGCACATCGGCTGACCTTCAATTGGCTGTCAGCCCTTGTAAAGGCAGGACTTCTGCCCCCTGTTCCTTGATCCCAAGAGAAAAAAAAATGTCTGGTCTGGTGAAGTGTCTGAATGGTACCTAATGTTTGGGCCTTTGCCCCACATAACATTTGGCTCTTGTCAGATTTCCAACTAGAACCATAAGGCAGTGAGCTAGTGCGGAAATAGCTCATATTCACTTTCTGAAGAATGGAAAACTTTTCTTTATTATTTCACAGGCTGTGGAAGTTGCTGACAACACCAGCATTGGTTGCCCATGCCTACTCACTCTTGAACTTTTCTATTCAGTTGGTCCATTTGCTCTTGGTGTTTTGTATTCATTGCCCATTTCCAACTATTTAATCATCACACATTTAAATGGTAAGATGTGAAGGGAAAATTGCACAAGTTAAATGAAGTGCTTATTTACAGCAATAATTAATACATTCAGGAAACTTAAAATGTCTGCAGGCAGCAACTTTGCCTGCGCACAAAACCACAAAGGGAAACATGCATAATGCAAACAAAAAGAAACAAATTTAACACCTGCCTCTTGCAGACCTCACAAACATATCTTGCTCATTTGACACAAGATGAGACCATGTAGAGATATTGGTGTTTCTCCCAAAGCAACAGGGGTAGTCTGATCTGTGCTATCGCACAGCATAATTTCACATTGCAGAAAATGCAGGGACTGCTAAGATGGTGTACATGACAGGTTCAATTCCACCACTTGGAAAACAAACAAAGAAATTCCAGCTAGTTAATGCACAATTGCATAAACCATCCGTCCTCCTTCTTGAAGTCAGGAGGCATCTTAATCGTAAAATCCACCACAGTGCTGTGATGTGCTCTAAACCCACAGGGTCTATTGTGTTATCTTTGTTTCAGCAGGAAGTTGAACAGCTCTGAGTTTAAAATGGCATGTCCCAGAGGCAGAATTATTATCTCAGCAATTCATGAATTTTTTTTCAGCTGAAACACTAAACCAAGGTCCAATCTTCCTGCTGAAGGGGGTGTAAAAGATCCCATGGTACTGTTTCAGACAAGAGCATGGGGCAGTTCCTGGTGTTCTGGTTGATATTTCACATCATCAGCATCTCAAAAAATAGGTTATCTAGTCATTATCTAACTGCCGCTCGAGGAGCTCACTTTATTCAACTTGGCTGCCATAATTTCTATATTACAACAGTCCGAAAGGGTCACAGAGGAAGTGTTCATTTAGCATAATCTATATTCATACTAACTATGAAGCCATTTCTATCGGTCTTCATGAGAATTTGCATATGAAGGAGAGAAGAGAAAGCTGGTGATTCTATCAGAGCTGGGTGCAGTGAGGGGAGAGGGGTTCCCTCCTAACATCCCAGGGTGGGTATGACATTGAATTTCATGGTGGAATTAATGAGCAAGCGTGAGCTTTAGGCAAGGGACAAAACTTTCTATTCGTCTAATCCACGGAGTGAATTTTATTCACACAGTAAACTGGTCTTCATCAAAAATAAACCTTTTTTTTTGGTGTCTTCTTCTGGCAGTCCCTCAAAATAGGTAGAATATTTGACGCAGTATAGCCTATGGTAAGAATGTACAGACGGAGCCTTTTATCATGCCACATTATCACAATTTCTGCCCGACCAGGAAATGCTAACTCATGTTCTACCTGCCATTGGTGTTTTGGAGAAATTTGAAAACAAATTTCTTTCATGGTGTTACACCTTTCTTTGAGTGGATTGTCAACTCAGAACTTTGGGCTCCGGGGCAGGGATACTACAAACTTGCAGCAACAACCTGTTTAGCTTCCTCTCATATGTGCCCAAGGCAAAGATAAAGTCACAACAGTTCTTACGAGGCCATAGGGCTGCTCTCTCATTAAAGAGAGGTGGCAGAAGATGTGTCATCACACCTCAGGCAAAGGTATAGGCTGAAGAGGCAAATCATTCATGGTATTCCCAGCTAGTGTGGGATACTAGATAACAAAGTGTGAAGCTGGATGAACACAACAGGCCAAGCAGCATCTCAGGAACACGAAAGCTGACGTTTCAGGCCTAGACCCTTCATCAGAGAGGGGGTTGGGGAGAGCGTTCTGAAATAAATAGGGAGAGAGGGGTAGGCGGACCGAAGATGGATAGAGGAGAAGACAGGTGGAGAGGAGAGTATAGGTGGGGAGGAGATAGGTCAGTCTGGGGAGGATGAACAGGTCAAGGAGGCGGGATGAGGTTAGTAGGTGGGAAATGGAGGTATTACTCTGCATTGCAATCCTAACTGTTCCTAATTAAGTATGGAAAGGGTCAGGAATCTAACTTCAGGCACAGCAAATAAGGGGACAGCTATAAGCGGTGGGAAGCGGGGAGGCAGTCAACACAGGACTGAGGGAGTTCTACTTAAATCCACTCAGTATATCAGAAAAGGAAAATATGCTTGAGAAGCTGATTGAATCGGTAGGTACAATGCTGCAGGTATTACAGAGTCGTGGCTGCAAGAGGATCTGGACTGGAAACTAAATATCCAAGGATACACATCCTATCAAAAAGTCAGGCAGATGGGCAGAAGCAGCAGAGTTGCCTTGTTAGTAAGAAATGAAATTACATCAAAGGCAAGAAGTGATATCGAGTTGGAAGGTGTAGATTCTGTGTGGGCTGTGTTGAGGAATCAGAAAGGAGAAAAGGGCTCTGATGGGAGTTGTGTACAGGCCTCCCAGCAGTAGTCAGGATATGGGGAAGAAAATAAATGAGGAAATAGAAAAGGCATGTAAAAAAAGCACTATTAGAATAATCATGGGGTACTTCAATACGCAAGTGGACTGCGTTGGTCACGGATCTCAAGAAAAGGAATTTGTGGAATGTCTATGAAATGGTTTTTTTTGGAGCAGCTTGTCGTACAGCCTACTGGGAACAGGCAGTTCTGGAATTGGTGATGTGTCATGAGGGAGACTTATTTAGGGAGCTGAAGATGAAGGAACCCTAGGGGGCAGTGACTATAAAATAATGGAATTCACCCTGTAGTTTAAGAGGGAGAAGCTGAAATCAGGTGTAACAGTAATACAATTGAACAAAGATAACTACAAAGACATGAGGCAGGAACTGGCCAGAGTTAATTGGAAGGGGTGCCTAGCAGCGTAAATGTTACAGCAGCAAAAGCAGGGGTTTCTGGGGGTAATTCGGGAGGGACAGTAAAAATTCATCCCAAGGAAGAAGAAACATTCTTTGGAGAGGACATAGCAGCCACCGCAGACAAAAATTAGGAACAGCATGAAAGCAAATGAAAAAGCATAGTGAAAATTAGTGGGAAATCAGAGGGTTGTGAAGCCTTTAAAAACAGCAGAGGATAACAAGAAAAGCAATACGGACGGAGAAGATGAAATATGAGAGTAAGCCAGCTGGTAATATCAAAGAAGATTGCAGAAGATATCAAAAAGGTAATCGAGGTGCAAGAGTGACATCGGAATGCTAGAAAATGAGTCTGAAGAAGTAGTAACGGGAAATAAAGAAATGGCAAAGGAACTGAATCAGTACTCTGCATCAGTTTTTACAGTAGAAGACATCAGCAGCATACCAGAACTTCAAGAGTGTCAAGGAGCAGAGGAATGCAGTGGCATCACTGAGGATAAGGTGTGGGGAATCGGAGCGGTCTGAAGGCGGATAAATCACCTAGACCAAATGGGCTACATCCCAGAGCAGGAGATAGCTGAGGAGACTTTAGAGGCATTGATAGTAAGCTTTCAGAAATCACTATGGTGTGGGAGGTTGCCAGAGGATTGGAAAATGGCAAATGTAACACAACTGTTTCAGAAGGGAGGGAGGCAGAAGACAGGAAACTATAAGCCAGTTAGCCTGACCTCAGTGGTTGGTGAGATTTTAGAGTAATTATTTAGTGTGAGATTGCGGATTACTTCGAAGTGTATGGTAAAACAAGGCTGTGTCAGCACAGCTTTATCAATGGAAGGTCATGCCTGACAAATCTGTAACAATTCTTTGAGGAGATAATACGCAAGTTAGACAAAGGAGAACCAGTGGACATGATCTATTTAGATATCCTGAAATCCTTTGACAAGGTGCCATGGAGCAGGCTGCTAAACAAGATAAGAGCCCATGGTCTTAGGACCAAGGTACTGCCATGGATGGAGGACTAGATGACTGGCAGAAAGCAAAGAATAAGGATAAATTGCATGTTTTCAAGATTGATTATTGGAGATCCACAGGGGTCCATGTTGGGGCCACAACTATTCGTATTATACATGAACAATCTGGCCAAAGAAACTGAAGGCACTAATCCTAAATTTGTAGATAACACAAAGATATGTGGAGGGGAAGGTAATGTTGAGGAAGTGGGGAGGTTGTAGTAGGACTTGCACGGGCTAGGAAAGTGGGAAAATAAATGACATGGAATGGGAAAATGTGAGATTGTTCTTTTTGGTCAAAAGAATAGAGGAATAAATTATTTTTTAAACAGGTAAAAATTTGCTAAATTTAAAGTACAAGAGGACTTGGGAGCCCAAGTTCAGGATTCTTTGAAGATTAAAACGTAGGTTCAGGTGGCAGTTAGGAAAGCAAATGCAATGTTAGCATTCATTTCAAGACAGTGAAAATACAACAGCAGAGAAGTTCTTGCTGGGGCTGTGTAAGGATCTGGTCAGAATGCTTTTGGAATATTGTGAGCAATTTTGGGCCTTGTACGTAAGGAAGGAGGAGTTCCAGTGGAGCCTGTCAGGAATGATCCTGGGAATGATGGGCTTGTCATATGAGGAGAGGTTGAGGACCCTGGGTTTGTACTGGATGGAGTTCAGCAAGATGAAAGGATAATCTGACTGAAATTTACAGAATAATGAGAGGCCTGGATACAGCAATGTAGAGAGGATATTTCCCCTGGTGGGAGAGACTTCTACAACCTCAGGGAGAAGGAATAACCCTTTAGAACTGAGATGAGCAGCAATTTCTTCAGCTAGAGGAAGGTGAATCTTGAAACCCGTTGCCACAAAGGGATTTGGAGGCCAAGTCATTGAGTGCATTTAAGAGAGAGATAGATAGGTTCTTGATTGGTAAAGGGGTCAGGCATCATTGGGAGAAGCTGGAAGAATGGTGTTGAGAAACATATTAGCCATGAGCAAATCATGAAGCGGACTTGAGGAGTGGAATGGCCTGATTCTTCTCCTATGTCGTAAGGTTTTATAAATGTACTAACCTCAAGAACTTTAGTGAGTTCTAACCATTACCTTGATACAGAGATTTCTTCTCAAATTCCTGTTGGGTTTATGAGTGACCATCTTCTCCATGTGCCTTTTAGTTATAATCTCCTACACAAATTGTCCTTGGAGCTTAGAAGTCAACAAGTGTGAAGTTCAGAGGTTTTGTGATGTTTGCAGCATATATTGTTAAAATAAAGACAAATATAGCATTGGCCATTACTGATTGTGGGAAGGTGCAATTGCCAGGTGATGCTTGCACATTTGAAGTGCAAACATTGGACTTTTAGAAGTCAAATGTTTTCTTACATCTGATTAGCATTGCAAGTTATCAATTCTCCCCAGTTACAGATATGGTACCAAGTCTTAATTGAGCAATGATGACATAATTAGGTGTAATGTTGCTAAACTAGTCATTCAAAGGCACACATTAATATTCTGGGGACATACGTTCAAATCCAACTACAGCAGCCGGTGGAACTTAAAATTCAGATAATAAAAATCTCGAATTGAAGAACTCCAAATAATAGTGACCATGAAACTGTCATTGAATGCTGGCAAAACCCTACTGGTTCACCGATGTTCTTTAGGGAAGGGAATCTAACATCCTTACTTGGTCTGACCTACATGTGACTCCAGACCTTCCATAATGTGGTGGACTCTTAACTGCCCTCTGAAACAGCTCAGCAAGCCAGTTAGTTCAATGACAATTTGGGGCATGATGTCCACATTTGAGGAAAAAATAAAATCAGTGACTTTAGTTGTAAAACTGTTTTCTGCAGAGCACTGTGAATATCATTGTACTGCCTTGAAAGTCAGACAATGGTGTGACGGGGATTGAAGTATTTGTTTTGCTCAACTGATCATTCCAAATTGTCAGCACAATCCCAGCAATGCTGGGCAAATACTGGCGCACATTTGGATCTTGCTAAGATATCAATGCACATTTGGGAGTTCCATGCAAAGAGCCGACATGCTCCTGAAAATGCTCATGTTCTTCTGGCGTGGCTTCCTGCAAACCTTGAAACAGTGCTGCTGAATATATTTCAAGGGGGTTCAGTCTAGCCCGTAACACCAGTACAGGAAAAATACAAAGTCCTTGAGATTCTGGTTTATTTATTGCAGCTCGCTGAGGCTGCCAGAGCTGACATGGCAACAAACCCCAGGAGTGGAATCTTCCAACCCTTAGGCAGCCTAGTCGATGGTGAGATACTTGAGAAAATGTGGTGAGATTGAACGTATTGGAATTGAGAGAAGAATTCTGATTCTCCCCTTAAGGTTTTAACCAGGAATCTGGATCTCCCTCATGAGCATTGACTACTTATTTCCATGCATTTCTATCTCATTATAAAGTAATCTGGCCTCATTGAAATGCTGTTTGTAATTTTTCCCCACCTCTCCCAGAAACAAGGTGGCGGTGGTACCTGATGTTGGCTGCTTTCTTCTCTGACCCTCCAGTCTAAAGGTCAGAAATCAGACAACACCAGGTTATAGTCCAACCGGTTTGTTTGAAATCACAAGCTTTCGAAGCATTTGCCCATTCTTCAGGTGACGTGACCTGGTGTCGTCTGATTTCTGACCTTGTCTCCATCCAAAGCAACATCTGCACCTCCACATCGTGGCTTCCAGTTCAAAGCCCATTCACTGGCCTGTCTTTGCGTTCTCCCTGAACAGCATCTGCTTCCATTGTCATCCATGGAATAAAACTCACAGAATAAAGCACAAACACCAGCCTCACCACATTATTGTGGCTGCTTTCAGGTTAACACATAATACATTTCAGCAGCTCACCACTGCACTTTGGAGCTCATTTTGCAATCACTTAAATATTCAGCCCTTATTTTGCAATGTTCCTGCCAGGTCGTTCTGCACTTATCTCATGCATCAGCACAGTGTGCATGTTATGGTTCTTAGCTTGCTTTTTCTTAACACTCCTCACTTTGCAGTTACTGTGGGGCTCACACCTCTGGCCTCCCCTGCCTTTTAACACAGACAGGAAGGCATCCTGTCATCGTTGATAGCACTGAGCAGTTATGTTGCTGTAAGGCACCTGTCACACCTAGGTGTGCCAATGTCACACCTATGGCATATGCCAGCAGCTTCCACATCTAACACAATGAAGGTGCTTCAGTCAAAAGTTCATGTCTCAAAAATCAAAGTGAACCAGTCCTCAGTGCAGTTGAGTCATATAACAGTCAATCAGGTGGTGTCATTGTCATCAGAACATGACATAAGAACTTCAGAAATAGGAGCAGGAGGAGGCCATTTGGCCCATCAAGCCTGCTCAGCCATTCAAAAAAGTCATGGCTGTTCTTTTCATGGACTCAGCTCCACTTACCTGCCCGCTCACTATAACGCTTAATTTCTTTACCATTCAAAAATCTATCTTTGCTTTAAAAACACTCAATGAGATAGCCTCAACTGCTTCACTAGGCAGGGAATTCCACGGATTCACAATCGTTTCAGTGAAGAACTTCTTCCTCAACTCAGTCCTAAATCTGCTCTCTCTTATTTTGAGGCTATGTCAGTCAAGAGGGCCTATTCGATTACAATGCAAGGAGTTTGACCACGGTCAGTCAGTCACTTGGTCCTACTGCTGTGCAAGGACTGGGTCATTATCAGTCCAGGCATCACAAGTGTGTCAGTTTGGGGAGCTATCGAGACATCGATCCAAGGGCTGTACTCAGTCGGGAACTGTCCTTGGAAATCAGTCTAGAGGTTAGGTGATAGTCAGACCCTGAGGTGTTTAAGTAAGAGGTTATTCAGGGATGTAGTCTTCTCTGGCTGGGCTAGCGCCTATGCTACATCACTAATAGCTTATGAGAAGATGACTGTGAGCTGCCTTCTATTTGGGGTAGCTACACCCACAAACTCCAGCGGTAGGCGTGGAAACTGAAACAGTGTAGGAGTGCATGGGATAGTGTGTTTGGGCAGTGTTTGCAAGTCATCAGGTCCCTCACTTTAACTGGGCGAGAGTGGATTGCTACCATGGGTGTGGCAATGCAATAAGTCAAGTGTTTAGGGGGTTTGGACAGGAAGGTGAGGAGCCAAAATGCTGATGGTGTTGACAGGAACAGCAATACAAAATGGAACATGATGAGAGTGGGAGTGGAATCTTAATATTCACGTTGAACCTGTTGCTCAGTCACAAGAGTACAAACTGGATCATGTTCCAAACCTCAACTTGATCAGATATCATAGAATCGCTACAGTGTAGAAGCAGGCCATTGAGCCCATTGAATCCACACGCAATGAGGAAGCCAGAAGGGTGTCAACACAGTCACAGCAGGCGGAATAAGTTAAATTATTTGGCCTGCAAGGGCAAAATGCCAATGCTCATGATGTGAGGCTCTGGAAGAGGCATTGGATGGTTCAGGCGCTCATAGATTCAGCAAGACCAAACATCTTCTGTCAAACTGTGCTTCATGTGTAGCCAATAACACACATTTTAAATCACTGCCTCAAGCAATCACAACCATTCCATTGCTTATAATAAATGAATGCTTGTTTTTTTTTGTGAAGCTGATTGTGATCACACTCAAATTCGAAAATCTTAGCTCTACTGAAAAACTGAGCAAAGTAATTGACATATTAAACATTACTAATTAAATGTTTCAATATAGTAACATTCCACAAACACACCCCTTGGCAAAAGGCAAATTCAGAAAATGGATTGTCTCACATGCAATCCAGCAGCCCAGTTTTCAGCTGTAACTGTGGGAGGGAAAAAATAACTTTCACTTCTTCAGGATCCCAACAGCAACTGCTGAACGCTGCAACTAAAAGCCCTGGTTCTGTGGGAGCTTGACCACATTCATTCAGGCTGCTCCTATTATTCCAATTTTAAAAAAACCAAGACCTCACGAGCTGTTTACTTTGCCATCTTTCCAAGTAGACAGTTTGGTCCCTCTTTCTTAAAAACAGCACCAAATAATCTCTCAAAGCCATAGTTTCATCATAGTTAGAATGGACCTTTCTAGTCAGAGACGTGCTCTCATGAATGTTCACATGGTGACATACATGAGATTATGTGGATCATGAGTGGAGGCCAGGTCCAATCACAATGCACTCATATTCTCTTTGGCTTCACTGCTTTCTTGATAAAAATGCAATGTCTTGGCTACACTCATAAACGTAAGGGATGAAGGATCCCTAACATAGAACATAGAACATAGAACAGGCCCTTCAGCCCACAATGTTGTGCCGACCATTGATCCTCATGTATGCACCCTCAAATTTCTGTGACCATATACATGTCCAGCAGTCTCTTAAATGACCCCAATGACCTTGCTTCCACAACTGCTGCTGGCAACGCATTCCATGCTCTCACAACTCTCTGCGTAAAGAACCTGCCTCTGACTTCCCCTCTATACTTTCCACCAACCAGCTTAAAACTATGACCCCTCGTGCTAGCCATTTCTGCCCTGGGAAATAGTCTCTGGCTATCAACTCTATCTATGCCTCTCATTATCTTGTATACCTCAATTAGGTCCCCTCTCCTCCTCCTTTTCTCCAATGAAAAGAGACCGAGCTCAGTCAACCTCTCTTCATAAGATAAGCCCTCCAGTCCAGGCAGCATCCTGGTAAACCTCCTCTGAACCCTCTCCAAAGCATCCACATCTTTCCTATAATAGGGCGACCAGAACTGGACGCAGTATTCCAAGTGCGGTCTAACCAAAGTTTTATAGAGCTGCAACAAGATCTCACGACTCTTAAACTCAATCCCCCTGTTAATGAAAGCCAAAACACCATATGCTTTCTTAACAACCCTGTCCACTTGGGTGGCCATTTTAAGGGATCTATGTATCTGCACACCAAGATCCCTCTGTTCCTCCACGCTGCCAAGAATCCTATCCTTAATCCTGTACTCAGCTTTCAAATTTGACCTTCAAAAATGCATCACCTCGCATTTATCCAGGTTGAACTCCATCTGCCACCTCTCAGCCCATCTCTGCATCCTGTCAATGTCCCGCTGCAGCCTACAACAGCCCTCTACACTGTCAACGACACCTCCGACCTTTGTGTCATCTGCAAACTTGCTGACCCATCCTTCAATCCCCTCATCCAAGTCATTAATAAAAATTACAAACAGTAGAGGCCCAAGGACAGAGCCCTGTGGAACCCCACTCACCACTGACTTCCAGGCAGAATATTTTCCTTCTACTACCACTCGCTGTCTTCTGTTGGCCAGCCAATGCTGTATCCAAGCAGCTAAGTTCCCCTGTATCCCATTCCTCCTGACCTTCTGAATGAGCCTACCATGGGGAACCTTATCAAATGCCTTACTGAAGTCCATATACACCACATCCACAGCTCGACCCTCATCAACTTTTCTAGTCACATCCTCAAAAAACTCGATAAGGTTTGTAAGGCATGACCTACCCCTCACAAAGCCGTGTTGACTGTAAAACATTGACAGCTATGTGGGATGCTTGTCAGAGTTATTCAGAAAATAGCTTCAGCTATTCAACTTCCAGCATCTTTGAGAAGTGTGAAAGGACTGCTTCATTCTGACATGCTAGCCACTTCAGATTTCATACAACTATCACAATCAATCAAATATGTGTGGATTGAAAGTTAGGGTTAGGGTTAGGCATATCATCAAATGTTACAGGATCTTTACAATTGTGAGTCATCCATGCAATGTATGTTTTTAATCTTCCTTACCTTCCCACTATTTTAATGACCATGGCATCATCTTCTACCAGGACCTGAGCAGATACGTTCTCTCTGCCTGTCCAGGTGCTTTTCTTACTTAACCACCTGCAGAGACGAGTCTGTGATCATCTCAGATTGTGCTCCCAAGTTTAATCTAGATCGAGTACCCTGCCCCCACCCCCAGAAGGTGAAAGTCTGCGAGGTAAAGCAGACTGCAGGAAAAAGCCTTGCTGTGCATTCTCTGAGGGTTCACTAGCTCCCTCCTCAGAGCGGGAGCTGATGGCTCAGGCACTGGCCTGTTTGAGGTCCTGGCATTAATAATAGAACAGAATAGAAGATGAGCATCTTATAAAAAGAATCAACACACTTTACTTGAAGTGTATCACAGCACAATGAGGCTTACTGTCTGGACATGGCGATTTAGCATTTTAATATATGCAGTCTCAAATTTCTCCTCATTGAGAGTGAGGAGCCACATGTCAACTATCACCCAGGCCCTCCCTATCCCAGTCACCTGTTATGTGATAGTTTCTCCTGCAATAAGGCAAAAGGGGGAGGCAATGACCCAGTGATATTGTCGCCAGACTATTAATCCAGAAAGTTCTAGGGTCCTGGGGTCAACTCGTGCCATGGCAGTTGGAATTTGAATTCAGTAATGGATCTGGAATTAAGGGTCCAATGATAATCATGAATCCATTGTTGTTCGTTTGAAAAATCTCTTGGGTTCCCTAATGTTCTTTAGGGAAGGAAATCCATCATCTTTACCTGGTCTAGCTTACATGTGACTCCACACCCACGGCAATGTCGTTGACTCTTAACTCCCTCCACGGCATTAGCACCCATCCAGAGGTGCCCACTTCTATGGGTGAATAAAAACATGGAAAGAATGAGTGTGATGGAAGTGCTGGTGATGGAGCAGGAGAGATATGAGGTGTTGCCAATGAATAAGTCAGAAGAGCAGAGGAATGGAATCCAGAGAATCCCTGCAGTGTGGCAGCAGACCATTTGGCCCATCCAGTCCACACCTATCCTCCAAAGACTATTCCACACAGTCCCAACCCCCTACTCCATTCCTGTAACCCTGTATTTCCCGTGGCTAACCCACCTAACCTGTAAATCTTTGGACTGTTGGTTGAAACTGGAGCACCCAGGAGAAACACACGCAGACACAGGGAGAATGTGCAAACTCCACGCAGTCAGCCGAGGGTGGAATTGAAGATGGATCTCTGGTGGCATGAGGCCACAACGCTAACCACCAAGCCACCATTAGTTGTATCGGCACGTGAGGTGGGCGAGAGCTGTTGACTGGAGATGCCTGCATACTATTGTGAGAGTTACAGACCATTAGTCCCGACGATCTCAGTGCACGGTGACAGAGTTTGAGTGAGTGCAAGGCAGCAGAGAGAAGATGGAGTTGGGAGCACAGAAGATTATTGACCATCTTCATTGCTGAGCATTTTGTTAGTGTGAGGAATGGCATGGACTTAGACTGCTAGCTGGGTCCGGGCTGGCTAGATCTGACGGCTTTGCCAATCTGAAGGATACATGGTAGCCCTCCGCATCATTGGCACCTCAAGGTTCCTGTCTCTAAAGTGAGCTGTGAGCTTCTCTCCTGGGCCATGTTCTGTGCGGTTTGGTCCAGCAGCAGTATGTGAGGGGCAGTTCCTGGCTTGCAGAGTTTGAAAGGGTGTGTGGATGGAATTTTAAAATGGCACTAGCAGGGAGACGAGCACAAGGCCCAGGCACTTCTGCATTTGCTGCCAACACAGGCTTCAGGATTGATAGAATCAATGATGCATTCATCTAATTAAGTGACAAGTAACACTCACACCTTTTTGACTAAAATGCTCTCCGGGGATATGAGAACAATTACTGGTATAAGATTACTAAATAAAACTGAAGGAGTATTTTAGCAGCGAATTTCCTACTGTAGTAAAACTGAATGATGTAGTTCAGACTTTGTTACACTGGACATTTGGAACTTGATTAGAGAAGGCGTCATAGAAATGAACAGCATGGAGGCAGACCCTTCAGTTCAACTCATCCAGGCCAACCAGATATCCTAAACTAATCTAGTCCCATTTGTCAGCATTTGGCCCATATCCTTCTAAACCCGTCCTATTCATTAATCATCCAGATGCCTTTTAAATGTTGTAATTGTACCAGCCTCTTCCTGGAGTATTATGGAAACACTGTGGTGTGTCCTCAAAACATATCCTGAAGAAATCAAACATCCCCACTGCCTCGCAGGAGGCCCTGGCATATAACTGATTGAAAAGGAGGCACCAGACTCAAGGAGAGAATCTGCAGAAGTGAATGTGAGGTCTTGAAGTGAATGCTCCAAACAAGACGTCAATGCCCCCATTTACTCATCCCGTGCCCCACCCTCGCACCAGGCAGCAGAATCTGCAGACTACAAATTGGATTCATTAGCCATTTCCGAACCCATCAAACTGGAATGGAAGGAAGCGACTGACTGCCATAGATAAAAGACAAAATATGTAATGCAGGTTGAATTGCAATCTGCAATCCGGCAGCCCTGGACCTGGACTTCTGTCAGACTGGAGAACGTGGTGAACCATGGGACATCAAGCCTATTCAATGCATAAACACTTTAAAATAACGACTCCTAACACAGAAATAGGCCATTCAGCCCATTAAGCCTCCTCAATAAAATTCAATAAAATCAGGGCTGACATCTGATAGCCCTCAACTCCATTTTACTGCCTTTCTCCCACAAACCTCGAATTCCTAACTGATTAAAAATCCATCTACCTCAGCTTCAAATATATTTAAATGCCTAGCCTTGACGGCCCTCTGCGGTAATGAATACCACAGCTTTAAAACCCACTGAGAGAAGAATTTTCCCCTCATCTCTGTTTTAAATAGGCAACCCCTCACTCTGAAATTATACCCTGTGGTCCTAGACTTTCCCACAAGGGGAAACAACCTCTCTGGATTCACCCTGTCATGTTTTCTAACAAGTTATGTTCCAATAAGGTTACCTTGACTTGTACCAGTCACATGCGTAGTGGTAAATTTCCAGTTGGACATGACAGACAAGATTGAGGGTAACCGACTGGACAGAGTGTAATAAAAAGTAATATGGATACAAAATCGATGAAGAATCAATAGACAGAAAATTAGAAGCACTGCAGGTATCACAGATGTTGCTGACCAGAATACTGGATTAGGGAGTTAAAACATGCACTTCTTTTGCGTTCAGAGATAATGGGAACTGCAGATGCTGGAGAATTCGAAGATAATAAAATGTGAGGCTGGATGAACACAGCAGGCCAAGCAGCATCTCAGGAGTTCCTGAGATGCTGCTTGGCCTGCTGTGTTCATCCAGCCTCACATTTTATTACTTCTTTTGGGTTTCCTTGTTATCCCTTTCCATTACTGAATTATTGCAACCAAATAATATTTTAGATTTTATTGTTCTGCGTACTCAAGAACAGAAGTACAGGTGAAGCGTATTGTTTTGCCATATTTGGTGCCATCTTAGGTACTAGAGGACTCAGGTACAAAAACAAACTTAAGTAAAAAGTAATAAACAAATTGAGAGTTAAAAATTTAAGCATTACTTCATACAATAGCAGAAAAATGAAGAAGTAAGGTATAGCTTAGATTAAAGTCTTTTGTAGTTTAAACTAGGAAAGTAAAGGAATGCACTAAAAGCTCAATGATCTTTGATGAGTCCCCCACTTATTTCGTTCTCTGGGAGGTCTCAGCTGCCTGAACTCAATGCTACCACTGCAGATACCATACTGATGCCTCAGGAACATGCCCAGGCAGGATTCACTTGCATGCTGAACCAACACACCACCATGAGTCTCCGAACGACAGAACCAACACACTGCCAAGAGCCGCCGAGAGACAGGGCTGAGAGCCGCCGAGAGACCAGGCTGAGCGTCACCGAGAGACAGGGCTGAGAGCTGCCGAGAGATCAGGTTGAGAGCCACCGAGAGACAGGGCTGAGAGCTGCCGAGAGATCAGGCTGAGAGCCACCGAGAGACAGGGCTGAGAGCTGCCGAGAGATCAGGCTGAGAGCCACCGAGAGATCAGGCTGAGAGCCACCGAGTGACAGGGCTGAGAGCTGCCGAGAGATCAGGCTGAGAGCAACTGAGAGACCAGGCCTGTGACCGACCTCAAGCCACCGCAAATGGCAGGTGTTCCAACGTGCTAACGTCAGTCTGTAGTCCTAATCTTAGTGGAAGCATTTGGACAGCTACAAAAAAGAACCTTGTTTCATATAGGGCTTTTCATGATCAGTTGACATCTCAAAGCACTTTTCATCCAATCAGCTGTTTTAGAAGTATAGTCAGTGTTATAATGTAGGAAATTCAGTCTATTTCTGTCTGTCTTGCCCTGATATTTTGTCAAGGAACAGCTGTCAGTTCAGATGGCAACACTCAGCACATTCCATCTCCTTAATGGCCACTGACACTTACACAGGGGATTGCAACATAATTACTACGAATTTATTGCAAATTAATCTACATCTAATTACAGGAAAAGTTCTATGTGTGCAAAAGCCAAGAAATCAGGCTGTGCAGCATGATTGTAGAGACAGGAAAAATGTTCCAATGAAATTATTTCCTCTTGTTCTTGGTGCAAGTGTTAACTCTTAAATCCTAAACAAGTTAATGCTTTCATTGTTTTTGTACAGGAAACAATTTCTTGTGAAGGTGTGAAGTAATTGCTTGGTAATATCACAGAATTGTCAAGGAGCAGGAGGGGGCCATTTGGCCCATCATGTCTGCACTGGCATTCTGAGCCTTTTAGCTTTGTGCCAATCTCCTGCCTTTTCTCCTTAACCTTGTTCATTGTTTCTATTTAAGTAATTATTCAACCCTGTTTTTAATGCCTCAATAGAACATCCCTCCAACAATGGTTTAAACACTGAGTCCCAGGCCCTACCTACTCGGTGGGTGAGAAAGCTTTCTCTTATCTCGTATTGGCTTTTCTTGTTTGCAAAAACACCTTTAAACTATTCCTCCACAATGGCACAGTGAGTGTAGAGAATTTATTGCAGGATCCTTACCTGATGACTGGTGTTGATTTGTAAGTGTCTCAGTTTGACTTTTTAATGGAACAGTTAATCTGTTTAAAATAAACAGGATAAGGCAAAATAATTCACAAAGGGATTTTATACACAATAATATCTGCGCAGTTCAACAGCAACCCCCACCGCATCCCAAAACCAGTCCAGTTCGTCCTCTCCCCACACTGCATCACACAACCAGCTCAGCTCGTCCCCTCCCCCCACTGCATCACACAACCAGCCCAGCTCTTCCCCTCCACCCACTGCATCCCAAAACCAGTCCAACCTGTGTCTGCCTCCCTAACCTGTTCTTCCTCTCACCCATCCCTTCCTCCCACCCCAAGCTGCACCCCCAGCTACCTACTAACCTCATCCCACCTGCTTGACCTGTCCGTCTTCCCTGGACTGACCTATCCCCTCCCTACCTCCCCACCCACACCTTCTCCACCTATCTTCTTTACTCTCCATCTTCGGTCCGCCTCCCCCTCTCTCCCTATTTATTCCAGTTCCCTCCCCCCATCCCCCTCTCTGATGAAGGGTCTAGGCCCGAAACGTCAGCTTTTGTGCTCCTGAGATGCTGCTTGGCCTGCTGTGTTCATCCAGCCTCACATTTTGTTACCTTTTATAAGACTGTTCACTTTTGACTGCTTTGTTAGTTAGCTGGTTTCTCAGAGACTCAAAGATCCTTTTACTTGCAACGCAGGGATTACTATGACACAGTGGCTCAATGGTTGGCACTGCTACCTCCCAGTGCCACGGACGCAGGTTTGACTCTAGCCTCAGGTGACTGTGTGAAGTTTGCACGTTCTCCCCGTGCCTGCAGAGGTTTCCTCCAGGTGCTCCAGTTTCCACCCACAGTCCAAAGATGTGCAGGTTAGGTGGATTGGCCATGCTAAATTGCCCACAGCATCCAGGGATGTGCATGTCAGGTATTAGCCATGGGGAATGCAAAGTTAGAGAGATAGAGTTATGGGGCAATTTGGGATGGTCTTCAGAGGGTCAGTATGGACTCGATGGGCTGAATAGCTTGCTTCTACACTGTAGGGATTTTATGAAACTAGTGGGCGGCTTTTCGGCTTTGACCTTCACTGTGCACCAGCATCCAAACTAAGGCTATTGCACACAGGTGCTTCAGTTGACTAGCACACTTTCTTCCGTTAGCCCATCTTCCACTAGCATTTGCAGACCAGGGTTGTAGCCAGTTTTTAAGTATCCATTTCTGTACATTCCTATAAGGGAAAAATCACAAAACATGTCTGCTAGAAGAGGCTTTCTGCTGAGAGGGAGAAGATAGTCAGGGCCCTTGTATCTCTTCCTGTTGTCTCTCTCTGTCTCTCTGAAGATTTCTTGACACTCCACAGGCGCAAAATTTCCATACGTTCTATACAGGACATTGCCAGAGAGCACTGAATTTACATTGGCAGTCTTTTATTTTCTATAGCAGTCCTCCTCTTATTAAATAGAAACTCACACTTTGTAATTAGAAGTTTTAAATATCCATCAACAGGCTTCTGACCTGTCACCATAATACAGTGGACAACGAAGATGCTCTTGCAAAGGGCCAACACAACCATGACAGGTGGAATGGCCTCCTCCTATGCTATATCTTGAAGTGGACATCCAGAAATCATGAGAAGGCCAATAGAAATGCAGATCTTTACTTTTTATTCATTGCAGAAATTTGGTATTCTTCAAATTTTAAGCTAATTCACCCATTCAAATAAATGCAATAAGATTAATCCAAGAATTGTTACAAAATCTGTATTTAGGAAATAGATTTGGATAAATACATGAATAGGAAAGGTTTGGAGGGATCTTGGCCAAGCCCAGGCAGGTGGGACTAGTTTAGTTTGGGAACATGGTCATTATAGAGTGATTGGGTGGAAGGGTCTGCTTCTGTGCTGTATGACCCAATACTCTAATTGCTTTTCAATGTTTTCAAATAGTTTTGGAACTATTAAGTCAGAATGGCAAATGAGGCTTCCCGAAATCTGTGGAGACTGGTGCCAGGGGGGGTGGGTCATTTCAGTCATCAGACTAATTAGAAAACCCTCTCGCGTAGCTAACCACACCAGCTGGCCTGCATTATTACAAAACACAGATGTTAGGTTGAGATACATCTGTGACCAGTGCTCTTGCATCACAAGCTGTTGACTTTTTCCAGGACTTCAAGGAATACATGTCCCACCCTTCTTCGAAATAGATCTTGTACATCCTTCAGACCAGGCTCACTAATTTAAGCGATGTAGGCCAGGCTTGCTTATTTTAATGAGTCCAAATGCAGACTGAGTGACCACTTTGCATAATAACTCCCCTCTATCTGTAGGAATGACCCTGACCTACCGGCTGCTTGTCATTTTACGTTGCTCCATGCAAACAGTTCCATCATAGACCTGTTACTGTGTTTCAATGATGCTCAACACCTCATTTTCAGTTTAGATACATTACAGCTTCAAGATCAACATTGATTTCTATCAGTTAATTGTGACTTCTAGCCTCTATTTCTTAATATATAACTCTTCTTCACCTCTGACCCCATCTCACTGGCCATGTTTTGTTGAGATTGCTCTCAGCACAACAGACCCATTTTCTCCTTTTCACAGCTATCATTCACACTAATTTTAAAACTCTATCTCTCTATTAGCATACCCTTTGTCTTTTGCTCTGAACACTCTCACTATCTGTTCCACTTGCTCCTCCTCCCACTCTGTCAACAGCATAAAAACCATCATATTTCAGTACCTTTCATTTCTGAGGATTATGACTCAAAATGTTAACTCTTGTTTCTCTTTTCAGCTGCTGCCACGCCTTCACCCACACTTCCTGTTTTTATTTCAGATCTCCAACATTTGCAGTATTTTGCTTTTATTGGGGCCTTGATTTAATGTCTCATTTTAAATTTGGCATCACTGACACTGCTGTGCTCTATCAGTACCGTTCTGGAGTCCAATACGTATTCTTGTACTGAAACTTTGAGGTGGAGCCCCTCATGTATCCAGACATGGGAATACAGCTGGTGTATGGGAATTGGGCACTGGTGGGACAGACCAGTATCCACATCATCTCTCACATTTTCTACCTCTGCTGAAGAGTTCAGATATTCAATATTTCCCAGTGTTCGTATGGTCACTGTAATAAGCCAACACAAGAAGGTTGTGACAGAAAAAGGCTGGACATTTCACCTCTAAATAGCAAGCCCAGAAGCCTATATAGGTATGTAATTCTGATTGTGATGGGAAATAGACCAAAAATAGCAATGTTGAACACAGCAATGAAGTTCCTATTTATTTTACACCGAACTTCCTGTTTTAAGTTTATTCTTTTACGGGATGTGAGAATCGCTGAGTACGGCAGTAATTATTGCCCGTCCCTAGTTGCCCTTGAGAAAGTGGTGGTGAGCTGCCTTCTTGAACCACTGCAGACCATGTATTGTAGGTTAAAGCTGCCACCTTTCCTTTCTGGTATCCTTTTTCCTAGTCACTCGTGGGATATGGGTGTTGCTGGCTCAGCCAGTATTTATCGCCTATCCCTAGCTGCCCTTGATAAGGTGGTGGTGAGCTACCTTCTTGAACCATTGCAGTCTATATGTTGTAAGTAGACCGCATTGCTGTTGTGAGGGAGTTCCATGATTTTGACCCAGTGACACTGAAGTTTACAGTGATCTATTTCCAAATTAGGATGGTGTGGGTCTTGGAGGAGAGCTTGCAGATAGTGTATTCCAATGTATCTGCTGTCTTTCTCATTGGCAGCGCCTGAATGAGAATACAGACTCAACGGCACCAACTTACATTCACGTGGCATCTTTAACTCTGCAAAATGTCCCAAGGTGTCTCACAGGAATGCTATCCGACAGTTTTAGACGCTGACTCAAAGGAAGAACGATTAGGCAGGTGACAAAAAGCTTGAGCGAAGTGACAGGTTTTCAGGGGATAGAGGAGGAAAGATGATTTGGGAAGGGAGGGAAGAAATGATTCAGGAAGGAATTCAAGAGCTTTGGCTCTTGGCCATTGAAGGCATAGGTGGCAATGATTGAAACTGGACATGCGTAAGAGAACAGAAATGGAGAAACAAAAGAAGATCAGTGGGTTATAATTTTGAAGGAGCTTACGGAATTATGGCGGAGTGAGGCCAGGGAAAGATTTGAAAACAAGGGTGAGAATTTTGAAGTTCAAGTATTGTTTAACTGGGCATTAGTGTACGTCAATGAACAGAGAGGCGATGGGCGAATAAGACTTTGTGCAAGTTAGGACAAGAAGATCAAGATTTCATAGATCATAGAATCCCTACTGTGTATAGCCCATTCAGCTATTCAGCCCATCAAGTCCACACTGACCCCCCAAAGAGCATCAAACCCTGACTCATTCCCCTTTTTTTTCATTTCCTCATGTCTAACCCACCTAACCCAAACATCCCTGGACATTACAGGCAAGCTAGTATGGCCAATCCACCTACCCTGCACATCTTTGGACTGTGGGAGGAAACCCGTGCAGACACAGGGAGAATGTGCAAACTCCACATGGACAGTTGCCCGAGACGGGAATTGAACCCAGGTCGCTAGTGCTGTGAGGCAGCAGTGCTAACCGTGCAATAATATTTCTATTGTCCCAAATGTAATCTGACCATTTCAATTGATACTGTACAATTCAATATAGCAAAAGTATAGACCCTTGAGCCCATCAAGCCTGCGCTGATTCCTCATCCTTATTTCGACCCACTACTTATTGTCCTCATACGTGGTATGTATCCCTCTGTTCATCTCCCGTTCATGTGTCTATCAAGATACACCTTAAATGTTGCTAATGCGACTGCTTCCACAGGCACTGACCACCCTCTGTGTGAGAAATGTTCCCGCACTTCTCCCTTGAATGTTCCACTCTCATGTGAACCTGAGCCCCCTTGTAGTTTTCCTTTCCACCCTGGGAAAAATGCTCTGACTATCTACCCTTTCTATGCCTCTCATAGTTTTGTAGACCTTTATTAGGTCACCCCTCGGCCTCTGTCATTGCAGTGAAAACAGTCTGAGTTTATCCAACTTCTCCTCATCACTAAAACCCTACAGACCAGGTATCATCCTGGTAGATATTCTCTGTGCCCACTCCAAAGATTCCACATCCTTCTGGTAGTATGGCGACCAGAACTGCACGCAATACTCCAAATGTGGCCGAACTGAAATTTTGTACAGCTGTAACATAACTTGCCAACTTGTATGTTTGATGCCACAGAAGGCAAACATGCTGTATGCCTCTTACCTCCGTATCCACTTGTGTTGCTACTTTCATGGATGTGTACTCCCAGATCCCTCTGTATATCAATGCTCCTAAGGATTCTGCCGTTTGTTGTATGATTCACACCTGAATTTGATCTTCTTCTTGAATGCACCACCTCACATTTGTCCAGATTGAACTCCATGTGCCATTTCTCTGCCAAAATCTGCAATCTATCTATATCCCATTGTATCCTTTGACACTCCTCCTCACAATCTGCAACTCCACCAATTTTGGTGCCATCTTCATAATCCCAAATCTTATCGTCTTTACTGCAAAGCATTTATCAACCCATCACCACCTGCTTGAGTGAGGATGTCGTTTCAAAGATCCATTTTGAGTGTTGCTTACAACCTATTTATTTTTTTGACATGAGCATCAATTACATTACATGCAATTTAAAAAAACCTATTTGTGCCTCTGTTGTCCCGAGAACAGTGTCAGGATCTAGGGCAGTGTATTCAGTGGGGACAGCCTTTTTATCACTGGGCCCTTCATTCATGGAAGCCTACTAAAATAAGTACACTCAGGCACTTAGCTAGGTAGCGGTGGACCTTCCCTGGAATTGTGGGGAAGGGGTCAGAACTTCCATCTGCCAATAGCTGTTGGCCAATTCAAGCTGGCAGCTCTCAGTTATCCAGAGCACTAAGGCAGTGTGGCATGATGCATTGGGTCGGGAGTGCTCGGCCAACAGGTGAGCAAAGGTGGGATAGAGTTCACAGAAACAGGATTGCTCGATGGTGGGGCATCAACAGAAAAGACAGAAGGTGGTTCTTTGCAGAATGCCCCTTCCTGTTGCCAAATACCTCAGTCAGCGTGTTTCCTTCGGGGCTCTCTTGAGATGACAGGCCCATCCACTGCAGTAGAACACATCCCTTCAGTGGGGGTTCATTGTCCAATTGGCATGCTCAATTGGCAGTCCATGAGTAGTCCATCCCTTAGCTTAATTTTGATGAAGGAAGGAGGGTAGTGGCGCATTCACTTGCCAGTCTCCAGCCCAATGCTAGACCCTGTCTGCCACCACAACCACCTTGATAGTGGGCACTAAATTCCAACTTTACTGTCAGTTAAACTGTTTGATAGAACTAATGTGGAAATCATCTACACCAACTGCTAAAATCATAGCAAATGAGCCACTTAGCCCAACAGGAGGAGACAGCAACAACTCGTTTACTGGTAACAAAGGGAAAGAGGTGCTGGAACATTCACCAGGAGCAAAGTACACTGTTAGAGTCCCCAGTTTGTCCTTGTAGTCATAGAATCACTACACTGTTGAAGATGGTCATTTGGCCCATCCAGTCCATCAAGACCCTCCAAAGGGCATTTCACCCAGACCCTATCCCTTAACCTTGCACTTCCCATGACTAACCCACGTAGCCTGCACATCCCTGCACAATGTGGGGAATTTAGCATGGCCAATCCACTTAACCTGCACATCTTTGGGCTGTAGGAGGAAACCAGAGCACCCGGAGGAAATCCCTGCAGACACAGGAGAATGTGCACACTCCACACAGACAGTCGTCGAAGGATGGAATCAAACCTGCTGTGAGGCAGCAGTGCTAACCACTGGGCCACCATGTCACCCTCAGACACTGCAAAATTGTAATGAGTGGCTTTCAGCTCCCAGTCTCAATGGGGATGGGGAAGGGATGAGGAGGAGGGAGTGTGGTGGTGTGCAGTTCGTGCTAGAACATTGTTTAAAAGTTCAATCTAAGTTAATGTCATTTTACTCTGTGCATTCAGAACTAGATCAACTCAGCCCCATGCAATTGCAGATGCTCAGAAGTGAACCTCGGGTGATTTCACTCTCGTATTTAACTACAGCTTATTGTAGCCAGGTAGGCATTCCAGAAGCTGAACAGTTAGGTGAGAAACTACAGAATGAATGGAATAGGAGAAAGATGCAGGAGTAGGCTGTTTAGCCCTTTAAGCCTGTTCTGCTTTTAAACAATTCTGGCTGATCTGGATGTGGTCTCAATTTCACTTTTCTGTCTGCCCCAATGGATCAAGTTGAGCCAGGATACAGTTGTTCAGAAGAGCCATTTTGATGGGCTGAATGGCCTCTTTCTCATAAATTGCTTGTTCCCACTTGGGCAGTGATCTGCAATTCTACCAGTTTTGGTGTCATCTTCATAATCCCAAATCTTATCATCATTACTGCAAAAGCATTTATCAACACATCACCACCTGCTTGAGTGAGGATGTAATTCCAAAGATCCATTTCAAGTGTTGCTTAATGCTTATTTTTTGCCATGAGCATCAATTACATTATGTGCAATTTTAAAAAAACCTATTTGTGCCTCTGTTGTCCTTTGTGATTTGGAGATGTGATGATACTGACCACAGTGTGAAGTAGGGCACACTAGGTGCTCCAGTACTTCAGCTCCTCAGGCTCCTCAAGTGATCTGCATCGAATGAGTCACTCCTGGCCAAGGCAGAAATCTGGGAATCCCGTTAATGTCTGGAAATGCCATCTGGCTGACACAGGAATTGTAATGGAAGAGATTGGTAAAGAGTTGGTGCTAAATTTGTTATGTTTCGCGGTACCTCAGTAGCTATGGACTCAAGGTATGATCGACTGTACGTGGACGACTAGGTGCAAGCTGATGCGAACGGTGACACTAGATGATAGCGGACAAGCCCCAGTCTCCAGCTAGAGTCGCACCCCAAACTTACTGACGCAGGAAGAGAGGACACGAGGTCTTTAGCAAAACAGCTTTTACTGTCTCTGTCCGAAGACACAAAATGGACGCAACTCGTCTGTATTTATACGTTAGGAATGACCTCAACCAATCAAATGCAGAGTAGCGTACTTAAGCGTCCATCAGCCAATGAGAAGCGAGCTTATTGATAGGCGGTCTTTTCGGCCGGGAAAGGAACATGGCGGAAACGGCGCGAAAAACTCGAAACTCAAACCTTAGAAAAAGCAAACCGTCTACAGTGCGTAAACGACACAGATCTTGGGGATGGAAACATCCCCAACAAAGTCCTAATGCCCAGCGAAACTTGATTTACATTTGGGGAGGCAATGGCCTGGTGGTATTATCGCTGGATTGTTAATCCAGAGACTCATATAACTATCTGGAGACCTGGATTCAAATCCACCATTGCAGATGATGGAATTTAAATTCAGTAAAATATCTGGAATTAAGAATCTAATGATGACCATGACCCCATTGCCAATTGTCAAGGAAAAGCCCATCTGGATCATTGATGTCCTTTAGGGAAGGAAATGTCCATCCTGGCCTACATGTGACTCCAGACTCTCAGCAATGTGGTTGACTCTTAACTGCCCTCTGGGCAATTAAGGGTAGGCAATAAATGCTGCCTGGTCAGTGATGCCCTCATCCCGTGAATGAATTTTAAAAAATCATAAGTGTTCCTGAAACAGCTTTGCCATAGCCAAAACCAACTGCTGATCTTGTCCTGACTCTGTCTTTCCTCTGAGATGCATCTCATAAAATTAATTGCATCTGGTCAATTACAGAAAGATGGACAATAGAGGACCAAGAGAAACCAACAGTTTTTTTTAGAATGGAGATTGAGAAATAAATAGGAAGATTTGCCCTCCCTCAGTCCCTGTAGAAATTGAGGTCATATCTGTGGAGTGAGATTCAAGCCATAAATTTCTGAATGTATTACCCACTGAGGCACAACTGATAACGTGAACAAAAATAAATATCATGTGCGACAGTACTGCACACTGATCAAGAAAAATTGGGAACTGAAAAAGTGACGTGCAGTCACTTTTCTTGAGGTGCATGAGCTCTTAAAAATAGACACTGGAAGGAATTTCTTTCAAGTTATTTGAAATAGGATAAGATATGGTTAATGGTGTGGTGTGATAATATATAAAGCACTCCAGCAGAAAACCAAACCCTATCTGATGAGTTGGGGTTTTCTGTTCCTTTTTGCGTACACATCTTTTTCTCATACAATGAAACTGACCTCACCACTTCCATCCTGCTACAAAACAGTGACTGTTTGTAAAAGCAATAAACTGTGGATGCTGCACATCTGAAACGAACACAGAGAAAGCTGGAGAAACTCAGCAGGTCCGGCAACATCTGTGGAGAGAGAAACAGAGTCAACATTTCAACTCAATTATGACTCTTCTTCAGAACTGAAAGGGGTTGGAAAGTGGTCTGTTGAACTTTTGACAGAGATAGAGGAGGGGAGAAGGGAATAAAGATGAAGGCAAAAACGATAGAATAGAACGGAATGGAATAGAATGGAAAGAAACTTATTGTCATCTGCACTTTTACATGAAAAAATACAGTGAAAAGTTTTAAAAGTCATCTCAACATGGTGCCTGCATCAATAACAAGTCACCCATAGTAACAGAAAAAAACAAAATGAGGACAAAGTTCATCACAGTTCAGTTAATACCTCCTGGGATCATAGAAGGCTAATTAAGGAATGATGGAATATCCAGAAGATGCAGCCAGGATGAAGCCTCCACATCAGGAAAACTGGGCCAGAAGCCTCTGCTGAAGAAGGCGGTTGGCACAGTGGCTCAATGGCTAGCACTGCTGTCTCGCAGCACCAGGGACCCAGATTTCCACCCACCGACTGTCTGTGTGGAGTTTGCACATTCTCCCCGTGTCTGTGTGGGTTTCCTCCGAATGCTCCGGTTTCCTTCCACAGTCCAAAGATGTGCAGGGTGGGTGGATTGGCCATGGGAAATTGCCCGTAGTGTTCAGATTGGGGAATGGGTCTGGGTGGGATGCTCTGAGGCTTGGTGTGGAATTGTTAGGCCAAAGGACCTGTTTCCACACTGTTGGGATTCTATGATCAATCAAGACTGTTTGCCAGGTAGTGGGAAAACCTGGAGGCTGAAGATGAAGAAGACCTCCATATGGGGATGAGACCTCCAAGTGGGACAAGGCCACCACACCGGGAGACCATGACACTGTGCCAAGACCCGCAACTTCTCCTCCTTCAGGCACTTGGGCCTAGCTGTGAACTTAGAGCCTCGGCCTAACATGTGAGTCCGGGCTGGGGGAGTCAGCCCAGGACCTGCTCCACGCTCATCAGGAGACCCCTGGCCTGGGGTGGAGCTGTGCCCAGCTCATCCTGGTGCTGCTGCAGCTGCTGCCAGAGACCTCCTCCTTCACCCACCACTCTCCAGGCTTTAAACAAAAGAAAACAAAGAGAAAAGAGGAAAAAAAAGATACAAAGAGAAAGAGAAAGAGAAAGAAAGCCGATAGGATCAGACAAGCTCAGGCTCAGCTCACTATCTTGGAAAAATTAACACGCAAAATGGGCATAAATTAAGACATGAAGGGGAGAGAAAAAAAACAGCAATTTCTGGAAAAGCTCAGCAGATCTGGCAGCATCTGTGGAGAGAAAGCAGAATTAATGTTTCGAATCCAGTTTTGATTTCCAGCATCCGTCGTTCTTGGATTTTTTTTCTTGTTTGAAAGAGCCAGCATGAGTTCTCCCTACTGAGAGCAAAATAAACAAGACAAGACTGTACAGGGTGGAGGAGTGTCGAATATATTAAAAAAAATACATCATACAGTCAGGCTCTGAAGATGTGGCAAGCTGAGCTCGGAAATGTTAGCATTGGAGGAAGGTTGCATATTGAAATTACAAGTTACTGCAAGGTTGGGATTATTCCCATAGAGTTGGAGGTATTCCACAAAGCGACCATCCCAGGTTGACTTGACAACATGAAGGCAACCACACTGTCAGCTGAAAATACAGCAGACTAGATTGAAAGACCTCCAATCAAAATTTTGCTTGACCTGGAAGACATGCTTGGGGTATTGGAAAGTGAGGAGGGATGGAGGTGGATGGGCAAACGTTTCTGCAATTGCATGGGAAGATGCCATGTGGAAGTAAGAAAGTGTTAATAATGATGGAGGTGTGGACCAGGGAGTCACAGAGGGAACAGTCCCTGCAGAATGCTGACAGTGAAGGGGAAGGGCAGCATTCTGCTGGAGCTGGTGAAATGACAGAGAATGATCCTTTGAATGCAGAGACAAACAGGGTAGAAAGTAAAGACAAGAGCTGTTAAAGAGTTACAGAGTCATACAGCATGGAAACAGACCCTTCAGTCCAGATTGTCCGCATCAATCAGATATCCCTATCTGATGTGGTGCTATTTGCTAGCATCTGACCCATATCGGTCTAAACCCTTCCTATGCATTTACACCTTCCAGATGCCTTTTAAATGTTGTAATTGTACCCACCTCCACCTCCTTGGCAGCTCGTCCCCTTTGTATGAAAACATTACCACTCATGTCCTCCTTAAATCTTTCCTCTCTCACCTCAAACATATGCCCTCTAGTTTTGGACATCCTCCCCCCACCCTTGAAAAAAGACCTGACTATTCACCCTATCTATGCCCCTCATGATTTTATAAACCTCCATAAGGCCACCCTTATAAGGTCACAATTCAGCCTTCTGCACTCCAGGGAAAATAGCCCTGGCCTATTCAACTTCTCCCTATAGTCCTTTATTCCTATCAGTATCTTTGTCAATATTTTCTGCAGCCTCTCAAGTTTAACAGCTTCCTCCCTATCGAAGAGCGACCAGAATTGCACGCAGTACTCTAAAAGTACCCTCACCAATGTCCTATCCAGCTGCAACACGACCTACCAACTCTTACACTCATTTCATTGACCAGTAAAGGCAAGCATACTGAATGCCTTCTTCACTGCTCTGTATGCCTGTTACTCCAGTTCTAAGGAACTATACACCTGCACCCCTCAGTCTCTACGTTCGACAACACTTCCCAGAGCCCAGCCGTTAATTATATATATATCCTGCCCTGGTTTGCCTTACCAAAATGCAACACCTCACATATATTTAAATGAAACTCCATCTGCCACTCCTCAGCCCATTTGCTCACCTGATGTAGTCTGTTGTACGTGAAGAAGTTAATCTTCTTCACTGTCCACTACACCACCAATTTTGGTGTTACCCACAAACTTACTAACCATACTACTTAAAATCACATCCAAGTCCTTCATATAAATGCAAAAAAGCTGTGGAACCAGCACCGATGTTTTGTGATACACCGCTGGTCATAGGCCCAGGTCCAAAAAGCAAACTTCTACCACCACCCTCTGTCTCCTAACTTCAAGCCAGTTTTAGAACATAGAACATAGAACATAGAACAGTACAGCACAGAACAGGCCCTTCAGCCCACAATGTTGTGCCCACCATTGATCCTCATGTATGCACCCTCAAATTTCTGTGACCATATACATGTCCAGCAGTCTCTTAAATGACCCCAATGACCTTGCTTCCACAACTGCTGCTGGCAATGCATTCCATGCTCTCACAACTCTCTGCGTAAAGAACCTGCCTCTGACATCCCCTCTATACTTTCCACCAACCAGCTTAAAACTATGACCCCTCGTGCTAGCCATTTCTGCCCTGGGAAATAGTCTCTGGCTATCAACTCTATCTATGCCTCTCATTATCTTGTATACCTCAATTAGGTCCCCTCTCCTCCTCCTTTTCTCCAATGAAAAAAGTCCAAGCTCAGTCAACCTCTCTTCATAAGATAAGCCCTCCAGTCCAGGCAGCATCCTGGTAAACCTCCTCTGAACCCTCTCCAAAGCATCCACATCTTTCCTATAATAGGGCGCCCAGAACTGGACGCAGTATTCCAAGTGCGGTCTAACCAAAGTTTTATAGAGCTGCAACAAGATCTCACGCCTCCAGTTGGCCAGCTCCCCCTACATCCTATGTCATTCAACCATATTAACTAGTGTACTATGCTGGAATGGAGAGGAAGGGGCAAGGGCAGAAGTATTGGAGATGGTTCGGATACAGCTGAAGACCCTATCAACCACAAAGGGCATTTCCTTGGCTGAGGAAAAGTAAGTCATGTCAGAGGTAGCCCAGTGATAGGTGACATCATCAGAACAGATGTGACAGAGACGGAGAAACTGGGAGAACGGAACAGAGCCGGGAAAGCAGTACAGTACCTTGTTGAAAGGGGTGTCCGATGCTGTTCTGTCACTGGGTTTTTTTTTCCGTAAGGTGGATTGCTGTGAGAATTGTTACATGCGCTTTCCAATGGAGACAGTGAAACCAAATCTAAAGGTATTTTCCTCCCACCCCCAAAAGTATGGCAAATTTATCAACATTTCACATGTCCTTCTGTTGTGTTGATGTTCTGGTGCTGAGAGGACAATTCAGGACTGAAAGGACAAACAAAGGTTCATTGCTATGAATTCCCCGTATGGAGTCATAGGTTTGGTCCAACCAGTCCATGCTGAACATAACCCCAAATAAAGCTAGTCTAACCTGCCTGCTCCTGGCCCATATCCCTCCAAACACTTCCTCTTCATGTACTTATCCAAATGTCTTTTAAATGTTGTCTTTTAAATGAACCCACATCCACCACTTCCTCAGGAAGTTCATTTCACACTTGCACTTGGCTTTTTTAAATCTCTGTCCTCTCGCCTTAAAAATACGCCCCCTGGTGCTGAAATCCCTCATCCTAGGGAAAAGACACCAACCATTAACCCTATCTATACCCCTCATTATATTATAAATTTCTATCAGGTCACCTCAACCTCTCAAATTCCTCAACTCCTGTGAAAAAAGGTCCCAGCCTCTCGAGCCTGAAGGTTATGGTTTGGAGAAATGCCAGTGGCGGCTTTACCTATGCAACAATGGGACAGATTTTCAAGTGGGTTAACACAAATCATTTCACCTGTAAAAATGTTAGACTCTTGGAGGATTTTCCCTAGTTCTGTCTGAAAGGGAACTATATGACATGGGCTTCAGCTGCTTCAACAATAACAACTTGCATTTATATAGCACCTTTGACAGATAAAACTTTCCAAACTCACTTTCCAGGAGTATCATCAGGCACCCAGCCATCCTGGAACATATATTGGGGCAGATAATTTAAAGTTTGATTAAGAAGGGATAAACTGTAAGCACTGCATTAAATGAGAAACGATGAGAGTTCTGGGAAGGAAATTCCAGAACTTAAGGCTTAGGGCAAGGCTGCCAATGGAGGAGCAAAGAAAACTGGAGATATGTAAGAAGGCAGAATGGGAAGGACAGTGGCAGAGAGTTAACGGAGGATATAGAAATTAGCATTTGATTCAACTGTTCCCTGAGCCTCACTGGGGTTGAATTTTAAATAAGGATAAGAGCTTTAAATTTGAGGTATTAACTGACTGCGGCCCATGTTGCTCAGCAAACAGAGCAGTGGTGGGTGAATGGGACTTTGAGCAAGCTGGCATATGAACAGCGAAAGGACTTTGAAGACTTTGTGAAGAGTCTTTATTAGTAAAGGAAGATCTTGCCTTCATCTGATTGAGACATGCACATCAGATCTGATGGACTAGCTTTGAAACACAGTTGCAGGCACACTGGCAATGCCACTGAGGAATCTGTTTGTACTTGCTCACCCCAACAGTTCCTGCATTTTTTTGAACCGTAGTAACTGTGTTTCACATAATCTGAAATTGACCCAGAGTGAACATTTCCTTTTCTTTTGTCTACTTTTACATGTCCATGGTGCATTCACTTTCTGCCACTTAAATCTGATTTCTACTTTTTAAGGGTCTACAAAACTGTTGGTGATAAAATAAACAGCAAGTTTCACTCTCCACAGTGAATCTTGTGTACTGTAGCAGGTCACAAATCGCCAACCTCTAGATCATAGTGGCACCTGCTGGACAAATAAGGTTTTATAAAATTATATCTGATCTCCTGAACTCCACAGTTAGTTGCTGTTAACATTCATTGATCGGACCTTCACTGGAATATATGCATTTTAATCAATACAATTTCCATTTACAAGTTTCTCAGAAGTTTTTTTTACCAATCAGAACATGTTAAGGAATTGCCTAAAGCTACAACCTTAAGGCAGTAAGATCATCCCAAGGCAATTATTTAACGAGATTGAACCCCAAGGTGCATTAGGGCAAGAGGCCAAAAGTTTGACCAAAGAGAATGTTA
Organism: Stegostoma tigrinum; assembly: GCF_030684315.1. NCBI lineage: Eukaryota > Metazoa > Chordata > Chondrichthyes > Orectolobiformes > Stegostomatidae > Stegostoma > Stegostoma tigrinum. The sequence continues at coordinate 17,671,272 of NC_081389.1, read as the reverse complement.
AAGATAGAGAGGTCAAGAAGCTTAGGGAGTGAATTTCAGATCCTAAAGTTCAAACAAGCTGGAGGCACACTGGCAAATGGAAGAATGATTAAAATCTATGATGCACAAAAGGACAGCTTTGAATTTTGAAAGTTATTTCTAAATGTATTCACATGAACAATTACAGTGTGTTTTACTACAGTATCATTCCTCACACATTGGGGTATGTCCTGAGCCAATTTTTTTAGTTGGCACAGAACAGCTTAAATATGTTTTTTAAATCTATCAGAGAAGGATGGTTCTGTGTTTATTTTTTTAAAAAGGAGAGCCACCATCGCTAGTCTTTGCTGTTCAGAAAGCAACAGTAACAGGACTTGGTGAGAAACATTCTCAGGCAGCATAATATACTAGGTACCTGTCGTGTCTTGGTGGATAGTCTTCTGTTCTGAGCCAAATGGCTGGTAGTTCAAGCCTGACATGAAAGTCTTCAGCTGGCACTTCTACCCAGTTACTGGGAGAGTGCTGCACCTTACAGCATTGATTACCCACTTACAGAAATGGGAATCAGTCTGTATCTTCCACAACTCCACATGCATTTTGATGTGAATGTGCCAATGTTGGGCTGGAGTGGATAAGAATGAATCTGGATGTGCTCCAGAAATAACAAACAATGGTTATTGGAGATAATGGGAACTGCAGATGCTGGAGAATTCCAAGATAATAAAATGTGAGGCTGGATGAACACAGCAGGCCAAGCAGCATCTCAGGAGCACAAAAGCTTGGTTATTGGAGCATAGGTTTTCCAGGGTGCTTGTGCTGTGGTGGTAATGTCCCTACCTCTGAGCCAGGACAACTGTGTTTGAGTTCCAGTTGTCCCAGAGGGATGTGATATATCCCAGAACAGTATGATTTTGAAATTATCAAGAGCTGCTTTTCCCTAGTAATGGGAATTGGTTAGCAAGGGAGTGAGATCAGACTGAAATTTAGACTGAATTACGAAATGCACATTTGCTTTCGGAGTGTAGCTCCTTCGTCAGGTAAAGTGAGAAAGAAGCACACAGAGCACAGAGTTTCTAAGTAAAAGATCAAAGTGTCACAGAACTGATGACAATGTATTAAACTAACCTAAGATACAGTTAAATCTTCAATCAGTTTGATGGTTTTATTTGATTAATATGTATATGTAAACCCCTAAATTTCTTTCATGTCACCGTCCTAAGAGAACTAAAAGTTTTATCAGTGTAAAGAAGAGATGCCATTTCAGGCAATGCATCATAAGGGTGAGGCCCTGTTTAGAATCTGTTTGTGTTTTGCTTTGGAGTCAGATTGTTTTCGCTTTTAAACAAGGAATATATATAATGCTACATTGACTGACTGTCTATAAATTGTGCGCTTTTTGAACAAAATAGAATGTACCTGCAAATACAAATTCATCCCATAGATTTGTGTGTGTGTGTGTGTGTGTGTGTGCGCGCGCGTGTGTGTGTGTGTGTGTGTGTGTGTGTCTGTGTGAGAGTAAGAGAGAGAGAGAGAGAGAGAGAAAGAGAAAGGAAGATTAATGGATTAACTGACTCAAACCCAGTTGTTCTGGCTGAGAGATAGAGGCACTACCACTGTGTCACAAGAGTCCTGGAAAGCGTATGCTCCAATAATCATTGTTTGCTTTCTGTTTTCTCTGGGGTATATCTGGATTAATTCTCAAAGGGACCATGTAGTCCCACTTTACTGAAATGAAATTTCCAGATTGAACTAACCTCAAGTAATTTCCTGCTGACTTATTCCTGGAGCTTTTCCAACAGAACAGTGAGTGTCAATAGAATGACACCTTGTGTAGAGGAATTGGTGAACCTGAGATCGTAGGACTATTGACAAGTGTATCATAATGGGCATTGTCTTAAAAGCATCCAAGATAATTATTATCTCAGCACTGTTGGAAGGATCAGTAATTTATTCCAAAGTGGATCAATGATGGGAGAGAGAGAGACGGAGAGACAAGTTTACATTTTACTGTGCAAGATTTCTGATCTCACTTATCAATGAGAAAAGTTTTCCTGTAGGAAAGCTCAGCCAAGTATCTTTCACTGGGCCATGAACAGATAAAACAGAGAAATCTGTTCTGTGAGTAACATACAATATATTAATGATCAAACGCATTCCTCATCAATTGTTTCTGACACTCCAAAACTGCAGCAATTAAATGAGAAATTGGAACAAAATCTGCTTTGATGGTTCCTTATAATGTTTGGTTTATTGAGCCACAGAGTCACACGCCATGAAAGCAGGCCCTTTGGTCTAACCAGTTCGTGCTGGCTAAATTTCTCACTAAACTAGTCACTTGCCTGTGGTTAGCCCGTATTCACCCAAACCTTTCCTATCCACGTGCCTGTTCAAATGCCATTTAAATGTTGTAACTGGACCTGCATCTACTGCTTCCTCTGGCAGTTCATTCCACATACAATCCAATTCTGTGTGTAACAGTCGCCCCTCACATTTCTGTTAATTAAATAAATCAGGTAGCACAGCATGGAAGGGTCTCAAACTGAAACGTCAGCTTTCCTGCTTCTCTGATGCTGCTTGGCCTGCTGTGTTCATCCAGCCCTACACCTTGTTATGTGACTATCATGGTGTTTTCCTGGGGTAGTAGATGGAGATCTTCCACATGCATTTGTACAAGTAGACTTGGTCTCAGTTTCTTATCCATAGATTAACACTTCCAACACTGCAGAACTGCCTCGGTACTGGTCTGGAATCACAGTGTTGATTACATTACATGAAGAAAATTGGTTAGATAGACCTTAGGTTTAGGGTAAAGGACTGAAGGGCCTATACTGTGCTGTACAGTTCTATGTTCTACGTTCTAAGGCTTGAACCTGTTGGTTTAAACATGCTACCATTGACAGAAAAAGAGAAAAAAGGTAATTCTTTCCATTTGAGAATGAAATAGGAACAAAGTAGGACAGAATCTCTAAAAAATCTACTTTTGATGTGAGCCCAATGCGGCAATAATTACATTTGTGTGGCTTAATAAACTAAATGAAAGCAATCGACATACCAGAAACTACTTGAGAAATGAAAATATGTTGATGTATAATATTCTTCGCAATGAATTAATTTCTTCATCATACTTGATTTGTCCTCCTTCCAAATCATTACTCATCATTGAGCACTGTCATGAAATCCATTGCTTTTTATCCAAAAAACAAGAGAGAGAGCTGCAGGCTTAATTCTTTTATTATACTTCTTTCACTGGATGTAGGCATTGCTGATCACCCCAACATTTACTTTCTATCCCTAGCTGCCCTTGAGAAAATGTTACTCAACTGTCTTCTTGAACTGCTGCAGTACATATGCAGTACCTACAGTGCCATTAGGAAGGGAATTACTGTCAACGTGTGTTGATGATATAGAATAGTGTTGAAAGTTTAGGTTGGAGGCTGACATGCCGTTCAAGATGAGGTACATTGTGCTGAATTGATAAGCTTCTTGAGTGTCGCTGGAGCCACGCTCTGTCCAGCAGTGGACAATACTCCATGACAGTCCTACCTTGTCCTTGTAGATAGCAGCCAGACATTGGAGATTTGGGGATTGGAATTTAAAAATGGGAAGGTCTAGTCACAACCATAGAGAGTGTTTACTCGTACTTAGGAAAGGACATAAGGCATTATAGGCGATTCAAAAGAGATTCAAAAGTTTGATTCCACCATGAAAGGCTTGATTTATTAAGAATGTCTAATCAGGCTGGACCTTTATTTAGTAGGGTTTAAAAGAATGGTGGGTGGGGTGCGTGATCTTACTGAAACAATATAAGATTCCAAGAGGGCATGGCAGAGCAGACCTTGACAGAATGTTTCCACTGGAGGTGGCGGTGGCGGGGTGGTGTTGTGGGGAATGGGGTTGAATTAAGGTACACAGTTACAGAATAGGAGAGAACTTATTTAAAACTGAGTTGCAAAGGAACTGTCAACTGTCTTCATGAACTGCTGCAGTACATATGCAGTACCTATAGTGCCATTAGGAAGGGAATTACTGTCAATGTGTGTTGATGATATAGAATAGTGTTGAAAGTTTAGGTTGGTGGCTGACATGCTGTCAGGATGAAGTACATTGTGCTGAATTGATAAGCTTCTTGAGTGTCGCTGGAGCCACATTCTGTCTAGCAGTGGAAATCTCTAACCAAGAGAGCTGCAGCGGCTAAATCATCGAATATAATGAAAGAGGAAATAGGTAAATTTTTTTAAAAAGTATTTTTAAATTCCAATCCCCAAATCTCTAATGTCTGGCTACTACCTATAAGGACAAGGTAGGGCTGTCATGGAGTATTCTCCACTGCTTGACTGAAGTTGACGGCTAGCGTGAGCCAGCACAGAAGGAGAGCCAAAGCCTGGAGTGGATCAGTCAAGATCTTGTTGAATAGTGCCCTCACCTCTGGTCCAAGATGGTGGGAGAGTAGGATGCTTCAACCAGAACTTGTCCGCTCTGCCCATTCTTTTCCTTTTTCTTCTTTCTCTCCTGGGCTCCGAAGACATTCAGCCTCAGCACAGATACGGTGACGTGTCCTCTCAGCCTGCGTAGTGGCTTCCACTGGCAGCCTCATGGTGTGGCGCCACTCAGTCCAGTGGGGCCATCTTCCAGCCTGGTGTAGCATCAGCTTGGTCTCCTGGTCTCCAGGTGATTCCAGAGCAATCACCCAGTCTCATGAACATCAAGGTGAAGCCTGGCGTAGTCTGGAGCCAAAGCCCCATGCAGACTGGAAACTAGATGTCAGCATGGTCTGATTGGCAGAGCTTTGCACTGAACTTTTACTTATGCAGTGCTGGGGTTTTAATTCCTCTATTCTCTAAGATGTTGTGACTGAAGAATTTGTACTCAGGTACCTTTGCACCTCAGATGGTACTGTAAGTGACAACTTATAAACTTCTGACTGTATTCATTTAAGTACATGTATCAATAAAGCTAATTAAATTGAATTGAATTCAATTGATGGGGCAAATGGCCAACCTGTTTTCCTACTTCTTATGTTCTTGTTCAGGTGGTGTGTTACTCAATTTCCTGCCTCTGATTTGCTTTTGTAATCAAAAGAAAGACCATGCACATATCTGTTTATTATCCTTCTTTCACTGGATATGTCTGCCACTGGCTAGGACAATACTCATGGCTATTCTTCTATTTCTAATTGTCCAGGAGAACATTGGTGAGCCACTTCCTCGGACCACTGTAGTTTTCAATACTATTAGGGACTTCTTTCCAACAATGCAAGATTTCCAATAATGGTATCCAAGTCAGGATCGCACATGGTCATGCAACAAGTAATGCTGTTGGAACTGCACTCAGGCAAGTGTCGATTATTCCATCACACTCCTGATTTGTAGCTTGCATGGTGAGTGTCAGGAAGTGGGTCACTGGCCACAGAGGTTTAATCTCCTGGCACTACAGCAACCTGTGGGGCAGTTTTCAGGCATGTTCACGATGCAGATAGTTAATTTTATCTTGACTGGTGTGAGCAATGTATTTGAAAATATGTCACAAATACACCAAATTTAAAACTGGTAGTCAGGCTTCCAGGGCTTTTGAGAATATTGGATTGGAAATCAGGCAGAATCTTATTTGGAAAATGTTACGCTCCTTGCTATTTATCAAAGTAAGGCTTCACAAAATGCATAATAGACAGTGAAGAAGGCTTCTTCAGATTACAAAGGGATCACAATCAAATGGGTCAATGGGCTGAAAAATAGTACATGGAGTTCAATTTGGATAAATGTGAGGTATTGCATCTTGGTACAACAAACAAGAGTAGGACTAATACAATTAATGATAGGGCCTTGGGTACTGTTCTAGAACAGAGGGACCTAGGGGTTCAGGTACATAATTCTTTGAAGTTTGTGTCACATATAGGCAGGGTGATTAAAAAGGCATTTAGTATGCTTGCCTTTATTGCTCAGTCCTTTCAGTATAGGAGTTGGGAAGTCATGTTGAGGTCGTACAAGACATTGGTGAGGCCTCTTGTGGAACACTGTGTCCAGTTCTGGATGGCCTGTTATAGGAAGGATATTATTCAGCTGGAAAAGGTTCAGAAGACATTTAGTAGGATGTTGCCAGATATGTAAGGTTTGAGATATAAAGCTGAGCTGGGACTTTTTTCACTGGAGCATTACCCTAACCCTAACCTTACCCTAACCCTAACTCTAACCCTAACCTATTGCAGGCGACCTTATAGAAGTTTATAACATAATAAGGGGTACAGATAGGGTTAATGGTAATTGCCCTTTCCCTAGGATGGGGGATTACAAGGCCAGGGGGGACATTGTTAAGCTGACAGGAGAGAGATTTAAAAAAGGCATGAGGGGCAAATTTTTTACACAGAGGGTGATTCAAGCTTGGAATGAACTTCCTGAGGAAGTGGTGAATGTGGGTACAATGACAACATTTAAAAGATATTTGGATAAGTACAAGAATAGGAAAAGTTTGGACGGATATGGGCGGGCAGCAGGCGGGTGGGATTAGTTTAGTTTAGGATCATATTTGGCATGGACTGTTTGGACCAAAGGGTCTGTTTCCGTGCTGTATGACTCTATGACACAGTGGTTTCTAAAACTAAAATGAAGAAGTTGTCTAACTGGACAGCGGAATTGGTTGGATACCCAGGCCAGGTGCCAGTTTTGAAAGGATCAGAGTTGAGCACAACTATGCTCCGTCCCAATGTGGAAGATTTATCCGGGCAAAAACATTAGAAAATTCTTTAGAAATTTCCATCACTGGGAGATGCCAGGAATGTAAAACTTGTTGTTTTTAGTGATAGGCTTATGCAAATCTCTAAATAAGAAGCAAAAGAACTGTAGATGCTGTAAGTTCTGAGAAAGGGTCACCGGACCCGAAACATTAACTCTTTTTTTCTCCTGCACAGATGCTGCCAGACCTGCCGAGCTTTTCCAGCAACTTTGTTTTTGTTACGCAAATCTCTGATGGATTCTTAAGTGCAAGAAATTTGATAATTTTTCTTGTGGGAAATGGAGGTAAATGTTGCTCTTTAGCTTGGGAACGTAAAAAGATCAGCAAGTACCTCAGTGGCAGAGTGTTGTTTCTGACAAGGCAGTAGCTATTGTGTTCTTTTAGTGAAAGGATTGGAAGGAGTTCTAAATATTCAGTAGCCATACACATTGAGAGCTAATTCAATAATATGTCACTGTGGGATAATGTACACTGTGAAATGTGTGAAGACAGACTGTGGATCAGTATTGCTACTTGAAAACAGATGTTGGAGACTGGAGAAACCTCCAGACTAAAATAGGAGGAAAGCAGCTGTCCAATTGATTTGCACATTCAAGAACAAGAGATCTCCCATGGTACCGTGGTAGTGGTACCTCTGAGCAAATACATCCAGGTTCAAGTCCCACTTGTTCTACAGATGTGCCATAATATGTGTGAACAATGGTGGCACAGTGGGTCAGTGGTTAGCACTGCTATCTCACAATGCCAGGGATCTGGGTTTGATTCCACCCTTGGGTAACAGTCCTGTGTGGAATTTGCACTTTCTCCCGGTGTCTGCAAGGGTTTCCTCTGGGTCCTCCGGCTTCCTCACAGGGTCTAAAAGATGTACAGACTTGGTGGATTGGCCATGGGAAATGCAATGTAACAGGGATACGGCTGGGGGGCGGGGGGGGGGGGGGGAATGGTGGTGTTGCAGGTGGGATGCTCTTTGAAGGGTCGGAGTGAACTCAATGGATCGAATGGCCTGATTCCACACTGTGGGGATTCTATAAAGTTGATTAAAAATATGTGGAAAGGAGCAAGCTCTAAGAAACTGTTGGAGGTACTGAAGATTCTTTGACCTTTACCAAAGAAAGTTTTAAAATCTTGCATATAATGATTTACTTAAAAAGAAAAAATGGAATCTGCTAGTCTGAAGGGCTGCTTGACACCTAAGGGAAGGAGAGAACAGATGATGGATATATTAATCAACAGATGATGGATATATTAATCAAATGCAAACTGAAAGAACTGCAGATCCTGTAAATCAGAACCAAAAGCAAAAATTGATGGAAAAGCTGAGCAGGTCTGGCAGCATCTGTGGGGAGAAATGAGAGATAACGTTTCGAGTCCAGCGTTCTGAAGAAAGGTCCCTGGACCCGAAATGCTAACACTGATCTTTCTCCACATATGCTGCCAGTCCTGTTGGGGTTTTCCAGAAATTTCTGTTTTTTGCAGTTGTTAATGAAATGTTTTCGGATACGGATTGGGAGCTAGTTATCAGTGCAGTAGTCCTCCCTGTCTCCTACAGTTCCCTTACCTTCAACGGTCTGCATTGCCCATAATGGGCTTTGCTCTTAAATTAATCAATTGGAAAACCTGCGTGACTTACTGCTTTTGTGGTTAATGATTAAAAAAAAACTATAGGTGATTTGGTACTGGGAAAAATATCATTCAGTTATATTTATAAGTACTTCTAGATATAAAAGGAAAAAGTAATCCCTCTCTCCCTACCTTTTCCTCACCTGCGATGTTATTGCACTTACCCTGATCGAATTTGTATGTGAATTGGTAAAGAATTGGAAACAAGGAGGATTTGGGGGTGGGTAGAATTGCAAAGTAGTATGGATGATTCGACGATGAAGAAAAGCATTCAGCTGTGCATGGAAGCACTTTTTCATATGAAAAATAATGATCAAAAAAGAAAAAAGTAATCAATGTGGGTTGAGTTTTGTGGAATGTGGTTAGTGATAGTATTAGGGTTAGGGTTAGGGTAAAACTCTTACTGAGAATGTGGACTCTGTTTAAAATCAATTTTCTTCCATCACTTTGCGAGCGAGCGGTAATAGACTGATGGCACAGTCATACAGTGTGAAAACCAGTCCAACCAGTGCATGCCAACCATAATCCCAAACTAAACTAGTTCCACCTGCCTGCAATTGGCCCATATCTCTCAGAACATTCCTTATTCATGTACTTATCCAAATGTCTTTTCAATGTTTATAACTGTATGCATTTCGTCTGGCCGTTCATTCCATACACGAGCCACTCTGTGTAAAAAAAAATTGCCCTTTTTAAAATCTTTCTTCTCCCACCTTAAAAATATGCCCCCTATTTTTGAAATCCCTCACCCTAAGAAAAAGACACCCTATCTATACCCCTCGTGATATTATAAATCTCTACAAGTTCACCCCTCAACCTCCTATGCTCCAGCAAAAGTAATCCCAGCCTATCCAGCCTCTCCCCAAAACTCAAACCCTCCATTCCTGGTAATATCTTGGTAAATCTTTTCTGAACCCTCCCCAGCTTAATAATATTCTTCCTATAACAGGCCAACCAGAACTGGACAGAATACCTCCAGAACGGGCTTCATCAACGTCCTGTACAACCTAGAGAATGACATCCCGACTTCTATACTTACAGGTCTGAGCAATGAAGGCAGAAGTGCTAAATGCCTTCGTAATCAACCTGTCTACCTGTGATGCAATCTTCAAAGAATTACATACTTGAACCCCTAGGTCTCTCTGTTCTACAACATCATGCAAGGCTCTACTTTTCATGAACTGGATATGATTTGTCTTGCTTTCTGATTTATGTAATGCCCCCAGATATCCCAAAGCAACAATGCAGCCTATCATAGACAACAAAGTGTGGAGCTGGATGAACACAGCAGGCCAAGCAGCATCCTAAGATGCTGCTTGGCCTGCTGCGTTCATCTAGCTCCACACTTTGTTATCTTGGATTCTCTAGCATCTGCAGTTCCCATTATCTCTCATGCAATCCATCAGTTTTCCCTCACACACTGCAGCAACTTGAGATGTGACAACATTACAAATGACCATTATTATTTTGTACAGATAGTAAGAACTACAGATGCTGGAGTCAGAGATAAGATAGTGTGGAGCTGGATGAACACAGCAGGCCAGGCAGCATCAGAGGAGCAGGAAAGCTGACGTTTTGGGTTGGGGCCATTCTTCAGAAATTATTATATCATATTTGGCTTTTATTATGTTGAAAGTTTGAGGAAGCTAGAATCTTGATGATCTTGCTTCTTTTTATAGTGCTTCAATGCTCATCCATCAATAACATATTGCCAATTGCAACGAGTATAACTACAGGAAGCAACAAAAAGACAGATGAGTTCATAGGCCAACAGTTAAGGACATTTTGTGAAACCACTCTAACAATGGAAGATAACAAAATTAAAAATTCTGAGAAACAAATAGATTCCGTCAATATGAAAATACTGAATGGACATTTAAAAGGTGAGAATTCGTGTTATGGACAAACACAGAATTACGGCACTAAGTCATAAAACATTATATTCAATTGAAAGATTATGATGACATAGTAAACTGTAAAAGCGATGCCAAGTCATTCAACCAAATGTTCAGCACAAATGCCCAGCCCAAATGCCAATGCACCCTCACCACCGAGTCTTAAGGGCTTGCATGCAGTGTCCACCTCAGTTGCCTATTACCGAACAGTGTCTCACTTTTTAAAAGATTAATTAATGGGATGAAGGCATTGCTGGCTAGGCAGTATTTATTGTCCAGAGGGCAGTTCAGAATCAACCACGCTGCTGTGGATCTGGAGTCACATGTAGGCCAGACCAGGTAAGGATGGCAGTTTCAAAAACAAAGTGCTGGAAAAGCGCAGCAGGTCTGGCAGCATCTGTGGAGGAGAAAACAGAGTTAATGTTTTGGGTCTGGTGACCCTTCCTTAGTTTCCCTCCCTAAAGGATGTTAGTGAGCCAGATGGGCTTTTTCCTGACAATCAGCAATGGATTCACAGTCATTATTAGATTCTTAATTCCAGATATGTTTTGAATTCAAATTCCACCATCTGCTGTTGCCAGATTCGAACCGAGGTCCCCAGAATATTATCTGGGTCTCCGGATTAACAGTTCAACGATAATACCACTGGACCATTGCCTCCCTCATATTGCTTCGCCTAATAGTATTCCTCTCTCAACTTGCTGGTTTGGCTGTCCTGAAACAGCATTACCTAAACCAGCAGGGACAATGCTGAGTGAAATCTATTCATGCTGACAAATGCAGTAGACCAGCACAATGAAGCTTCTCTCAGCTGCAACAGATCCAGGGTCTTCCTCCTCACTAACTCCTGCGTCTCAACCGGAAAAAAAATTCTGAATGGAGAATCTTCCTACAGGGAAAGAGAAAAGGGAAATATTTAGAAAGAAATTCATTCCCAAATGAATGGTCCCCCTCATTATGGCTAGCAATGAGGTGGTGGGGACAGGATGATTTCTCTACCTTCTCTTACATGGAATTTGTGAAGTAGAAGACACTAGAAAACTGAGTGGCAGTATGGCTCCATGACACCAACATACCAAATACAATCAAACAGAATTTCACCTAAATCCAATGGAGAGTCCAGGCTCAATTTGAAAGTTTTTCTACAATTCCAAGATTTCCCTTGATACTCCTGGATTGGTTTCCATAAACAAAAGCATTTAACCTGAAACTACAACTATGTGGTCCACTCCTTGACAACGATACCATTTCTTTCATTGTCCACAATATGTTTCACAATGCATTAAAGTTGCAGCACAAATCTGCAAATTGCCAGCTCGAGACATTCTGCAGGACTAAAACAGAGCAAGGCCCATGCTCCAGAACAACCACACATTTTTTCTTTCTTTATTCATTCATGGGATGAAGGTGTCGCTGACTAGGCAGCATTTATTGCCCATCATTAATTGCCCTGGGGGCAGTTCAGAGTCAACCACTTTGCTGTGGGTCTGGAGTCACATATAGGCCAGACCAGGTAAGGATGGCATTTTCCTTTCCTAAAGGACATTAGTGAATGAGATGTGTTTTTCAGACAATCAACAGTGGATTTACAGTCATCATTAGATTCTTAATTGGTGGCAGGCATGACAGCAAAGCAGTGAAGTATTTCTCTCAGCACCGAACTCAGCTCAGACAATTCTGGTCTTTTTCTCTCTCTCTAAAATTTGGTCTATGCGTATTTCACCAAGCCTGATGTCCATTCATTTTCTCTATATACAAATCAATAGTTTTTGATGAAAGCAAAATTCTGATCATGTTCTGGACAACAAAGTCACAAAGTTGCAGATACCAATTCCACTCCAGGACCCCAGCATAAGTATTAAGCCAGTACTTCCATTGCAGTACTGAGGAAGTGCCACACTGTCAGAGGTGCTGTCTTGGATGAGATCACAGAATCCCTGCTGTGTGGAAACAGGCCATATGGCCCATCGAGTCCACGTCGACTCTCCGAAGAGCATCGCACCCAGACCCACCCCACACCCCCATCCTATCCCTGTAACCCTGCATTTCCCATGATTAATCGACACAGCCTGCATATCCCTGGACAACTAAGGGCAATTTAGCATGGCCAATCCACCCTAACCTACACATCTTTGGACTGTGGGAGGAAAATGGAGCATACAGATGAAACTATGCAGACACAGGGAAAACGTGCAAACTCAAACAAGACAGTGCCCCATGGTGGAATCAAACCCAGGTCTCTGGGGCTGCAAAGCAGCAGCGCTAACCACTGAGATATGTTCAATGAATCTGTCTGATCAGGGACATATGAGACATCCAATGGCACTATTTCAAAGGGGACTAGGGAAGTTATTCCTGGCACAAGCACAGAAAGTGCTGGAGAAACCTAGCAGGTCTGGCAACTTCAGCGGAGAGAGAAAAACAAGGTTAACATTTTGAATACAGTATGAACAGTCATACAGGACCCTTAATGTTCGCACTGTTTCTCTCTCTACAGATACTGTCAGAACTGCTGAGTTTCTCCAGCATTTTCTCTGTTTGTTTCAGTTTTCCAACAAATGCAGTGTTTAGCTTTTATTAGAGTTATCCCTGGTGTCCTGACCAATATTTATCCCTCAATCAACATAACCAGAAGAGATTATTAGGTAATTATTATGTTGATATTAGTGGGAGCTTGCTGTGTATATATTGTCTGCAGTCTTGTCTATATCATAACAGAGACAAAATTTGAAAAAATACTGAATTGGCCATAAAGCACTCTTGAGACATCTCATGATTGTGAAAAATACTTTGTAAATGTGTGCTTTTTCTTTTTCAGATGATTTGGATGATGTGTTATGTGCAGCTGATATTTTCAATCACACCATAACCATATCCATTACTGAGTAAGAAGGCCTTGCATTGAGATGAAATACGAGCTGGAGTAGGCCATTCTGCCTGCTTTGCCATTCAAACAGATCTTGGCTGATCATTTGCCGCCACGTAATTTTCCCCCTATCCCTTGATCTCATTAGTACTCAGAAATCTATTCATTTCTGACCTGATCATGCTGAATTTCGGAGTTTCATGTTCTTCGGGAATTCTAAAGAATCACCACCCTCTAAATTTCCTTCTCATCCTAGTCTCAAATGGCCTAGCCCTTATTCAGAAACTCCAATCCCTGGTTTTAGACAGACCAACCAGGGAAAACATCCTTGAACCGTTAACTCTGATTCTTTTTTTCACAGATGCTGCCAGACTGACTGAGCTTTTCCAGCAACTTCTGTTCTTGTTCCTGATTTACAGCATTTGCTGTTCTTTTGTTTTTTTTATATTTAGGGGAAACATCCTTTCGATCTTTACCCTGTACACATTGTATGAAAGTTTTAAGTATTAATGAGCTTTAGAAAGCACTTTACATGACAAGAAACTTACAGTACTTTGACAAGCCCTTGAAGATATCCCTGTTGACGTTATAAGCAACATTATGATTACGTTGCCAGCACCTCCAACAGCCAACCTGCAAGGGCCACAGATAGTAACCTGGTTTCAGTGAAGAGAAAAATGTTGAATTGAAGACAAGGGTGGATCTTAACTTTCTTCATTGAATAGAGCAATAGCATCATTAACAACCCCTGAACTGACAGATAGAGTTTTGTTTTAATATCTCAACTGCAAGACCTCCAACAGTACACACTCACTCAGCTCTGTGCGAGCGAGAACAAGTCTAACTGTAAGGTTTCCATAAGTGGTCAAATACAATGTCTGACTTGAATCCATAAAGTTCCGACTCAGAGCATTCCCCATCTGTCTCTTAGGATGATCCTCAGGGTTGAAGATGACTTGCTTCCACATCAATGTGATGGTTTCTAAGATGACTGAGAAGCCCAATCTGCTCTCCACTGGCATTGCCACACATGGGTAGTTATCCCATATGCACTTGAAGGATTGGTCACAGAGGTACTTGGAGGTTTGTGAACTTCTCTCTGAGACTTGACTTCAGTTCCTGATGAAATCTCTCAATGTGTTTGTTGCCTTCTTAATTGTTCCTTTCCCACAAATCAGGCCTCCCATGAGTTGGCAGTGGACGTTTAACTCCTTCAAGGTAGCTTTGACAACATACCCAAAGTGTTTCCATTGTGCTACTTGGATTCTCTCACCTTGACTGAGTTCCAAGTACAGTATTTGTTTCAAGAATATGAAAGGCCTTTGCTGTTCAGAGGAGCTGGTTATGAGTAATTAATGTCTCAATGCCAGACAAGTTAAACTGGCAGAGGATGTTGCTCTAGGCTACCTTCCTTGGCACCAAATTTGGGCAAAGTTGTGAAAATACTGATGGTAGTACTCCTCCAGTGCTTTGAGGTGCCTGTTGTAGGTTGTCAAAGTCTCTCAAGTATATAGCAGCTCAGGATTTCCTATTGCCTGATAAACCATGACATTAGTTTTGCAGTTGAGTTCCTAGACCTTCAATGCTCTTCCTGAGTTGGCCAAAGGCTCAGCTGGCACATAGCTAACACTGAAGAATTTTATCAAGAGGAGGTTCCAATAATGCACATGGTCCACATTTTCCGAGATCTTGTACTGATTTTAACCAACAGGAAGTTGTTGTGTTGTGGGAGCTGGTCCGAAGACAACTTTATTTCTCCAGCAGTAAATGAAAGGTCCATATTCTCGTCAGAGAACGAGTATTTTTCTAATTCATTCATGGGATATGGACATCAGTGGCCAGGCCAACATTTAGTGCTCATCCTTAAAGCCCAGATTCTTCAGTGTCACCTGTATGTCCTCAGCCATTGGTCGACTGAGTAAGAGTCAATCATTGGATCAGGTAAAGATGGCAGATTTCTTTCTTAAAGGGGAATTAGTGAACCCAATGGGGTTTTACCGCAATCAATAGTGGTCACCATGAAGTTAGTTTTCAAGTCCAGATTTTTATTGAATTCAAATTTCACCATCTGCCATGTTCAGATTCAGACTCATGCACCCAGATCAATAGGCTGTGGTTCTAGATTACTAACCCAGAGGACATTACCACTGCATCAATGCCTTCCATGCTGACAATGACCTGTAGATCAAACAGGAGTCAATGGCCTAGTGTTGTTATCACTAGGACTGTTAATCCAGAGACTCAGGTAATGATCTGGGGATCTGGGTTTGAATCCCGCCAAGGCAGATGATGGAACCTGAATTCAAAAAAAAATCTGGAATTAAGAGTCTATCGATGGCCATGAATCCATTGGGGAAGGCCCCATCACTAATGTCCTCTAGGAAAGGAAACTGCCATTCTTACCTACACGTAACTCCTAACCTACACCAATATGGTTGACTCCTAACTGCCTTCTTGGCAATTTATGGAAGGGGTATTGAATGCTAGCCAGCCACACCCTCATCCTGTGAGTAAATGAAAAAAAGGCAGACCATTACTTACACCATAAGATAATAAGAAATGGGACCAGGAACAGGTGTTTGGCAATGTACAACAATGGCTGATTTGGCTGTCCTACCCTTTCCCTGTGATCCTTAATTCCCGTACTGATCAAGAATCTCCCTACATCTGCCTTATATATACACGAGTTTTTTTTTATTCATTCAAGAGATGAGTGTGGCACTGGCTCGACCAGCATTTATTGCCCATTCCTAATTGTACAGAGGGCAATTAAGAGTCAACCACATTGCTATGAGTCACATGTAAGTCAGACCAGGTAAGGATGGCAGTTTCCTTCCCTAAAAGGCATTAGTGAACCAAATGGGTTTTTCCCCAACAGTCAGCAATGGATTCATGGTTATCATTAGACTCTTAATTCCAGGCTTTTTAAAAATTCAGATTCCACCATCTCCCATAGTGGGATTCAAACATGGGTCCCCAGAATGTCATCTGGGTGTCTGGATTAACAGTCCAGGTCATCGCCTCCCCGGTATTTTGCCACCACAGCTCTCGAAGACAAGGAGGACTCACATTCCTCTGGGAGAAGAAATTCCTCTCACTTCAGATTTAAATTTTCGCCCCTTTATCCTGAGACCGTACCCTATCGTCCTCGGCTTTCCCATGAGGGGGAACATCCTCTCAGCATTTACCCTGTCAAGCTCCTTAGAATTGTATGTTTCAATGAGATCACCTCTCTTTCTTCTAAACTCCAGTGACTTCAGTCTTCACCGAGGAAATTTTTGTGGTGATTGGTGAGGAACGTAGCTCATATCTCATCAAGGGGGATGATGGTGACAACTTCCTGAGGTCAGCCAAATTTGCGGATGATATTCCATCACAGATTGCAGTTGACATAGTCAAAGGCTTTTGAGAGAATTTTTAAAAAGTCATTGTGCTCACTGATTGATATTGGCACTGTTTTAACAATAATTCAAGCTTAATATTCTCTTCCTAATTTTCAAATCCCTCCATTGTCTCCCAGTTTCTGTAACATTCTTCTGCCCTGTGACCTTTCATGTTCTCTGAACTCTTCCACTTCTGGCTTCTTGAGCATCCCCAGTTTTCATTTTCCACCATTGACAATCATGTCTTCAACTATCTTGACCCAAATCTCTACAAATCTCTCACCAAAGTCATCTTCCCTCCGTTAAGACACTCCTTGAAACCCTTTTGGTTTGACCTAACTTTTGACCACTTGTCCTAATATCGATATGTGTTGTTCGAATCAAATTAATTTGTTAATATTTCTGTGAAGCTCCTTCGAATGTTTTATTATATTGCCGGCTCTACATAAATGCACAATAACATTGTTGAATTCAACTGCTCTAACGTGACCTTGCTAACAAAGATTGCTGTTAATGAGTTACCCAGCTGTCTGATCTGGGTGGGCCTTGATTCTATTTGTGTGTGTGTGGTCTGCTGTCAAACCATCATATTCCTCACTACAGTTTCATTGGGAAAGTCTCCTGCAGTTTTATCCCACAGTTGTCTTCATTTTGAGACTTTTCAACAGCGAAAGATTCTGTTACAGGTATTAATAGGCTTTTCTCCCTGCAGAAGGGCTTGCTGAGATTATACAATAAAACTTATCAGGCCTTTGAAGCAGAGATCACAGTCAACAATGTCCTGTTATTTCCCTCTGATAGGTTTTCAATGCCAACATTGCCAAACTTCACAAATTGGGATTTGCACTGCCCACCTTCAAAGCATCATGAAAATCTCCAATATAATTTCCCCACATGCCATTATAGTTCCCACAGACACAACTCTAACCCTCGGCACCTAATGAAATTCTTAAGAATCCAGCATTCGTAACACGCTCACACAGCTCCACTCATGGATGGCAAGTTGTGATTATTTCTAAGGTGATCCACTTTAGAAGTGGACTAGCACTGTTGCAGAAGCTTATAAAGTGATCAGAACATTGTATGGAGCAGCTCCCTTTGCCCCGCTCCAATGTAGGTTTCAAGCAGAACTTCATATTTCAATGGAGGTGAACCTTGGGCAGAGTGAAGATAGTCTCCTACGGAAATTCCATGCCATTCTGTTCCAGTTAGACCCAAACTAGAGTGCTGAAAGTAATTTTGACCAAATCTACAAGGTGCAAATAGTTGGGTTTCAGGTCAGTGGCCATTAAGCACCCACTACACTTCTCACTCAATTTTTACATGCTGGCTTTTATCTGTCCCTGTATTCTCCTATCCTTAACTTGCCCAGGTAAAAAGTCAGGTTTCAGCTGGCACACCACTGATGATGTCCAGCAGCAATTTAATGCTGAAAATAGTGTCAACAGTTTTATGGTGAGACAGGATTCCAACGAAGGAGACTTGGGTCTCTGGACAAACAGTCCAGCTATAATAGTGCTCGGAATTCTGCCATGGCAGATGGTAGAACTTGAAATCAATAAAATAAAATCTGGAAGTAAGAGTGTAATGATGCTCTTGCATCCATTGTTGATTGTCGGAAAAACCCATCTGGTTCACCAACATCGTTTAGGGAAGGAAACTACTGTCCTTGCCTCATCTGGTCTACGTGTGACTCCAAACACACAGCAATGTGGTTGCCCTCTGGGCAATTAGGGATGTGCAGTAAATGCTGGCCTAGCCAGCAATGCCCACTATTGTTGGTACAGTGGATTCATTTTTTTCTTGGGTTTTTTTGAAGCGAAGTTCTAAAGAAGAGGTCCCGAGCTGTCTATTGAAAAACTCATAATGTAAACAGTTGTGAGGCCTTGGAGTTGTTTGCAAAGTTGGAACAATAGAAGCAGGCTGAATGTGTGTGGTCAAACTACAGAACCAGGATTTTTAGTTTTAGCTTTCAGCAGTTGTTGCTGGGGTCTCAGCAGGGTTTGGAAATTGCGGTATGTCTCTCCCTACTGTGCTCTCTTCTCCAGGGTTTCCTCTTGGTGTTTGCCTGCTGCTCGAATTGCTTTTGAAATAATCTGTTCTTCTGAATTTGCCTTTGCCAAGGGTGTATTCATGCGTTGTTAATATCCTGGAACAGTTAATTAGTAATAGCTACTGTACCTATTATTTTGTTAAGTATTTTGATAGAATTACAGCTAAGCCAATTCTTTTCTTTATTTTTACTTCTGTCGTGTTTGATCTATAATGCATGAATAAAGCATGCTTTGCTTAACGTTAAGTAGTTTGAGTAATCAAATTGCATCTGGAACACAACACCTTACACTTATCCTTAAAATAAGAAAAAGTTAGGATCTAGGTTTTTTTCTTAATATATTTTGAGAGAGTTTGGTTTGGTTCATAACACCACAAATAGTGAATGAATATCCAGACCTATCTGAGAAACATGTCCCACTTGGAGCCAGTTCTGCAAGCCTCACTAGTGCCAGTCAACTACAATGTCCCTGAAGAGCATCTGTGTGTCCAAGATCATGGAGACCACCCACTGTCACTGCAAAATTTCAGATAGGTCAAAGGGAAAAAGCTGTTTGAAAAAGCATAATGCTTGGAAATGGACATACTGGTTACAATGGAGCTCTAATTTGATTGTACAAGGCAATTTGGACCAATATATCTCATCTGCTAGTTTCCTTCTGAGGGGTCAGGCCAGGAGATAGACACTGGGAAGGCCACACTGCAGGATTTTATAAGCCGATCTTCAACGCTGCCCTGACCATGGAATGTAAGATCCAGCCCAAACATTCCAGTGAAGTCATGGGGAGCGTGGAAGCATCCAACTCAAACAGGACCATTTCCCACTGGATGGAGTAGGATAGCATTCTCTGCTTACTATCATTTGTATCTGTCAGTGAAGACAGATTTACTGCGACAGTAAGGTGTAATTGTGGCCAGGGCAAGCTGAACTCAAGGCAGAATGCTTTATTTCAGAATGATCACTTTGCACCTTTTTGGATGTCAATCTGTTCCTGCAAGGCAAGTACACTCTGGCAAACATGTGCAAACAGACTGTGCAAGGGTACCAGCTGGATAATGCTCACCCTCTGGGTCTGAAGATTATGAGAACAAGTCCCATTCCAGAAGCCTGAGTACATGCTCACAGCTGACAGACACAGCGCCACACAGTACTGAGGGAGCGCTGCAGTGTTGTCGATGTTTTTGCAGTGAGATGTGTCAGCTCCTCTGAGGTGAGGTTAAAAGTTCCAGTGACACTATTCTGAAGGGAAACGGGTGGCAGGTTTTGGGGGGGGGGTAGTGGTGGAAGAGCAAGGGGGTTACCCTTGGTCAGTTTTAATGACCTGAAACAGACACTGCCTGACCTGCTGAGCAGCAAGACATACAAAACTATGGACCAAGTGCTGGAAAATAGGATTGGATTAACTAGGTGGTTGTTTTTGATCAATGTAGACTCAATGGGCTGCGAATTAGAGACCTCAATGACTTTATCAGCATCCCTGCATGTTTTCCTTCCATTTCAATTGGCGTTAACACCGGCCTCAGGGACTATAGTTATCCTGTTGCGGTCACGATATGGAGAGGCAGCAGTAAGAGGGCAGCGAGTGGGACGATCATATTGAAAGGGCTCGATTAACTCGACGGGCCGAATGGCTTACTCCTCTTCTTAGTTTCTATGACCACATGGCTACGGGTGAATTGGCTGCTGGCTTCCCAAACGTACTCCGTTCGCTTTGAGGCGTCTTGGGGAGTGTGGCTAAAAGGCGCTAGGTAAACGCAAGTCATCGTTTTGAATTCATTGCCCTCATGTGCCCTTCGTGCAAGCAGTGGGGGCTTTAAAACCGACTGGATAAGGTGTTTCCTAGGTTGTTGAGAGCTGGCGAGAGAGGCAAGCTCAGTTGTTGCTGCAAACAAGATTTAAGGTTGACACGCGCTGATTCCGAGAGATGAGGGACTGGAAGTATTCAAGGCAATAGTCTCTCTCTGCAAGTTTTCCCGGGAAGGAAATAACTATTGATCCAACTGTTCATAGTCTCCGGGCATCTCTCTCAATGGGATTCCTGAGCCTGGAGGCGTTCGACTCTCGTCGATCAACCTCTGATAGATTTTCGCTGGCGTTAGCTGTGTGTGTGAATCCGTCCCGAAGATTGCGCTGAAAATTCATGCCTCTTTGCCCCACAACCATCACCCCGTTCAATTTCACCGTTGAGCAGCCCCGGGGATGGTGGTCAGTTTCACCAGGCTGTAGCGGAGCCAAGGTGTTCCAAGCTTCCCTTCCAAGGGCAGGAGGAAGGGGTGGAAACTTCTGAAATCCTCGGCCTGAGGACTCTCGTGTATTTCGCTTCCTGGGTCCCGGAGACTGAGCTCAACAGAACTGGGTCAACTCTTCCTGCGTCCCTCTCTACCACGTTGCTCTTGTATTTCGAGGGGAGATTTGATGTTGTTGGGAGGGGGCTGGGGCGTGAGGGTGGAGTGGGATGAAAGACTGCGTCTTGGACGAGTTGAAGGAATGAGATTCCAATAATCACTGCCCCCCCCCCCCAACCAAACCAAACAAAAACCCCATTCGCCAACAAAAACGCCCACCAAAAACCTCCGGACCAATTCACCAGAAATCTGGGACTGCAACGCGCCCACAACGACTCTGTCATTTTCTGGCAGTCAGCTTTGCTACAGTCTTTCCGAAAGCAAATCGCAAAAAGCCATGAACTTTCCGCTGATCCTAGCCCTTACTCTGCTGTCACCAATGTGTCCCTCACCCGTCTGGAACGCTGACTCGGAAAGGTAAGGGTTAATTAACAAGCCTTACACACTCTGGGTGAAAATGTGCTACTCCGAGGTTCTCTCTCTTTCCCCAGCCCCCCCCGGACTGAGGTTCTAGTCTCAACTGGCCCTGGGGTGTGTCATAATTGTGATTCATTTGCAGATAGTGGGACTTTTATCGAGATGTCCACGTTGAGATGAGATCTGGATTGGTACAGGTGTTGCGGAGGAAGGGGGGGGGGGAGCGGAATACAATTCTCTGTGCCCGATTGCTCAGCATTAAGTTACAGGAATGACCCACTCTCAAGCCGCTCCCTTCCTCAAAGATGTGCAGAGGGGGCTGTCAAATGTAGCTCTAGAGGCATTGACAATCGTTGTGCTAGAGGGGAGTGAGCTCCTGAAACTTTCCCCGCATACTTGGGGGGTGGGGGAGAAGGCTGATGTTCTTGCAAACCCTCGTGTGTGTGTGTGTCTGAAAGTGTCTCCCGGCATCGAGCAGAAGAATCCATTCCTGACAAGTGTCCGACGACGACAACAACAACTCTGCATTTTCAAAACGCCTGGGCAGGGAGGGAAGAAACCGTCACGGGCGCTGCGTTAAGGGAGGTCAGCCAAAACATTTGGCTCGCGTTGAAACCAAAGTGCGTGCGAGAGCTGGACGTGACTTGCTGTTGACCGTCCATTGCCTCATGTTCTCATCTTGTTTTAATTAGTGAAGCGTGCCCTGACAATCATGTGATCACCCTGGCGTATCAGTGCAGGAAGACTACTGGAGAAATGTCCACGTGTTTACGGTAAAGAGAGCTTGGCATTGACAGCATTTATTTTGGGGGAAGGGGGGGGGAGGTGAAAACTAACTGAGGACCCTGTGTATCCCCTGGCAGGTGTCCAATGCCGTCTGGATGACAGATGAAAGGAATTCAGCACCAGATTTTTTAAAAAAAAGGTGCTGGAGAAGCTCAGCAGGTCTGGCAGAATCTGTGGGGTGGGTAGAGAGACTCATGACTTTTCTTCAGAATGACTTCTGACAAGTCTTCCCCCAACAACAGCTCTCCATTTATAAAACGCCTGTTTGGCACTGAACAAAACGACCCCTGAACACTTCTCAAGGAAGTCCACCAAGATAGTTAGCTTTGGAAAGGGAAGAAAATTTCATTACTGGAATCGAAGAAAGGTCGCTACAGCCAATGTTAACTCTTTCTTTCTCTACTGCCAGATTTGCTCAGTTTCTGCAACGCTACTTAGTTTTTTTTAAATTTCGCATCTCCACCGTTGTAGAGTACTGTGCTTTTTATTATAATATGATCTCCTGGTCTCTCTCTCAAAAAAAATAACAAAACAGGGTTTGGAATTAGTGACTGAACACTGTTTTACAAGAACAAATACCATGGGTGCCAGAAATCCAAAATATTGGAGACAGGACAGAATTGGAGTTCAGGCTAATAACCTTTGCTAGAATCTCTCTCTCTCTCTCTCTCACCCCCTCACAGACACACAGCCCCACTTAGCATTTCCTGTTTTTATTTAGGATTTGATATCTTTGTTACCTTCAAATATAAATCTTCTATCTTTTTTTTGGGGTGGGTGGTTAGCTCGGTTGGCTGGATGGACAGTTTGCGATGCAGAGTAATGCCGACAGTGTGGGGTCAATTCCTGAAGTCACTATGAAGGACTCTCCTTCACTTGAGGCTTCATGATGTTTAGGTTAAACCGTTACCATGTCTAATGAGGAAGCAGTTTCACTGTCTTGTAGGTCTATAGCATCTTTTTATCAAAATCCTGTTCTGAGGAAGGGTCACTTGAACTGCAATGTGAACTCTGATTTTTCTCTCCTTAGATGGTGCCAGACCCATTGAGCTTTTCCAGCAATTTTTATGTATGTAGCTTTTCTCTTTTATTCATGGATAACAATAATTCTCTGGAAATGATCTCAGATGCAGTTTGCCAACAACTGCCTTTCACCCATATACACACCATGATCAGTGAATCTTCTCCTGTGTGTGAGTAGTACCAGAAAGCCATGGTAGGAACACTGGATACCTTTAACATTCTGATAGGGCTCTCACTCCTCTCTCGGTAGCCTTAGACCATTCCCAAAAGGTTCTGCAGGCATTGAAACTATTTTAAAAATCAAGTCACTATTGTAATGCAGCACTCTCCATCCTGACTTGGAATTGCGTTGTTATTCATTCATTGTTGAGTCAAAATTCTCAGACTCCCTCCTTGATGGCATTGTGGGTGTCTCTAGAGCTTAAAAACTGCAATGGTTCAAGGTAACTCATCTCCACCTAATCCAGAAGAAGTAGGGATGGGCAATAAATGCTGGTCCACAAAGCCCACATCCCTCAATAAATTTGTTAAAGATCACATCAAATTCAGTTCCAGAACTTGTACTATCTCTTTAAAGACAGCAGATACTGGAGCAGGTCAGAGGTTAGGAATCTTGTAATGAGTAACTCACCCACTGACTCCCCAAAGCCTGGTCACCACCTACTTGTGCCTTGGGTGATGGAATACTCCTTACTTGCCCGCTTGAAGAAGCTTGACACCCCACAAAGCAACCCACTCAACTGTCACCACATCCACAAAACTTCAGTCCCTCTACCACTGATGCTCAGTAGCAGCAATGTGTACTATCTACAAGTTGCACTGCAGAAATTCTGTCATCAAAGCTCCACAGACAGCATCTTACAAATGCACAACCCCCTACTTGGGATTACCACCATCTGCAAGTTCCCTTCCAAGCTGCACACTGTCCTGACTTGGGACTACATCCCAGTTCCTTCAGCATTGCTGGGTTGAAATTCTGACCCACCACTCCCCACCCCGGGTGGTGATGTAGGTCTACGTACAGTTCAAGAGGCTTCACCTTCTTGAGCAACTAAGGACAGGTAATAAATACAGGTCCAGCCAACAATGTCCATATCCCATGAGTGATTTTTTTTTAGAAAGCTCTCTCAAACATCAATGTGACAAATAACCATGTAAAATGTGTTTTTTTTAAAAATTGGAGATAAATATTACCCAAGGCATTGGGGACAACAGCCCTTCTCTGAAATAATAGCATGGAATTTTTACATCCATGTGAGATGAAACATTGGCTTAATATGTCATCTGAGAGACAGCACTGCTGATGGTGTAGCACTCTCCCAGTACTGCACTGGAGCATAAGTGTAGATCATGTGCTTAAGTGTCAGGGATAGGACTCAAATCTAAACCTCTTTCGGAAAGTTTAAGGTTCTACTGGCTAAACCACAGCAGACATAGCTAAGGGGGCTGACACAGGGTACTTGTTACTGGGTGAATGCAACGTGGAAGCCAGGAAATGTGACTTGGATCTGCTGCTATACATCACCCTTCAACTATAATAAAAACCAAAGTACAGGAGAAACTCAGCAGGTCTGGCAACACTATGAAGAGAGAAACAGATGATGTTTTGAGTCTCATAACTTCTGAACCAGAAAGCTTTGCCAACTGGCCAGTTTTGGCCCATTACTATCACAAAGCTATATGCTTTTAACCTCTGACCTGTGATAATGTTTGTACTATGAAACAAATTTAGAGAAGATAGAAATTCAACAAAATACTTTTCAGTATGTAGCTATACTACATTCTGTCCATAACTTGTCCTGTTCATGTAGCTGCAATACTGTTAATTCACTACACTTAAATTGTATAAATACATCACCAATGCCAATCAGTCACCAGTGATGTTGAACAGGAGACTGCATTACCAGTGTGGGATTCAGCTTAACAGTTTAGAAGCCTCCGTATTTCTGCTTTACATTGAGTTGTTGGGAAATTCTAGGCAAAAACAGTGTCAACCTCTGGCAGGAGAGTGTAATTAGTGTGGCAAGATTACATAGGCAATTTCTATTGTAAATGTGTAGGTGTACATATCATCATATAACATCTACAAAGTGTGCAAAGGTATTTATGAACCACTCAATATAATAGTTGCCTTTTAATATCCAGTTATGAGCCAACATTAATCTTAAATGAAGGTTGTTGCACATAGATTTTAATTTGCTTTAGAAATCTTTTTTCTTTGCCCCACTTTAAGGAGTTGAGGATTGATTAATGGGAAGGATGTTTTGGTTTTCTAATGCTAATTTGTATTGATTAACTGTTAATAAAGTATGAGCAAATTTCTATTAAACTTGTCAAATTTTCTAACAAATTACTGACATGGTGCTCTGATTTTTAACTCTACTGACCTTGATATAAGTAATGCTTATATCAGAAGGAAATGTAGAGGTGTTAAGAATTCAACAGGATACCTGTATGTATGTGGCCACCAGGTAGGCTGTAGAATATTCAGCAAAGCTAGACTGTCTGAAAGCCTTGAAGCAGTGTGTATGTGTATGACAACTTTTCATGGTACTGCAAAGCCAGATTTCACTGGATTCTGCAATTTTTTTTTACCAATGGCTTCTCTATAAGACCAGAAGGATGAGCTATGTATATCTATGTGCTTGCATTGATATTTAGTTTGCAACATGCCCCTACCTAGAACTGCATCAGTCTTGACTGCAAAGTCCTGCTAGTGTTTGAGGAGAAAGCCAAACGGTTTAGTTTGGAGGCTTTGAGCTGATCTGGCAAACTAGCTAACAATTTAAGACAGGCATTTGCAGACTATAAAGTTGCAACTTTGGTGAAACTGAGATAACAAAGTGTGGAGCTGGATGAACTCAGCAGGCCAAGCAGCATCTTAGGAGCACAAAAGCTGACGTTTCGGGCCTAGACCCTTCATCATACCCCTCTGTGAAGGGTCTAGGCCCGAAACGTCAGCTTTTGTACTCCTGAGATGCTGCTTGGCCTGCTGTGTTCATCCAGCTCCACACTTTGTTATCTCGGATTCTCCAGCATCTGCAGTTCCCATTATCTCTAACTTTGAAACTGTTTGTTTAGAACATAGAACAATTGGGTGTCTCCTGGGTCTACCAAATACTGAGCTTCCAGCAGTAACACAGTGATACTGGTGCAGATTATCAGAGATACTGACATGAGGGGTATGGGGATTTCTCTCAGAGCTATTTTCCTGGGATCTAAACATAAAGAATAGATTCCCTTGGCTGTATAAGTACATCTTATTCCCATTACCAGGATTGGTCATCTTGCATATTTGATGATCAACCTAGTAAGAATTTTACTTAAATCTAACACATGAAAAATTGTGACTTTTTTTTCAAACTAGGTAGAAGCATGGAATAGTATCTGCAGGGGGTAGTCATTCCACCATCATCCTATGACTATTCCTTTGAACAAACTAAACTAATCCCACTTTCTTGTCTCCACATACACATTTACTTACTCAATTTTGTTCCAGATACAAATGGTAGCCCATTGCTATCACTCTCTGTTGTGTCCTACCCCACAGCACATTGCCAGGAAATTGCAAATAATGCTGACTTGTGGCATGAACTGCCTGGTGCCTGTCTATTATTACAGAGATGATTCTGTGTCATGGGCTTGAAAATTTGCATTAAACTTTGATCTGCAAATCTTCAATATGCTGAATGAGAGATAAGGCTCCTTTTAGCTATCTCTTTATCCACAGGTGGCCAGGGCTATCAGTCTGCTCCAGGCACTTTCCAAATGTAATAGCTGTCTGCTGCAACATTGAAAGATAATTGGACTGAAAAAATGAGGGATAGGTCTACTGATCTGAAAGGGAATTTACAGCTCAAAAGCTTTGGGAGTTGGATGATTAGCCTACTTTCTGAATTTTAGTCGTTAAAACATTTATGATTGAAAGAACTGGAGGATGTGAACACTTC
The DNA here is from genome assembly GCF_030684315.1 of Stegostoma tigrinum. Classification (NCBI taxonomy): domain Eukaryota; kingdom Metazoa; phylum Chordata; class Chondrichthyes; order Orectolobiformes; family Stegostomatidae; genus Stegostoma; species Stegostoma tigrinum. The sequence goes on along the minus strand of NC_081389.1, from coordinate 17,644,229 downwards.
TATGGTTCCATTATATGGAAAATGTCACTATCATACAATACAGGAGTATTTTAATTGAGTTCAGCAGATCAGGTACGATAATGTGAGGGAAAATAGCCTCCTCCTGAGTTTGTGAAGTGTGCTGTTTTTGTCACTAAACACTTAAATTATCCAGAAATTACAATTGTAGCCTTTTGAACTTATCATGGGGAGCATGGAGTATACTGAGTATCAAGAAATTTCAACAAACTGCTCCCGTACGTTGGAATTGGAGAAGCTGCTCCCAGCACTGAGGTTTGTTCGACTGAAGTTAGATAGAAAGAACGATTCACAGTTTATAGCGTATTTTGTGAGCTTGGGGCTTCTGAAAACACTTTACAGGCCATGAAGTACTCTTTTATAGAGTTGTAACTGATGTAATGTTGCAGAAACAGCAGCAAAGTTGAACAAAGCAAGATCCCCAAGTGGCAGTGTGATAATGATCAGAAAATCTGTTCCATTTATGTCGGTTGGGAGATAAGCATTGGACCAAGACATGATGCAATTTCTTTGAAATAGTGTCATGGTGTTTTTTTTTCCTGCCCAGCTGAGAGGGCCAGTGTTTACTACATCATCAGAAAGATGGCATTTCTGACTGTGCAATATTCTCTCAGTACTGCCCTGGACTCTCTTTTTTTGATTTAGCTGATTTAAGTCTCTGAAGTGGGGCATGATTCCCTAACCTTCTGAATCAAAGGTAAGTGTGTTACCCAATGAGCCAAAACGGAATTGAAGAATCATGAGGATGGATTTTGAAGCTATGAAAATAAACAATAGACTCTGTGCTGAGAGTGGTTTCTCACAACTTGGGGGCTACCATTTCTTGTAATAAAGTTCTGTGGGATCTCTGGTTATCTTAATGGTTTAGCAGGAATGTTGGCAATGGACTAAGTAGTCAGCATTAGCGGCATTTATCTAGAACATTGAGGCTGCATCTCTGCTTGTAACTAATACTGACCTGTCAATCATGACTCTTCCTACCTCCAAGTCTGACAAACTATTACAAGTTAGGATTGTATAATTCACTGACAGCCATTTGAGATTGTTTTCCTTGCTGTTCAGGGTGAAGGGTCAAGGCTCACAGAGCAGGATGTTACAAAGTTAAAAACAGTACAATAAGTCATTGAGGTAAATCAGGATGTGGTATTTTATCTATGTATAGTGTCTTGGAGGACTAAATTATTCAGAAAGTTAAGTGGCCCCATAGTTTATACATCCAGGATGATGAGTTAGTATAAGAGATAGTATCATAGAGTCTTGACTTTATCACTGCAATGAATTAGGGAGCAAAAAGGTATCTGTTTTGCCAAGATATTTGTCAAGATCAGCTGGAGGGAGATCAGCTTGGTTCCGCACATTCCATGTGCAGAATACAGGAGGAAGGAACACTTAACAAATATGTTGCACAATTTTATGTCTGCTATTTTTTAAATCATTATCTTTATAATTCGACCATTGCAAGTGACAAAGTATGTGGACGAAGTATATGTTGAAAATGATTTCTCCAGACACAGTCACAAGGACGTGGTTATCAGCAATTTTCCAATGAGAATTCCAAAATCAATCTCCCTCAAACTCACTCTCTCATCCAAGTCCCCTACGGTGCAGCTACAAGAACATTCCAAAGACCTGTTTCTAGGCTTTTTGGGAAATCCTAGTAACAATGCTGAACAGTGTCAGATAATCCCAGATCAAAGAAATGGAGTCCAGACTGCACTTCATTGGAAAGAAAACATTTTGCAAACAATCTGCTCTCTTGAATGTGCATCAACTTTGAACAAGTAGCTGGTGGTGAATTTAAGTTAATCATCCTGGCATTCTGATAAGAATATTGGAGACTTGGACTTGCTTTTTGACAAATCATATCATTGGATTTCTTTGAATTAGTGTCCTGCAATTTACTTGTATTTGTTATGCTCCAAGTAATACAGTCTCGGTCATCTCTTAATCTAGCAGCATAGTGTCATCAATTTATTATGAACTGTTTTGAACGTGAGTTTAATTTCATTTTCAGTGTTTTTATGTCTTAATGTGAGAAACGCTGAGATTAATTCTGTGAGTAAGTGGCTTCAGTCAAAGTACTAACAGTGTAGCCTGCTAACAGAACATTGGCATTGTAGCTTGATAGGGAAGTTGAAAGCTGCTCATGTCAATAAGATTGCTTGTTCAACTTTAGACAGCCATCATCAGATATTTAGCCTGCCCCGTTGATAATGATTTTAAAAAATTGGTAAACACTCCTGCTGCATCCACATGATGTCAAAGTCTCCAAACCAAATTGAAAGAAATGTATGGGTGAATCTTAGATGCCTGAAATGTGATCAAAAGGCTGCAAGTACTCAGGCCTAGCAGCATTGGTGGAAAGAGGATCAGAGTTGATACCTGTTGGTCAGTTGTGAAGCACGTTGGATTTGGCGAGTGAGTGATCCTCTCTCTCTTGCCTCTGATTCAGAATGTTGTGAGCTTGGGTTCCATCCAGGAGATGTGAATGCAGAATTCTGATTGAGGAAGTGCTGCTATAGCCAGGAAGTGCTGTCTTTCACTTGAGACATATTCTCACAGGTGAACATAAAACATTCTGTGTTACTTCTCTGAAGAGGAGTTTGCCCCTTGTACAGGTCAACATTTATCACTGAGAAAGTATTCTCAGTGCAATATATGGGAGCTGTCTGTCATGTTTCCTAGATTACAACAGTGCCTATGCTTTAAAAGTATTTTCTTGGCTGTAACTTGAAACATTTGGAGAATACAAAAGGCACAGTAGAAATGAAAAGTTGTCTTTCCCTTGTCCTGGGAGTCAGCAATGAACCTAGTTCCTCTAACTGATGTGGATTGATTTGTTCACGAATACTCTGCGAAGTTGCTGCTTTTCCTACTTAATCTTTCACTTTTTTAAAAGCAAAAGTAGCAGCGGTAGAACTTTAAGCCATGATAATTATGTTGCAATTTTCAACACAGATTATGCACTCATCAGGAATAATGGTATGTGCAGTAAGGATTATGCGGAGGGCAATTACACCTTTTTCTGATGTTAAACAAAATTGCTTATTAGTGCTGGCAGATCAAACAGCAGATGAGAACAGAACCCAGCTTCAAATAAGTCAGATGTATTGTAAAACAATTGGCAGAGAACTTATTTTAAAAGGACTGAACATTAATTACTCACTGGTTCATTTATTACTCAGATCTCTCACCAAGCATGCTATATGCTTAATTGAAAGTATAAAGTATGAGTGTCTGTGCTGTGTGCATCGATGCCTGAAGAAAGTTTTTGGATGAAATAGAATGGAAGAAATGTTTATTGGATTTGGAACAGAAATACCAGCATAGACAAGTTGAGTTGAAGGACACTGTAGTGTACACTCGAGTGTCACTTTATGTGAAGGAAAACTGCTGGTCTAAAATGGGAATAAAAACTGAAAATGCTGGTGAAACAGAACAGATCTGGGAGCATCTGTGGAGACCATTATTGTTTCAAGTCTGATATGCCTCTTCAAAACTTTTAGCTAGTCTAAAACTGGTGTTTGTTTATTCTGCAATGGGTGGATTATTGCCCTTTTTGTGTTGGATTTCTGTTTTGTTCATTTCTATGGGGCCGCAGTTCATTGGTTACACTGCCTTGTATAGCGGGTATTCAACTGTTCTGCATGGGGTCTCACTGTTAAACTCCCAGGAAATCCCTTCCATGATATTAATACTGCTCCTGGGGAGCCTGCAGTGTGACTTCCAGATGACAGTGAATCATACTGAAGCTTTTTAGAATATCTAGCAGAGTCCCTATTTCTCCATAATGTGTTAGTAAGCTGACATCAGACAGTCTTGAGTTCGTTCACCCTAGACAACAGGCTTGGTTTGAAAAACCTACAATCTATGAAGGTCTTAAGAATGCAAGAAATGGGAGCAGGAGTAGGCCATCTGGCCCCTCGAGCCTGTTCTGCCATTCGATAGGATCATGGCTGATCTTTTCTCAGACTGAGCTCCACTTAGCCTCCTGCTCACCATAGCCCTTAATTGCTTTACTGTTCAAAAATCTATCTGTCTTTGTTGCCTTAACATTCAATGAGATAGCCTCAACTGCTTCACTGGGCAGGGAATTCCAAAGTTTCACAATCCTTTAGATGAAATTCCTCCTCCACTGCTTTCTGCCTTTTTTTTTGAAACTATGCCCCCTAGTTCTAAGTCTTCAACAGTGGCCACTAGTATTGTATGGCACTAAACATGACAATAACTTATTGTACACTTATCATAATAGAGATGATCTGATTACATTACTTTTTGTGTGAGTTTACTGTGTGCTAATTGGCTGCCCTATTCCCTGCAAAACAACAATTTAAAATTAAAACCAAAAGAACTATAGATGCTGTAAATCAGGAACAAAAAACAGAAGTTGCTGGAAAACCTCAGCAGGTCTGGCAGCATCTGAGAAGGTTTGGGGAGGTTGGAATCAGTTAACGTTTTGGGTCCGGTGACCCTTGCTCAGAACTGTTCTGAGGTAGGGTCACCGGACCTGAAACGTTAACTCTGATTTTTTTTTTCTTCACAGATGCTGCCAGACCTCCTGAGCTTTTCCAACAACTTCTGTTTGCAATTTAAAAGTGGTTGTACAAGACTTAGGATGTTCCAAAGGCTGTGACAAACAGTGTGTCCTTTTTTTTTGTCATTGATTCTAATTTCTTAATTCTTGCACACCAGATGAAAACGTAACTCCCTGTTCCTTTTAAATATCCTTGCAGCACAAGGTGAGGCACAAGACTCCTTTTTTGCATTTGTATTTTTCTTGGACAGTTTTGGTGCTGGTCAGGGTGAAGGAATGTCACTCAATGCTTGAATATCTTCTCTGCCAGATACAAGAAGACACTTGATAAAGTTACGCCCCTTATTCTGCATGGTCAATGTTGGAAGCATGCAATGGGACTTTGGGAGCCAGTACCCCTACTGCCCATGTGCCTTAATCCAGCAGACTACTCTGACTTCTGTGTCCAAATTGCTGATGCAGGAATAGCCTATCGAGCTTCTCACAGGAAGCGCCAATTCCCCGGGGATCAAAATGCAGTGCTGGGGCAAAGGCGCAGGGGAGGTCTACCACCGACCAGATGAGATTGGCGGATTTCCTCCTATCTAGGACATCAGTGAACAAGTGTTTGTTTGTTTTGACAACAATCGTATAATTTCACTGTCGCCTGAAAGATTTTAAAAAAAGACTTTGGGTTTTTCTGAAATAAAATTTAAATAAACCATCCCACTTGTTGAGGTGGGATTTTATGCTGTCTCAGTGTTGATACAGGTTCTGTAGATTATTTGCCCAGTAGCTTAACCTTGATGTTGCTGTGCCCCTGTTTGGTTTGGCATTGTGCCCCACAGATGTCCCAGTGATGAACAATATCCTCACGGTAATGTACCATAGTGTCAGCCTCAGGTTTGTGCTCAATGTCTGGACAAGGGTTTGGAACCACCAAGGTTCTGACTCAGACATTGATGTAGCAATTCACTTGGCAAGGAAAGTGTATGTGAATCCTATCATAATGCAATGCGCTGAAATACTATTTAAACCCCTTTTTTAAAATTTCTCCCTGGTCCTCTTTCCTGAAGGTGGTAACTGTTCCTGGGGTACAGATCCACAAATAATCTAACACAAATGACTAACTGGGTGCCTTGCAATAGGCACTTTCCATTAAAGGTCAATGGATTCCACTCAGGATTAGTAACTTTTTCTGCTTTTTCTTTTCTCTTCTGAGCCTCGGTACTAAAGCCAAAATGGGCTTTCACTCGTGGGAGATGGTTTAGGATGTGGATTCAAAACCTACCACATCAACTTATGGAATTTAAATGGAACCAATTAATTTTAAAGTCTGCAGTTAAAACTAGTCTCAGTAATAATGACCATTATTGCAAAGCAATTGTTGACTAATGTTGTTTAGGGAAGAAAATCTGCCATTCCTACCCATTGTGGTTTACATGTGATTCCAGACCCAACAGCAATTTGGTTAAGAGTGAATTGGAAAGGCTGAGAGAGCACCCAATTCAAGTACACTTAGGGTTGGGCAAGAATGGTGGCCTTGCCAGCAACAGCCACAATCCCATGAGATAACAAGGTGTAGAGCTGGATGAACATAGCAGGCCAAGCAGCATCAGTGGAGCAAGAAAGCTGAAATTTTGGGCCTAGACCATTCTTCAGAAAGCCTAGGTGTGTTGCTGTGTTCATCCATCTCTACGCCTTGTTATCTCAGATTCTCCAGCATCTGTAGTTCCTACTATCTCCCTCCACCCACAATCACATGACAGAATAATTAATAAAAGGATCATAACCACCTCGAGCAGGATGCCACCACCAGACACCCAATACCCTCCCCTCCAGTCTCGGCATTTCACAAGAACTGTTTCCTCCAGGACATCTCAACCCATTCTTCCTCCACTTCCAATCACTCACCACTGCAACTTCCCATGCATCGCTGAAAATCTTCAACCTGCCAGTTTACCTTCCACCTTTTACTATTCAAGACTCTGGACCCACCTTGGAGGTGAAGTACTGATTTATCTACTCTTCACTCAACTCAGTCTATTGTATTCACTGCTCGCGATGCAGTCTCCTGTGCATCGGGGAGCCAAAAAGCTGACTGGATGACTGCAGAACACCTACATTCTGTCTGTCAAAAATGACCCTGAGGTTTCAGTTGCCTGTCACTTCAACACACCACTGTGTTCCATGACCAACATCTCCCTCAGGCCAGCTGCAGTGCTCCAGGGAGTCTCAATGTAAGCTGGAAGAAGAGCATCTCATCTTCTCCTCGGGAACCCTGCAGCCTTCCGGACTCAACACAGAGTTCAATAATTTTGCATTTTTGTGTCCTTGACCCAGCCCCTCTCACAACTGGGCTGCTTTCAGCACAGATAGTCCATTTTCACCTTCTCATCATTTCCATTATCAACTTTTAGAGTCATAGATATGTTTTGCACAGAAACAGACCCTTCAGTCCAACTCATTCTCTCTTTCTGTGGCTTACGATCAATTATTCTCCCATCTGCCTATTTCTCTCCCTCTTGGCTCTGTCTCCACCTATCTGCTTTTTCATTAGCTCCCTCCCACCTCCCCACTCCCTGTGATCAGCATAAATACCACCTTTTCCTAGCGACGTTCACTTCTGAAATAGTCGTATCAGACTCTAAATGTTAATCGTCTCTCTGCAAATATTGCCTGACCTGTTGGGCTTCTCCAGCATTCTCTTTATTAGTTTCAGATCTTCAGCATCCACTGTTCTTTTGTTTTATTATGTAATTAATGAAAGGATGTCTTTAATGGAAAGTGCTCAAGAAGCACCAGAAAAATACAGGATCAATATTCTGCATTAGTTTAATTAGGACTGTTTCATGTTTAACCATTTGACTATTGAAGAAGCAGCAGGAGTTGGTTAATAATAAAATTACTGGAATACAATTATCAATACAGTGATGGCTGGTCATATCAAAAATAGGAATCTGAATTGTTCCCTTAACTAGTTACTTGGGGGGTGGGGGGAAGAAAGGGGCTGATATCTTCAATCCTTGGAATCTGTCAAGTGAAAACACAGCCTCCTCATCTCTTCCCCAGCCTATGAACTGAGGTTGACATATATAATCATTCAGGATTATGATCAGTTGATTCAGGGGAAATGTTCCAGCGACAGGAGGTCAGTTTGGCAAAGATCAGACGAACTTTTTTAAATAGGATCAAGCGGTCGAGTCTTCATGTTGGTATTAGGGAAGAGGATTAAGATCGAGTCTTTTGTTTCCAAGCTACAGGAACGCAGAGGAATTTACTGGGAGGACACGAGTAATGGTCATGTGACTCTTGGTAATCCAGCGACTCAGGGGCCTAATGTCATAGGGACATTTTCAAATCACTCCATCCCCTCATCTTTCTTACACTATTCACAAACGCTGTCCTCCCCTTGTGGGGGCACTCCTAATTTTCTGCACCAACCCTTTGGTTAGCCATATTTTCAGCTGTGTTGTTCTGGTATTCTCTCCCTGAACCCCTCTGCCTCGATATCTTTCCTCAACAAAGATGTGCCTTTAAAGCCTAACTCATTAACCAAGCTTTTGGCTACCTGTCTCAAAGTTTCCTGACTTGGAGTGGTGTTATTGTATGACCATGTTGCAGTTGCATCTTAGGGCACTTTAATAGGAGGAGGGCTGTGGCAGCTGAAGGCCAGGCAGAGTCTAGTGCTGTTAGAAGTTCTACAATACGGAAGCAGGCCATTTGGCCCATTGAATCCACATTGATCCTCCAAACAGCATCCCATCCAGATCCACTGCAGCCCTGTATCCCTGCATTTCCCATGGCCAATCCACGTAACCAGTGCATCTTTGGATTGTGGGAGGAAAGTAAGGAGGGAAACATGCCAATCCACATAGATAGTTGGCCAAGGCTGGAATCGAACCTGGGTCCCTGGTGCTATGAGGTAGCAGTGCTAACCACTGAGCCACCATGCGGCCAAATAGTCCTCCACAAGCTGTGTCCCCAGCTATTACGTTCTCTTCTCTAGATGCTCAATGCAACTGAAAATATCTCAGACAATGCATAGGGTGGGTGCAGTCAGTGTCATTTGATGGGCAGAATCACCAGATCCACATATGCTGGCACTAGGACAGCATGGGTTTGCAAACTCCAGCTACTTTTCATTTGCAAACTTTTCTTTGCGCATATGTAATGCATGCAAAGTGAACACACAGTTGTGTCAAATATCAGTCAAAGGCCATTGGTGCGAGCTAAACATGGTCATCTCAGTGATGGAGACACAAGCAGCAATACTAACTTTAAAAGGAAGGAGTGCTGATTTAATACCCCCCTGTCACTTGGGTAACTTTCTGGACTGTTGTGGGATGAGGGGAATATCGCTGTAGCAGGTAGGTTTTTGATGAAGGGCTTGAATGATTGCAATGGGAAGTGGGATATTTGTTGTGGCTTTGGGGTAGGTAGGTGGAGTTCAGCAGGTACTCACTTTTCGATGTAATGTGTTGGCCACTCAGCCAGCATGGCACATGCACCAACTTGGTGAAAATGCTGTAACCAGAGTCATCGTGGAGCAGGTGGTAGGACTTCTGTGGGTTTGGTTCTTCAACTTGGGCCGATCGAGGGAGATGTCCTCCAATCTGATCCAGGCAGAGTATGCTACACCATCCTGGAGTGCTGTGCTCCACACAATTGGATTCGGCAATGAGACGAGGTGATAGATACTGAGGAGATGGGTGAATAGGGGTAGTCTTCCCAGGAGAAAGTTAAGGACAGTGAGCTGAGGAGGTATTCCTCATGGATGACGGAGATCAGCTGATCAATGGGCACTATGAGGCAGACAGAACCTGACTGACTGACGACTGAATGGGAGCTGGATGTAGAGGACCATTGTGGACTATCTGGGACAAGATGCCAGCTTTTTTCTGGCTTTGTGGAAGGAAGAAAGCAGTCTGTATTCATTTTCTTTGTATTCCTGTTTGCTGGCTATCAATAAAAGCTCATGATTGGACTTGTTTGATTGCTTTTCTATATGTGATGTATCCTACTGGACAAGAGACAGGTTGTACCTAAAGACAGGTAGACTGACTGTTGTGGTGGTTAAACAACGACAAGAGTGAGGCTACAAGAGCAAGTAAGAGGCTGGAAATCCTGCAGTGAGTATCTCGCCTTCTGACTCTAAGAAGTCTGTCCACCAGCTACAAGGAAGAAGTCGGGAGCGTGACACAATACTCTTCACTTGCCTGGATGAGTGTAGTACCAACAATAATAAAGAACCTTGACACCATTCAGGACAAAAGCAATGCACTTGACTGGTACCACATCCATAAGCATCCACACCCTCCACCACTGACCGTGTCAGCTATCCACAAGATACAAAAATTCAGCAAAGATGAACCACTTCCATCTAGAAGGACAAGGGCTGCAGACAAACGGGAACACCACCCCCTGCAAATTCCTCTCCAAGCCACTCACCATCCTGACTTGGAAATACATTACCGTTCCTTCACTGTTGCTGGGTCAGATTCCTGGACTACCCTCCCTGATGGCATTTTGGGTCTACCTACAGTGATTCAAGAGGGTAGCATAACATGGGCACTTAGGGATAGGCAATAATTGCGAGCCAGCAAGCAATGCCCGCATCCCACAAATGAATTTACAAAAAAAGGGGTTGTATATGTGACGGCAGTATCAGTTGTGATGGTTATTTGATGTGGGCAGCATGTCTTTGTGGCTGCTATGCCATTACCATGCCAGTGGGGGGCAATACTGGATTGCCAACCCTTACCTGGGTGTACAGAGGCTCTTTAATGATCATGCAGGTACAAGGGGGGCCAGTCCTTTGGTGGATATCTGGTCAGTGGCGAGTTGTTCTGGGAACAGGGCATGGCAAGATGGACACAAGGGTTGCCATGGGCGGATGGGCAGTGAATGAGGCGCATTTTATTAAGATACAGGAGAAATTCCACTAGGCCTCATGGCAAAAATCTCTCCCAAAACCTGGACACAACTCTCACTTTGGAAAAGCCATGTCAGATTCCACCCTCAATTTCTGTCCAATGGTCACAACAGAATGTTAGAGTATTTGTTGAAGCTTTTGTCTTGAAAGTGTCAGGATATTCACAGAAATACTCATGGAGAGGGGAACATTTTATACTGTATGAAAAGAGAATGCTGATTGGTTGGAAAGTGGGCTCTGATTGGTAGAAAATTCCATGGAGAATGCACATTTTATATAATGGCTGACAGTTAACTGCCAAGCTTTGCTTAAATGTAAACCTGGAATAAACTAGATAATTGCTGTCACCTATTTGTTATGTTGAACAGGTACATGTGTTTGTGTTCTTTCTGTCAATGAATTAAGAATATCTTGATGAGTGCAGGATGAAAACCTCTGACCAAAGGTGTCTTTTTTTCAGCAGGTGTCCAATTTTGTTTTACCAAATGACTCTCAGTTGTGATAAAATTGGAAGAGGGACTTCAGAAACCTGCCCCATACAGCCACCTAATGTCCAGAGCATTCCGCTGCATTGTGCAGGAATTGGTTGCTTTGTCCCAATTTTTAATAATATACAGATGTTTAAAAGGTTGACATTTTCAGTGTCTGATGATCTGCAAAACTCACAGAGCAAAATACGCCGTTAGAGTTGGTTGAGGAAAATTTTGTTAACAGTGGGAGATGATCTTTATCAATTTGCGGTAGAGAATATTTGTTTTACCATTTGGTCTTTAATAGCAAGCGTTCTTTATGGCTTTTAAAGATTAATCTGGTCTGTGCAGATACATCACAGCTTTTGTATTTGCGTCATATAACATCCATATTGACACAAGAACTACAGTATGACAGAACAGAAGGGTATGATTAGAGAGCAGTGCAGAACCATTAATATCCTTCAATATTGAAAACGGCATATCTTTAAACATAAAAAATAGGAGGAGGAGTAGGCCATTCAGCCCTTCAAGCCTGCATCACCATTCAATATGATCATGGCTGATCAAGCAACTTCAATATCCTCATTCCCGCTTCCTCTCCATACCCCTTGATCCCTTTAGCCACAAGGGCACATCCAGCTATCTCTTGAATGTGTCTAATGAACTGGCCCCAACAGCTTCCTGTGGGAGAGAATTCCACAGCTTCACAATTGTATTACTAAAGAAATTTGTCCTCATCTCAGTCCCGAATACCTTATTCTTAGACTGTGGGTACTGAACAGTTTACCCCTTATTCTTGTAATGCTCTTAAACAAGCCCTCACTGCTACAGTGTAACAACCCAATTACATAGAAAAAAGACTATGCACTTCTCTAGTACATTTCATGACCTTAGGATGTGTGAAAATACCTCATTGATTGCAAAGGACTTACAGCTAACCATCTCATCCCAAAGACAGATGATCGATGTACCTTTCACTGCAGAACTCCCCTTATCACCACAATATTTCAAATATAACACCCACTGCATTTAGTTACTTCTCCAATGCAGGAATCAGATATAAAACCATATACCAAAAAATTACCCATTTTAACTTCCATTAACGAAAGCACTGTATATCAGATTAAAGTGATACAAAGCAACCAACATCCCACCCAGTATTAGGTCTTTAAATCACCGGCAGCAGGCAAAAACCAATGTTTCTGGTTAGACGCCTTTTTGGAGGTTAGTTTACTGAAAAGTCCTACTTGGTTAGCATCTTTCAAGTTCAGATGGACATGAGGTGCAATTCCTTTCTCACTGTGGCTGTGTAATATTTCCTCTCATCTCTCTGTAGCAGTGGTTTTCAACTCTGACAGCGCCTTGTGTAAAGATTGCCACAAAGTAAGCTGGAACTTGCAAAAGACAATGCCTTTTTGTTTATTAATTTATGGTATATGAGCGTTTGTTGCTGAATCCCGCAGTCCCTTTCAGAAGTTTAAGGTGAGATGACTTCTTGAACCATTGCAGTCCTTGTTCTGTAGGTACAACCATAGTGCTGTTCGAGAGGACATCCAGGACTTTGACCCAGTGACAGTGAAGGAATGGTGTTACGTTTCCAAGTCAGGTTGGTGAGCAACTTGGAGGGGTACTTGTAGGTGGTGGCGGTGGTCCCATGTATCTGTTGCCCTTGTGCTCTGAGATGGTGGGGGTCATGTGTCTGGTAGGTGCTACTGATCAGGCCTTGGTGAGATGCTGCAGTGCATCTTGTCGATGAAACACACTGCCACCGAGCATCAGTTTTGGAGGGATTGAATATTGAAGGTGAATGCTGATGTGGTGTCAGTCAAGTGGGCTGCTTTGTCTTGGAGATAATGGGAACTGCAGATGCTGGAGAATTCCAAGATAATAAAATGTGACGCTGGATGAACACAGCAGGCCAAGCAGCATCTCAGGAGCACAAAAGCTGACATTTCGGGCCTAGACCCTTCATCAGAGATGCTTTGTCTTGGATGGTATTGAGCTTCTTGAGTGTTTTTTGAGGTGCATCCATTTAGGCAAGTGAAAAGTATTCCATCACGCTCCTTACATGCCTTTCAGATGATGGACAGACATGGAGAGTCAGGAGGTAAGAAATTCACCACGTAATTCCCTGTCTCTGATCTAATCTTGTAGCCACTGCATTTATACAAAGACAGCAATGTTATACACCTAACAAACATCTTCACCGATGTACAGGAATTGAATTTATGCTATTGTGGCCAGACTATAAATATCAACACTTACAGGTTAGAACACTGAAGTGCCGTTGTACACAGATAAACGGTTTATTTATCATGCACTTTCATCTAATGGCCCCTCTTTCAGAATACTCAAATAGACACGAACACGAGTCAAATCCCCAGTTACCACCTAGTATGTGAATACAGTTAGTCTCAGTTAACTCTAATCAGTGAATGAAAAGAAACATGGAAATGTGATGGTGATCAGAGATAATGGGAACTGCAGATGCTCGAGAATCCAAGATAACAAAGTGTGGGGCTGGATGAACACAGCAGGCCAAGCAGCATCTTAGGAGCACAAAAGCTGACGTTTTGGGCCTATTCTGATGAAGGGTCGAGGCCCGAAACGTCAGCTTTTGTGCTCCTAAGATGCTGCTTGGCCTGCTGTGTTTATCCAGCCCCATACTTGGTTACCTTGGAAATCTGATGGTGAACGGAATTGTCTTGTGGCAACTTTGACTTCAGGTGTGTAGGTGGTTTGAAAACCTGTTTTTATAGCCAAGAGTAATGTTCAGTTTAGAACTGCCATAATGTCGTGTAGGGGGTTTTCCAATGAAACAAACAATGCATACTGACGTATATGTCTCACAGAGGCAGAATTGCTCTTCTCTGAAAATCTTGTAGCCACAGTATTTTAATCAGGACAACAATGTTGTACCATAAATCCTTGACTGTTGGAATGATGAATAGGCAAAAAGATGGTACCCAAAGGAAGCAACTGACAGACTTGCCCATTATTTTTTTTAAAAAAACACATCTGTAAATTTCACTTGCAAGAAACTTCAAAATGGAAAACATCAAGCTCATGATTTTAGTTATGTGGTTTGAGTTGAAACAAAAATCAATACTACTGTGTATATGCACATTTTCTCTCTCTCACTCACAAATGCAATGCTGTTATTTTATATAAAGACAGATGCTTATTCAGCGATTGAATGGTTGACTAGCTTGGTGAAATGGGAATGGATTGGTGCCAAATATATTATTACAGCTAATGGTTATGTTCACCAGTCCAATATAAACAAAAAATTTAATGTAGTACCTTGATGTCTAAATGTGATCTCAGACAAGAAAGTCCATCTAGGCAACCTCTGTTATGCATGAAAACATGTTAACCCTTGAGAAACACCAAATAAGACTTGCACTGATGACAAGTTAACAATGCTGGGTGCTTGCTAAAGCAGGCAGTTAGTCTGTGGGACAGTTAGTGCCTGAGAATTCTCATAACATTTCTTCTCCTATACTGCCTAATAAACCTCTTCGTCTTGTTACCTTTTCTTTGATCTCCTATTCCACTCTTCATAATTATTCCCTTAAAAACTCCCTTGGATTCATTCACCTTGCATAATTTCTCCCCAGCTTACAGTTTTAATACCCTCTCCTGTAAGGCGCTGTGGGAAGTTCTGATTCTATGGGATCGCCACACTTCATGCCACTGAGAGTATTAAAAGTATGATCGAGGAATTCAGTCGTCACCCAGTGGATTTACTGATCTCAGTAACCCTCTCCCAAGTGTTAGGACTCTTTGGAGGAGCACGCTTGAAATTGAGCCCCACTATTCCTGGGGATGTCACAAACATTAAACATTTTACTAACTATGCAGATTTCCCCGATTTACCTGATTTCAGAGCAAAGTTGACAGAAAGCTTGGCCAGGTATCTGTACTGAAGAGCAATCACCAATTATTACAAGTAATTAGACCCTTGCTACAAGTGAATATTCATAAACTGTCAGCATATAACATTACTAATTTGTTACGTAGCAGACCAAACTCCCTCAAACTATTCAGAAGATATTCTAGACACTAACCTTTCTTATTTTAAAAGTAAGTATGAGGTGTTGCATTCCAGATGCAATTCGATTGGTCAAGCTTCCAGATTTAAAACAAAACACACTTTCTTCATCCACCACAGTTAAAACACAACAAAAGAAAGAAGGAATTGGAAGAACTTAAACTCTATTAGAAAGCTTAACAAAATAATAGATACAGTAATCAATTAACTGTTCCAATGTAGTAACATTGCATAAACACACCCTTGGCAAAAGAAATTCAGAAAACAGATTATCTCACATGCAACTCCTGTAGCAGGCACAGAACCCCCAGCTTTTGGCTGCAACCAAGAGAGGGAAAAAAAAACTTCCATATCTTCAGGACTTCAACAGAGTAATTGCCGAAAGCTGAACTAAAGATCATGTAAGAGTTTGACCACACCTATTCAGGCTGCTTCTATTGATTCAACTCCAAAAAAACCTGAACTTGTCACAAGCTGTTTACCCTAGTGGCACTGGTAGATTGCTGAGCACCCCTGCCTTTAAACCTGTCTTCATCAAAAAAAGGACAAAATTACCTCTAATTCCACAGCCTTGTCACAAATTTCATCTCTATTCCCTTATAAAACCCTCATTACACGCTCTCTCTCTCACACACACACACACACACTAGAATAAGGTGGGCAGAGAGATAAGAAAATGGAAAGACAGTTCATAATCCTTGTTCCTAGGTTCTATTGTTGAGGTGATCTTTATGATTTTTCTCTTTGCCAGCACATTGCTTCAGTTATTTTTCTCCGATGCTTTCACTGGTTGGTTAGACACACAGAGTGGCTGGTTTATTTACAGAAAGTCTCTGACTTATCACTAAAAGGATACTACACAATAACTGTTGCAGGAAAGATAAATAGGTTTTCGTCAAGTTTACAGTGCACTTTAATTGCAGAAAATGGAGAGACCACTCCACAATCTCAATCTCGCTCACTCACTCTCTCTCTAACGTGTTCCCAATTTGAAGCTGTTCATTTATGTGAGAACCAATCACACAGTTGTGTCTGTCATTCATAACTGGTCACTAGTCTATAGACCAATCAACTTCTTGTTGTCAATAAAGGCCTCATCCCTGGCTCCAAATTATCTACAATGTAATCTTCAATTATTTCTAGTAAAACACTAATGTTAAAACAGTTTTCTTATTTCAGTTCAAAGCTTCATAAAAGAAAACACAGAAACAAATTAGATACAGTCCTTACACAACGAAGAGGACAGAACAGAGACTTCCCTTGTCATTGCCTCAAACTGACTTTACATTGTCCCTATTCAGATAACTGGTCCCTCCAAAAGGAGTATTTAATCAGTAGCCTTAAAGGTCGGGTTAATCTCCCCTCCAATTCAGACTTCAGTTGGGAGCCATGCCATCGAGGATCAGCTCATTAACTGAAGTTAAGGCATCTCGGGTAAAGCTTGAGTTCCTTCTGTGCTGCAGCTTTTGTAAGTCCTGTTGGGCAGTGCTTGTAACTTGTTACTTTAACTTGTGACACAGGCGATTAATTTATCAACTAAAACAAAAATGTGCTGGTTGTCTCCAAATCTATTTATAGTTTAAGTCCGTGCCTCCCGCCCGCCCCCCCCCATCCACTCCTGCTTGTAACTTGTTCTTTTAATTGGTGGAAAGCATTTTAATTGGACTTGATTGGTGGGTATCCCAAAACAAAAATCACTGCTTCATTCCTTTGTGTACAGTTTCTTTGCAAATCTGATTAATTATAATTGAGAACCTCCTAACTTTATGCCATACATTAAGTTAGTGCTCAATGTAATTTACATGAGTGTATTAACCAGGATGCTTCCGGAGAATATTACAGTCTCAAGATTTTACCTTGACATCTTGTACAGGGAAGTTCTGAAATTACACATTCAGTCTTTTATTTTAAAATTTGGTCATTAGCTGTAATTAGTTTCAGGCCGACATCATTGCACAATCCATTCTGTCACTGCATGTTAGGAAATGGACTGTTGGCATCAAACTGAAAGACTAGAAGACTAAATTGACAGCCCTCAAATCAGTTTTGGAATGAAAGGATGAATTCAAACTTACAAAGGTTCCTGGAAGTACATAATTGCCATTATTGGTGCTGGAATGCCATCAACAACTTGTCTTTCAGAAATGAGACATCCCTGATTAGTCTGGGATGGTTTTTGATGCTCTCCAGTGCAACTAAGGATGGGCAAAAAATACTATTTTGCTAGCATCATTAACATCCCAAGAACAATTAAACAACATAAAAAAAGTTAGTGTAGTTTTGATTGATCTCAAAAAAGACATGAATGAATCATTTCTGCCTCATGCAGGAAAGAATAATTTGTACAGGGCCTAGATTACATTTTCTGCTCTGTGCTGAGTGTACTAAATGGTGGTGTTGGGTTGGTGCAGCTAAGTGTCCATGGATGAAGAAAGAGAAATTCCTTGAGTATCTATTCTTGACCCTTATGTGGGTGTGGTGCTGGGCCATGTTTGGGGAAAATTCTTGGCTGTTAGATTCTGGACAGTCACACATTGTTCAATGACACTGACTCTCCGAGGCCATGCAGGGAATGGTTAGCATCTCAAAACAGGACTGAAGAGCTATCCTGGCAATGAAGATATCTGTCTTGTGCAATGGACAATTGGGTGCAGATGTCAGGACAGAAATATTCCACTAAACAGTAAAATCTGCCAATGCTACTGCATTTGATCACAAAGGTAAAGGGTGTCTAAGCTTTCTGCTCACGATATATGAAGTTATGCTACAGATCAGCCAGGATCTGAATGTTAGAACAAGCATGAGGTCCCGCTCCTGTTCCTACATTGGTACACCACATTCCGTGCACTGCGGAGTCAATAAAGAAAGTTTAATTCCAGATTCTGAAGTTGCGAGTGGAAGAGGGTAGTGATGTTCTGATTTAGGGTCTAACCACCAATGAAACAGTAAAAACAGTCCCTTCCAAAATATCAGACTGACCAATTTCAAATAAAACTAGCTATGAACATGAGATATAATCGCAAGGAAGGCTGAATTACGTGAAGATCAGACTGCCAGGACTTTGGGCTGATACGTGGAACAATTTAGAACAATAGGTCAATTCAAAGAAGCACTGCAAACATTTCAGATGTTATTCTCTTGCCACATTTAATCTGAGCACATAATTCGGGCTAATATTCCAGTACAGTATTGAGACTGTTAAGATGCAGTCTTTTTCCACCAAGATACTTTCTGTCCTGAGATGGACACAATAGACTTTGTGGCGCTATTCTGAAGAGCGAGACTGTTTTGCCTGGTGGTCTGGCCTATGTTTCCCTTCTAAGTAACACCACTGAAAGATGTTCCCTGCTCAAATTATCAGGGATTTTGCTGTATACAAATTGGCTGCTATCTTTCCTTCATTACTTTAGTAAGTAATGCTAAAATATCATCTTATTGGCTGCAAATTGTTTTGGACTACATCGGGGTTGTGAAAGATGCCACAGACAAAAAAGGCCTTTCTCTGAATTAAGCTAGCTTAATTAAAAATTGAAATTCCAAGGCACATTGAATTGCTAAGTGCATTCCTATCTACATTTGTTGCACAGCTGGTAAGCCGTTAGCTTTAGCTGACCCATAAGCAACTGTAAAACCCTAAGATATAGGAGCAGAATTAGGTCATTCAGCCCATCAAATCTGTCCTGCCATTCAATTATGGCTGATATGTTTCTCTACCCTATTCTCCTGCCTTCTCCCATAACCCTTGATGCCTTTTACCAATCAAGAACCGATCGATGTTTTAACTACACTCAATGTGTGCAGAAATGCGTTTTACAGAGTCACCACCCTCTGGCTAAAGAAATTCCTCCTCATCTCAGTTCTAAAGGGTCATCCCTTCACTCTGAGGCTGTGCCCTCATGTCCTAGTCTGTTCTACTAATGGTAATGTCCACTTTTTATCCAGGCTTTCCAGTATTCTGTAAATTCCAATAAGATCCTCCTCCTCATCCTTCTAAAATCCATTGTGGGTAGATGCAGATTCCTTAACCACTCCTTACATGACAGGCCTTCATCTCATGGATCATTGTTGTGAACTTCATCTGGACTCCCTCCAAAGCCAACAGATCTTTCCTTAGACACAGGGCCCAAAACTGCTCACAGAATTCCAAATACAAGACCAGAGCTTATACAGCCTCAGCAATACATCTCTGCTCTTGTACTCGAGCCCTCTCGAAATGAATGCTTCACACCGCATGTCCTTCATAATTGCCAACTGAACCTGCACATTAACCTTCAGAGAATCCTGAACTGAGACTCCTAAGTGCCTCTTGTGCTTCAGATTTCTGAAGCCTTCCCCCATTTAAAAATAATCTATGCCTCTGTTTTAACAGCATTATGAAGATTGCGCAGTTGATTGTGAATCTGATTAAAGTACACAAACAAAGAAGGGCTTGCGAAGGAGTATTTCCCGATCACACCAGTCCTCCTTACACTTGCTGCATCCCACAGCACGATGCCTTTCCCAGCTGCACAACTTGAACTGGATCTGGATTGAATTATTCTTGAATGAAAAAAAACAGGGCATACTTTGTATATAATTATTGTATTATAAAGTAGCATTTCTAAGAAGGGACATGATTATTGAGATATAACAGTAAATGGATTTTAAAAATTTCTTACTGCTTGTTTTTCTTGTCTTAGCTTCCACATTCCCACTATTCCCACACACCCACCCCCCGACCAAAGGCCCTACCCCTCCCTATCACTGCCATCTCTTCTAATTCTTTAACCAGCCATGATCTCTGCGGTCCTTTCAATCTCGCCCCCTTGCTGCTGCCCTGTCTCAATCACTTCAAAGTAGGTAGCTTTGGCTTTGCTGCCTGGATCCGAAAATCTGTAAGTCCCCCGTTTGGTCTCTTAGCCTCACTACATCCCCTTTGGTAAAGCATCTGTGATCCTGTCTTAAGTTGTCTTGTGTGACTCTTAGTCAAATCTTGTCTGATTATGCCCTTGAGAAATGCTTCAGTCATTTCGCTACATTAAAAGGCACTATATAAATCCCTTGAGTTTTCCCTTTCATTTGATTTCCCCCCTCTTCCTCTCCTGATGGGACTGAATCATAGAATCCTTATAGTGTGGAAGCAGGCCATTCAGTCCATCAAGTTCACACTGACCCTCTGAAGAGCATCCCACCCCAGGCTGTCCCCGTAATCCTTCATTTCCCATGACTAATCCAGCTAGTCTGCATATCCCTGGACATTATGGGCAATTTAGCATGGCCAATCCACCCTAACCTGCACATCATTGGGCTGTGTGAGGAAACTGGAGTACTCGGAGGAAACCCACGCAGACACGGGGACAATGTACAAACTCCACACAGACAGTCACCCGAGGCTGGTATCGAACCTGGGTCCCTGGTGCTGTGAGGCAGCTCTGCTAACCGCTGAGCCACAATGATTCATTGTTAGAAATGATTTCACAGGTATTCATTTGTGTGGCGCTGTTTCAAGTGCAAATGGCAGCATGTGTTGGTGGACCTGCACAGGCCAAGGTTATTCTCATCACTCTCACCCAGATCGGAAACCTTTGGAATTCTTGATCCCAGTTTTATGGATGCTCCTTTTTCCAATTTATTTAAAGCTGGCATAGATAGAAAATTAGTCTCATGGGGAAATCCATGGAAGTGTAGAGAGGGTGGGAATGTGGAATTGAAGCCCAAGATTAATCATAATCTTATTCAATAACTGGCTTGATGGGCCAAATAGTCTAATCCTACTCTTCATTTTCATGTTTGATTCAAATTCTCATGTTTAGACTTGATGGGCTGAATGGTCACTCCTGCTCCTATTTCTTGCGTTCTTTTGACTTACTGAATAGATGTGAGAGCAGGAGCCCCCAGCTCGCCTTTTATTTCCCACCTCTCTATTAGCGCAGGAGCACAGAGCTCAATTTGTGATGCTCGACTGATTTGTTACATCTGAGACCAGCCCGACTGAGAAGGGGAGGGAAAGCTGGGATTTCCTCACCTGTGTGGCATTGGCCTCCTGTTGTCTGATTTCATCTCTGTCACTCTGTGGACACGACCTTCAGTGGAACCTGCTACAGCTAGTTTTGTGTGGCAGTGCCATCGTTTCCATTTGTGGGACCCACCTCCACTCCCACCACTTTACACCAAGGGCAGTTCCACGTAAATGAGTGCTCTATTGGGCCAGATGAGTGCCAGACACTTTCTCAGGGGTTGTTAACATTGGGCAAGAAATACATCCTGGGCAAGAGCAAGTAGAAGAAACAAAATTGCAGGATTTCCGTTGTTTGGATGAAATGAGATTCAGTGTCTGCTTCAAGCTAGAAGCAAATGAACAGCATAGAGAAAACACCTCTTCCACAGAGAAAAGAGGGAAGAAGGCATCAATCATCCTCAACAACAAAACAAAAACAAAGTTGCTGGAGAAGCTCAGCAGGTCTGACAGCATCTGTGAAGGGAAAAACAGATCTAGGTGACCCTTCCTCAGAGCACAGTCAATCATCCTGTTTGTTTGACCTAACAATGGCACATTGTTCTGAAGGCAATCATGTTGAATGGGTGAAGCAGAGATCATGCCTTGTTCATTCTGTAGTTTTAGGGGCTGCATATCATTACCGAGAGAGAGAGAAGGCAAAGTGCAAGCTTCATTCAAACTGCAGAATCAGCTTCTATGGAATAGCCAATCACAAAGTGTTATCTGCCATTAAGAGTTAGTAGGAACTGCAGATTCTGAGGAATCTGAGATAGCAATGTGTAGAGCTGGATGGACACAGCAGGCCAAACATCCCCTGCCTCCCACATTTCTGAAGAATGGTCTCGGCCTGAAACACCATACAAAGATGCTGCTTGGCCTGCTGTGTTCATTCAGCTGTGCACTTTGTTATCTGCCATTAATCTGTTCAACAATGGCTGTGATAGTGTGTAAACATAGCAAGGCTTTAATGTTGTACAATTTCCAACCTCTTGCTCAGTGAGGAAAATTGTAATCATTTTCATCAAATACTTCTCCAAACACTCATTTTAACTACTTGCTTTGAACTGTGCCAAGTGACCCAAGATTTCTGGCACTGTACAAGATGACGTGTTATCAAAACATCCTGTACATGAGGGCAAGCCAAATTTCAGGCTTGCACGTTGCACAGTTGCCGTCTCTGGTCAGATACATTGCTGGAGGTGTCATTGTGTGCTATTCCACCATCATCCCCTGCCTACCCTTCACTGGTTGCCCGACATGTCCACTCTTCCAACAGTCCCCTCCAGCATTTAGAAAAATGAACAGACTCATTCTAGCTCCACTGATAATTCCTAAATATCCCTGCGGCATTTCTTATTGGAGTTTCATATTCTTCAAGTCGTGAGAGACTTTGGGCAATCCCTGGATGGGAGCGGGGTGGGGTTGTGGTTGCTGTTTGATAACCCTAAACCTAGAAGCATTGCGGAGTCATTGAAACAGCCAAAGATGAGGTTGTAGACTTGCTCGCTGAGCTAGTGTGCTTGGTTGCAGACGTTTTGTTACCCTGCTAGATCACATCGTCAGTGTGCCTCTGGAAAAGCATTGATGTTCTGTCCCTCTTGTTACTTATATGCCTCTCAAAAACCACTGTAAAACAGAATTGGAAGTAATGCCAACCACCCCAGCAACTAAGACATATAAATAACAAGCGGGACAGAACACTGACACTTCACTGGAGACGCATTGACAATGTTACCTATAGCAGGATGATGAAACGTCTGTAATCAAACACTGCGCTGCAGTGAGCAAGTCTACAATCGCATCCACAACCCAAGCTCCAAATCTTCAATCTTTAAAGCAGCCAGAAATGGTTGGACTCAGGATAGCTCCCTGAGAAACTCAGGAGTCTTGTGACACGTTGGTAGCATCCCTACCTCTGAGTGAGGAGGTTTGGGTTCAAGTCCCAACTGATCCAGAGGTGTGCAATAGCATCTCTGAAAGTGTTGATGAGAAAACATCTATCCCAGAAGCTCCTGCAGAGGTGTTCTGCAGATGAGATGATTGCCAACCATAACCATTGGTCTGCCAGGTCTAAATGTAAGTAGAATTTTTCCTGATTCCCAGTGGCCCCAGTTTTGATACCACATTCAACTGAATGGGGACTTGAAGTCAAGGGCAGTCACTCCCACCTCACCTCACCTCTGGAATTCAGCTCTTTTGACCCATGTTTGAACCAAGGCTGGAATGAAGTGAAGAGCGGAGTGGCCCTGGTGGAAGCTGAATCAAACGTCAGAGAGCGGCTTATTCTTTTGCTACTGGGCAATGAGAAGGACTGAGATCACTGAAAATGACTTGCATTTATGTAGCACTGCGGTGTTGCAAAATATCCAAAGGTGTTTCGCAGGAAGGTCGTGAGACAAACTGACACTGAGCCATAGAAAGAGCAACAAAAAGATTGGTTAATGAGGACGGAAGCAGACTGAAGGGGTGAATTCAGGAGTTTGAGGTCTTGAAAGCTGAAGGCATAGCTGACAATAGAGAAGTGAGGGGGACAGGGAAAAATAAATGTTGCTCCTTTCTTCCAGTGAATGCTCTTACCTACCAACGGACCTGATGCACATAGTACAAGGCTCTACAAGAAACTGTGTGAACTGTGCAAAGTGTTGGGTCTTGTGGTGAATGGATGAGTGATGAGCAACCACTTCCTTGATTGTTCTGATACTGGGAGCTCCCATCCACAGATGCTGCTGATAATGAAAGCAGCAGTTGAAATGGTTGTGAGGAACATTGTCAGAATGGTGAGATAACATGGTGCGAAGCTGGATGAACGCATCCGGCCAAGCAGCATCAGAGGATCAGGAAAGCTTGATGTTTCAGGTCGGGACCCTTCTTCAGATTTCTGAAGAAGGGTCCCGACCCGAAATGTCAAGCTTTCCTGCTCCTCTGATGTTGCTTGGCCTGCAGTGTTCATCCAGCCTCACACTGTGTTATCTCAGATTCTCTAGCATCTCCTACTGTCATTGTCAGAATGGCGATGGTTTCGGATGGAAGAATTAAGTGTATGGGTTAAACATGTTTTGCTCAGCTCATGCTGTGTTTGAGCTCAGAGTATCAGTATAGCCTACTTTCTGAGCATTTTAAAGAGTGAATGCCTCGAGATAAGTGGTTTGAAATATAGAGACTAAACCTCTCCTCTTATAAGCGCTGAAATTGCAATTGTTCTCAGTTATGTATACTTACAATAAAATTCAACTGGCAACAGAAAAGAGCATGTTCCAACTAACCTTTATTGGATTTACAACATTGGGTTTCCATCCAGAGTATAGAGTTGTTCTTTTCTGATTGGATAGGAGTGTTAATGTATAGCATTCTGATCCAGAGTGAACCTGGAAATCAAAACACAATTGTAGACAGACGCATTTTAGTGAGACACAGTAGGGGATGTTTTCTCAATCTGCCCTGCACGCCACAGGAAGAGTGTTTATTGACAACATTGAGCCAGCCAAGGAGTTGGAGGCTGTGCAGGATTTAACAAGAGGACTCACAATTTGCAGCCCATTCCTCTGCAGTGAGGCCCATTTACTTGGAAGACTGGAACTACATGATGCGATGTTAAAAGAAAAGTACATATAATGAAAACAAGGCAGAAACTGTAATTATACAATGTCTTTCTGGTCCCCATGTCATGCAAAGTACTCCCCAGCCAATGATGTAGTTTTGAAAGGTAATCACTGATACAGTCTCTGAAAAGTGGCAACTGATTTGCGCATGGTACAATCCCACAACAGCAATGAAATTAATGAACAGATAATTTTGTTTTTCTTTACTGGTAAATATTGAACAAAACTGCCTGCTTCCTGTGCAAATGGTCCTTTCAGTCAACCTGGGAGGGCAGCTAGGGCTTTAGATTAATTTCTTATCCAATGTGACCTCCAGCAAGGCAGCACTCCCTCAGTAATGCATGGAATGTCAGCTTGCTGGTAATCTTTTGGGGAAATATTATCTCATTGTTTAGCTGGATAAATCCAAATGCCAATTATTCTTTCCTTTTTTTTGTTACATTTGCATGTTAACAGACTGCGGTGTTAAGTGTTTACAATTAGCAAATACATTCCAATTCAAAATGGGCCAAGGAAATGTGCTATTGGAGCTCTCTGAAAGTCTATATGAATTAACTTCACATCCTGTCACCAAGTCACCCTTTACTTACATGTGGAGAGTCCTTGACACTGATCCAGCTTCTCCAGAGCCAGCTCTCAGAGTGAGCAGAACCGCTGACACTCCTGTTTATATCTGTCAGCCAGGGCTCCTTGACTGGGGCTGTTAATCTGATCCAGTGAGGGAACTCATATATTTTGAGGTCTACCTGGCTGACCTTGTTACATTCATTATGCTATAAGCAGGCAGGACAGAAATGAAAGAGGTATCATTTGGAATAAGTATGAACAATTGCATCGTTGAATGGGTTAGCTAAACTGTAATCTTGCTACTAGGCAACATCATTCGTGCTGCTGCTTGTAATGTACCTGAGACCAGAAGACACTGGGTTCTGTGCTCGGTAGGTGACAAATGGCAATACATTCTGGTTGCCAATCATTTTAAATCCCCCTCCCACTCCCTGGGTGACGTGTACATCCTGGGCCTCCTCCAGTTTCACAATGATACCACCTGCAAACTGAAGGAGTAACACTTCGTATTCCACTTCAGGAGCCTACAGCCCAATGGCTTAAACATGGAATTCACCAGTTTCAAAATCTCCCCAACCCCTGGCCTCATCCCACGTCCATCCCTCCCTCTCGTCCCCACATCCTTGACCTGCCACGACATCTTTTCTCGCACCTATCTGCCCACCCATCCCACTGACCAATCTCCACCACTTTCTACCTGCACTCACCTATCACCATCCTGCCTAACTTCCCCAGCCCCATCCTTCCTCTCTCTATTTATTTCCGAGCTCCCTTCCCACTCCCCATTTTTGAAGAAGGGTCCTGACTCAAAATGTCAACGTTCCTGCTCCTCTGATGCTGCCTGGACTGTGGTGTTTCTCCAGCTCCACACTGGTTTGACCCTAGGTTCTGATCTGTTGGTGTAATTGCTAGCGAGATTTGTATCCTTGGTGGTTAAGTGATGTGGTGATAATCAGTCCCCTGGTTGTTTTTCCTTGTACTGGTGTGTAGTCATCGAGTGGTGCTGAGTGTGGGTGATGCTGTGATTCCTACCGTGGTCGAATAACAATTTGGGAAGGTAGTGGAAGGTGCCGGTCTCCATGTTGAAAAGGGGTTTTCTGGAAGAGAGTATTTAAAAATTCTTTCACAGGATGTCTGTGTGTGTATTTCCCTAACCAATCCCTAATTATCCTTGAGAAGGTGGTGGTGAACTGTGTTGAGCTTGTTTGCAACCTTTTGCCAGCTGAAGTATTGTGGATTAGAGGGATTTTCGCATTCCATATTGAGCTGTGCCATAAAAATATGATGTAGAAGCAGAAGTAGGCCATTCAGCCCCACAGGAATGCTATCTCATTTAATGAAATCACGGCTGATTGGATAATCCCCAACTCCACATTCCTGCCTTTTCCCCATACTTCATGCCATCCTTCTCTCTGACACTGCTCTAAGTACTTCCTGGTGTATTATTTTTCAATTTTTCATCACTCATTGAAGACTTTATTTCTGAAAGAACTCTGATCACCTTAGCCACTGACACTTACTCTTCTTCCCCGTTCGAAGGCTGCTTTCCCTAAGGTCTGAATGCAGTCAGTGGGTAGCTCTATGAACAAGGGACCTCGTGCATGAAACATAGGCCCAGCCACAATTTTCAAGAGAAATAGGGTATTCTCCTGGACATCTTGAGCTGAAGTCCACCCCTCAGTCAACATCACTGAAATACAGAATGTCATTTGCTGATTGTGGGATCTTACTCTGCACATGGCAGCAATGACGACATTTCAAAGGTACTGCACGTTGTCAGCTGTTCAGAGTTTTGGGGATGACTGGAGGTTGTGAGAGGCACTAGCGAAATGCAGATCCTTTCCTCTGGCCTCAAGGCCATCTGCTGACTGGCAGTGAGGAAATAAAGAAGCAAACTTGGACAGAGAAACTAGCCAAGTGACATACGGAGTAAGCATTGACTGATGTGCCCCATTAACTTTATAGCAAGACTTACATATAGATGAGGCTTTAAATAGAGTGTAAACTTCATGAAAACTGCTTTTCCATGACCATTTTTCTATTGACTTATTGCATATTTGTGTAAATATGTTACAGAAAAGCGTTATTTTTAAGCACATCTGTTTTGGAATCTGGTTCTCATCGGATTTCTTAATATTTTCTAATAAGAGCACATTTTCCCATTTCTCTGCCTGTCTTAATGTTTTTGTCAGTCTTCTTCAGCCGATGAAACTTATCGCTTTCAAAATTCTTCAGGAACAGTACAGGCTTCACACAGAATGTTGCCTCAGATTTGAACACTTATAGTTCCGTGGGGTCATGAGTGTAAATTCCACTGTGGTTTATGTTGCAATTGATTTAAGGGAATCTGCTAATTTGTGTAATGTAAGTGACCACAGAAGTTTCTGGTTTGTCCTGGATTGTGCGTGCAAATGACTCCAGTCCTCCTTTCTCTTTCTCTGAAAGTGAAAGGGAAGGAACACAAATAGAGGCAATTCGGCCCATCTAGCCTGTCCCTTTCTAGATCATTGCTGATCACTTCCTGAATGTGTAGAAAATTGCCAATCTCCACATCACGTCAAGTCCTTAGACTCCAGAAACCTAACAGACCCACAATGATTGATCTTCCACAGCCCTTTGTGGTAAATAATTCCAAAGACTTACCACTCTCAGAGTAAATTCTTCCTCATTTGAGTTTTAGATGGTTCATGCCTTTGCCTAAGAAAACTCCTAGTTTTAAATTCCCCAGCCAGTGGAAACATCCTATCTGAATTGACCCTGTCACACCCATGAGAAATGTCACAAGTTTCATGAGAGAATACAGAGCCATTTTTCTCAATCTCTAAAACATTCCCACCACCCCAGCGATTAATCTAGTGAACGCCCACTGAACTGTACCAAAACTGTGCCCATGATTCCAGGTGAGAAGTCACCAAGGCTCTATACACCTGCAGCAAGACATTTTTAACCCTGTTCTCAAATCCCCTTGAAACAAACGTTAACGTAACAAATAAAAGGTGAAAGGACTGTGGATGCTGTAAATCCGAGACAAAAACAGAAATTGCTGGAAAAGCTCAGCAGGTCTGACGGCTTCTGTGGACAGAAATCAGAGTTAACATTTCGGATCCAGTGACCCTTCCTCAGAACCATCCCCCTTCTTAATTTCTTGCTTTGCTTGCTTTCAGTGACTCATGGGCAAAGACACCCAGGTCACTTTGGACACCCACACTTCCCAAACTCTCACCATTTAAGAAATATTCTGCTTCTTCCGCCAACAACTTTACGTTTATCCACACTGGGTTCTATTTGTCATGTTCCAGCTATTCACTGAACCTGCCCGTATCTTCTTGAAGCTTTCTCGCATCCTCCTCACAAATTACAATACCAGCAAATTGGGAAATATTACAATTGGTCACCATATACAAATTAATTTTACAGATTGTGCACATTGACTGTGCTGGTACGCTATGAGTGAGGCTTGTCATCCTGAGAATGATCCATTTATTTCTACGCTCTGCTTTCTGTCCATTAACCAATTCTCAATCTATAACTCATATATTCCCTGCAGTTCCAAGCATTCTACTTATTTCACTAATCTCCTATACTTTCCTACGTGTCCCTCCTAACCCTGGGATACTCTTGTGAATCCGAGGACTGCCGAAATTTTCAAAGTGCAAAGTGCTGGAGAAACTCAGCAGGTCTGGTGGCAGAGAGAAAGGGAGTTAACGGTGTGAGTCCAAAATTATTATTCTTCACAGGACTTTTATTTAAGATCCGTTGAACTCAGTCTTGAATATATTCAATGATCCTTTCTGGGGAAGAGAATTCCAAAGGTTAGCAACCCTCCGAGAGAAGAAATTTCTCTTCATGTCTCATTTAAATGGGAGATCCCTAATTTTTAAGCCACACTGTCCTAGTTCTCAAATCTCTCACAAAAGAAGGCATCCTCTGATTGTATCAGAGATAGCACCTACACAGGCCCCACACCCCACCTCTTCCTCCGGTACATTGATGACTGTATCGGCGCCGCCTCTTGCTCCCCAGAGGAGCTCGAACAGTTCATCCACTTCACCAACACCTTCCACCCCAACCTTCAGATCACCTGGGCCATCTCCAGCACATCCCTCACCTTCCTGGACCTCTCAGTCTCCATCTCAGGCAACCAGCTTGTAACTGATGTCCATATCAAGCCCACCGACTCCCACAGCTACCTAGAATACACCTCCTCCCACCCACCCTCCTGCAAAAATTCCATTCCCTATTCCCAATTCCTCCGCCTCCACCGCATCTGCTCCCACGATACGACATTCCACTCCCGCACATCCCAGATGTCCAAGTTCTTCAAGGACCGCAACTTTCCCCCCACAGTGATCGAGAACGCCCTTGACCGCGTCTCCCGTATTTCCCGCAACACATCCCTCACACCCCGCCCCCGCCACAACCGCCCAAAGAGGATCCCCCTCCGTTCTCTCACACCACCCCACCAACCTCCGGATACAACGCATCATCCTCCGACACTTGCGCCATCTACAATCCGACCCCACCACCCAAGACATTTTTCCATCCCCACCCCTGTCTGCTTTCCGGAGAGACCACTTTCTCTGTGACTCCCTTGTTTGCTCCACACTGCCCTCCAACCCCACCACACCCGGCACCTTCCCCTGCAACCGCAGGAAATGCTACACTTGCCCCCACACCTCCTCCCTCACCCCTATCCCAGGCCCCAAGATGACATTCCACATTAAGCAGAGGTTCACCTGCACATCTGCCAATGTGGTATACTGCATCCACTGTACCCGGTGTGGCTTCCTCTACATTGGGAAAACCAAGCGGAGGCTTGGGGACCGCTTTGCAGAACACCTCCGCTCAGTTCGCGACAAACAACTGCACCTCCCAGTCGCAAACCATTTCCACCACTCCCCCTCCCATTCTTTAGATGACATGTCCATCATGGGCCTCCTGCAGTGCCACAATGATGCCACCCGAAGGTTGCAGGAACAGCAATTCATATTCCGCCTGGGAACCCTGCAGCCTAATGGTATCAATGTTGACTTCACCAGTTTCAAAATCTCCCCTTCCCCCACCGCATCCCTAAACCAGCCCAGTTCGTCCCCTCCCCCCACTGCACCACACAACCAGCCCAGCTCTTCCCCTCCACCCACTGCATCCCAAAACCAGTCCAACCTGTCTCTGCCTCCCTAACCTGTTCTTCCTCTCACCCATCCCTTCCTCCCACCCCAAGCCGCACCCCCATCTACTTACTAACCTCATCCCACCTCCTTGACCTGTCCGTCTTCCCTGGACTGACCTATCCCCTCCCTACCTCCCCACCTATACTCTCCTCCCCACCTATCTTCTTTTCTCTCCATCTTCGGTCCGCCTCCCCCTCTCTCCCTATTTATTCCAGTTCCCTCACCCCAACCCCCTCTCTGAAGGGCCTAGGCCGAAAACGTCAGCTTTTGTGCTCCTGAGATGCTGCTTGGCCTGCTGTGTTCATCCAGCCTCACATTTTATTATCTTTCATCCTCTGATTGTGTTTATCTTATCAAAGCCCCTCAGCCTCCTTATATGATTCAATAAAATCTCCTCACTCTCAATTCCAGATGAGTAAAGATCCAGCATACTTATTCTTTCTTCATTAGAGAGCCTGGCCTGTTTTCATGCTGCATATTCTACATAATCCTATGTTGCTTTGCCTGAGGACCAGCATTCTGCTTTACAAAATATAATGCACTTTCTTGTTTCTTTCTTTACCATGCATTTCCAATTGGCAACCTGCTGATAATATCGCTGAAGCTACAATGAGCATTGCCAATTAAAGCATTCCAGCATTTCAGCACCATCTGATAATTATTACTGGGGAGTGAAAGAAGTCCCAGGTTTCACAGAACTCGGTCTGAATAAAGGACAGAAATCCCAAAACAAAATCTTTTAGGATACCTGAATCATTCAAGTCAGTATCTGTTCTATGGTAGGAATTGATGCTGTTTCACTCCTCGCTCAGATTTATTTGGTCCGTTGTCACAGTATGTTTACGTCAGTGAGCTAGCTGCATGTTTATGGGGTTTAGGAACAGTATGGGGGTATTGAGATCAAGGATCAGTCACAGCTATGTTAAATGATGGTGCGGGCTCAGTGGGCTGAGGAGCCCATTCCTGCTCCAATTTTCTCTGTTTCTATGTTAACCATGTCAGATGTACAGAGGGTAAATGTTGAACAAGCTTTAGGGTTTCCTGTGTGGATGCAGAAGTGCAGTCTGTCTGTATTGTCAGACAAGTGGCAATTATTCACAGCTGTCCATCCACACAGTGTCGTACGATACTTTCTTTTGAACATTGCTCCTTGTTTTTCTGACCTATGATTATAATGTGTATAACTTTCTTTTCTTCATTTCTCTATTCTGTAACTAAGGATTGTACTTAGGTACTCTGTACAAAGTTGGCATTGTGTTGGTGACATTGTTACACTGTAACTAATTTTGTAACTGAAAATACTGTACCTTTATATCTAAGATGGTGCTGTAAGTGGCGATTTATCAACTTTTCATTGTACTCATTTGAGCACATGTGAACATAAAGCTAATTCAACACAAATAAAACGACATCAAAGGGAGCATTAACCTGAATTCTGAAATGATGCTAGGAGATATTTTCTCTCCATCTGAGAAGTGGAGACGGCTTCAGACCTGAAAAATTATACCTCAGTCAATGTAGCACTCTGAAATGGTGTGGTACTGGGAGAACCAGCTCCTGGGTTTAGCCTCTGGCACTAATGCTGAGCCTTCCAACTCCGAGAGAAGCAGATTCTGCACCGAGTGAAGGTTGAGAACTGAGTGAAGAGGAAAGTGATTGTCTTAGTCTTAAAAAGAGGCAAATGGGAGAGGTTCTCAACTTTAGAAGACCTTAAACTGGCATAATTCCATGTCAATTGAGTTAGCATTCTGTTTGTCAATCCATCTGAGTGCAGTGAGTGAGATACCAATGAACAGCTGGAAGATATGAAAGATATTTGAATGTGGGAGGAGTTCATTACTTAATGAAACAAAAGCAAGGCCAAGCTTGTGCCAAGCTTGCTTTTATCAACACTTCCTGGCCCTCTGGCCTCAACTTCTGAGAAGAAGATTAGCAGTATTGGTTAAATGCTTGAATTCTCATCTTCTTCCCACTGTCCAGTTCTCCACAAAGCCCAGGTTCCTTCAGTGCTGCTGCATCAACTCCTTGGAATCCCCAATGAAAAGCTAGACATTGCTCTTAGAAGGAGAATGATACAGGTGTATTAAGGAGTAAGTTAGACGAATGCATGAAGGCATTGAAATTTATGGTGATAGCTTGGATGAAGAGAGATAGATGAAGGCTTGTGTGGCGCAGACATGCACCTCTTGGGCTGAATGGCCTGTTTGTGTACTATACAAACGATCTGTAAATATCATGCCAGATGCACAATGTCCATTGTACCTCAAGGAAGGCCAGATGTGGCACAACTCCGCAAGTCTCCTCCAGCCCCCACCTCGGCCAACTGCCCAAGCACCAATGGCCTGCCATTGCTGGCGATCTTCATGCTGATCCTGTATCAAACTCATAAGTCATACTCAGAGACGGTGATGAAATCATTTACACCGTGGACAAACTCGAAATAGTGAGGAGTCTCCCACAAAATGCAGTTTGGCACCACGAGAAACCTCAGTGACAGGTCTAACACCAGAAAGCAGATAACCCAACAACACCTTCACCTTGTGATGGGCAATAAATGAGGCTTTGTCAATAACACCCACATCTTGAGTAAAAATAGAGAGACAAAAATGAATCTCTCCTTAATAATACATAGGCATTCAGAAATCTGTTGATCCACAGTACCCTCAAAAGTTCAAATGTGTGTTGATCTCTCACGTTCTTCAATGAAGAGATTCACTAGATTTGACCGTGGATGTTGTCATTTTGAACTAAATCTTTTGTTGAAGTGGTGAAGTTTCTCTGTCACTAGACAATGGCTCCAGCTAAAGTAAAACAGAGAGTGCTGGAGAAACTCAATTGGCCTGGCAGCATCCATGCTGGGAGAAACAGAATTAATAGTGAAACAGTTAACATTTTGACTCTTCTTCATGTTAAATGCTGGCCTAGCCAAAGACGCCCACATCCCATAAGCAAATAATAAGAGAAAAACTGAAGTAATAAAACATCAACTTGAGGATGTTTTGAGTATCCCTGCCATTTATTTTTCCAATCGTGATTCTGAATATTTCTGGCATATTCAGTTAAAGGTGACCTGGTCAATTGCAACAAATCAAGATTCTAGGATTTCACTCTCCTTCATTAACTTGGTGTCACCCCAACATTGATAAAACGTCTGTACAGCAATAACGCTGGAAGAATGATTTGTTCATTAATCAATTGGATTTGTTCCAGAAAGCAGAATTACTTCCTGTTATTTTGTGGTACAGGAGTTTGTATGCTATGGATTAATTCATTAAACTTCCTGTCAGAGACTGAGTAATGCTGACTGTTTCAGAAACTGCAAAATATCAGCTGGTTCGTCAAGCCAAATCCTTTTCATCATCTCAAGTCAGATTCCTGTTGAATTAATTGCTATATCCCTAAGAAGGTTTCCTGGCACAATAGGTAGTGACAAATTTCTGTGCCAGAAATTCCATGTTCGAGTGTCATGCCAGGATTTAAGAGATAAGCAGACTACATTCATAATTCAGGCAAACAGGGTGAATGCCAAACTTCAAGATCATCCAACTAGCAGGCAGTAAGAGGAGGAGAAATTCCTGGTCAACCATGTGTTGGAAAGACATTTGGTGCCTCTACCAGCACCGTTCATTGCTGCATACTACAACATGCATGTAAAAGTGCTGTTGCACACTGGTTTGGGGACACTCATTAGTCTATGGTCTAGATTGGTACCAAATGCCAATCAGTATTCCAGCTGGGTGGATTCAGAGTCTGCCACCTTGTTCTACTTGTAGTGCTGGGCATCAGAGCTGTCTCTAGAAAGTGAATTCGACAAAACCCATGTTCACATATCTAGCAAGGTTACTGGCCATTCAGCCCCTTGAATTGACAGAGTCTTACAGCACAGAAACAGACCCTTCGGTCTAACCAGTCCATGATGACCATAATCCAAACTAAACTAGTCCCACCTACCTGTGCTTGGCTCATATCCCTCCAAACATTTCTTGTTCATATACTTACCTAAATGTCTTTTAAACATTGTCACTGTACCTCTATCCACCTCCTCCTCTGGCAGTTCATTCATTCATTCATTCATTCATTCTACCATTCAGTTAGACCGTGTCCAAGCTCCATCTACTTGCAATCGATTTTGCATTCTTTAACCACACTTAGTTGTGAACTTTTTTTTAAAGTAATTTTTTAAACTCAGAACCAGCCTTAGCTAATTTTGGGGGCAAACAGTGGAGCAGAAGGCAAAGTTGAAAACCCAACCACATAATCCAAATGGATGAGAGATAACAAGGAGTAGAGCTGGATGAACACAGCAGGCCAAGCAGCATCTTAGGAGCAGAAAAGCTGATGTTTCGGGCCTAGACCCTTCATCAGACACAAAAGCTGACGTTTCGGGCCTAGACCCTTCATCAGACGCAAAAGCTGACGTTTCGGGCCTAGGCCCTTCATCAGCTGATGAAGGGTCTAGGCCCGAAATGTCAGCTATTATGCTCCTAAGATGTTGCTTGGCCTGCTGTGTTCATCCAGCTCCACACTTTGTTAACTCGGATTCTCCAGCATCTGCAGTTCCTACTATCTCTAATCCAAATGTTGAGTGAGTAGGCTTGCAGGGCTGAATGGCCTGATTTCTTGGTCTTAAATATTTTATTCCATATTTTGACCACTTTGGTGTGTACATGACAAGAGGTCTCCACACTTCTGAAGTATTTCAAATGGTTGCTAAATAGTTTGGGAAATCTAGTGGTTGCGAAAGGCACTACATTAATGCAAGTTTATGCAACGGAAGCATAAATCAACAGGTAATTCCAAGACTGGGCTGGGGTTGAGTTTGTTTTGGGGAGTGGCTAGGGCTGATGTAAAGTGGACACATTGGTGTTAGGTAATAAAAGCAGGGCCATTCCTGGTGAATGAGTGCAGTGACAGATACTAGAGCACTACCTTAATTCTGGGAATTAGCAGACAAAAGAGGCCATTTTACCAGTGTTATACAATGGCCTGGGCTGGTTTGCTGAGGTAAAACAGCCATCTTATTGACAAAAGTATAAGCGTCTGGAGTGAGGCTTAAAATCATACAGTGTGGAAGCATCAAGTCTAACCCTAACCCATCAAGTCCACACTGACCCTCCTGAAGACCATTCCACCCCCTTACCCCCTTACCCTATCCCTGTAATCCTACATTCACAATGGCTAATTTACCTATTGTTGAAGAAGGATTTACAATAAAATAACTGCTATAGTCTTGAATGACTGTAACTGTTCCTGCTGTGGCAATCATTTAGAATGTGCATTAATGACTGAAGATGAGGGAAGTGAATTGCTACATTTGCAGATTATACAAAAATAGGTAGGAAGGAAATTCATGAGGATGACACTAGGAACCTGGAAAAGAGTCTAGACAAGTTAAGCTGGTGGACAAAAAACATGGTGGATGGAATGTAATGTGGGAAACGGTGAGATTGTGCATTTTGGTAGGAGGAATATGGGAGCTGAACACAAATTACGTGGAGAAAGATTGCAGAAAGCTACAGCAATAGATGGTCATGTGGTCTCGATCACCACTGCCAGCATCCAATTTCAGTAGGTAATATGAAAGGTAAATAGGATGTTGGCCTTAACTTTAAAGGTAACAGAGTGTAACAGCAGGAAATTCTTACTATTTGGGGACAGGAGACATCAGAATCAGAAGCATCGAGATGACATTGCGATTCCATGCGCCAGTTGGAGAGTCTTGCTTGCTGGTAATGTGGATTTGGAATTCTGTCAAGTGAGGAGACCTCACTGGTAGAGAAGAGTTGGAAAATCCTGTCAAACATCTTGCGGCCATTTATGGGTTGCATGGAATATATAAACACTTCTCTAAATTATTTCTTTAAACCACAAGATGTTTGCTTTTAGCTTTCCTTGTGGTGTGTATTGTTTTGTGACAAAGGGCATGGTCTGGTGTTGTCTGCCAATGACTGAGTCACTGCGCTGCACACAGATAGAGTCTGGCTTCACTCATGTAACCATTCCCCTTGTTTCATTACCCCAAAGGAATCCCTCTTGATTTGGAATGAGGCAAAACGGCAGGGCTGAATGATCAAGTTCAAAAAGTTAGCCATGATGGATCAGACAATGGAACTGCTGGACCAGTCTTGGTGAGGGGAGGTGAGAGATGGAGTGTGGTGGGCTTGCTCCTAGTGTAGTCCCCATCAGACAGCGCCACATCATCCTGGCGTATTGTGCTGTGCACAACTGAAGCGGGCAACGAGGCCATTTGCTAGATGCTGACGGACTGACAGAACAAGAGTCTTCCGAGGAGGAAGAAGTCATTGGCGAGGAGGAAGCTGTCCTTGTGCATGATATAGCTTAGCTGCATTGGGCACTACAAGCCAGACAGCACCGGATTAACACTGGGTTCTAGTAGATACCAGCCATGTGTATAGTCCGTCAAGGCTTGTTAAATATTCATTGGTCATTTTGTGTGTTCAGTTTGTGGACAATGAGAAGATGTGGGTCCTCAGTGTACATCAGAGACAGAGTAGTGATGACCAAGAGCTTGTGTAGCTATGGACAAGTAAACTATGGGGTTTGGTGTTTAAGCAGTGACTAGGGTGAAAGAACGGGGTTGTACGTGTGAGGGAATGTTGTACATAGCCATGCCAACTGTGTGGCATGTGAAACGTGGCTTTGGGAGCTGTGTGCCGCAATGTTGCTGGTGAAGAGAAGGGCTCGATTGCAAACACTTGTCTGGGAGCAGAATGACAGATGGCTTAGGTTCTAGGGATTCCAGTCTTTCAGCGGATATGGAGTCCTGGAATCCCTACAGTGTGGAAAAGGGCCATTCAGCCCATCAAGTCTGCACCAACCCTCCAAAGGGCATCCCACGAAGACTCAGCCCGCTTTACCGTCCCTGTGACCCTGCATTTCCCATGGCCAATCCACCTAACCTGCCCATCTTTACACTGTGATAGGAAACCGGAGCACCTGGTGGAAACCCAGATAAGAAGGGAGAATATGCTAACACCATGCAGACGGTCAGCTGAGGATGGAATTGAACGTGGGTCCCTCGTGCTGTAAAGCAGCAGTGATAACTATTGTGCCATCCATATCTGGTGAGCGACGACTTTGGTGGGAATGGTGCGTGGTTAGATGGGTCCAGACCCGGCTGAGAGGGATGCTGTAGGATGCGGTAGGTAGTTAATGAAGCGAGTTTGATAAGAGATGGTAAGAGAACTCTCTAGACCTCATGATTGGAGAACCCTGCAAAAAACTTGACAAAATTGACACTGAGCCAAAACGTAAGATTCAGCCCATCCTGTGACATCAAACCAAATGGGAGAAGCATGACTGCCAGACAATTTGTTTTAATCATGTTGATCGAGGGCTGGTTATGAACTGGTACATGAGACAGAACCCTCCCTCCTCTTCGAAATAGTGGTCATAGGAGTTTTGAAGGTAGGAGGTAGAGGGAGGTGGTGGAGGGTTGTTTTTTGGATTCTGACCAGCGATATGTTGCAAGGATTCGTGCTGGGTCCACTGCTTTTTGTAATTTATATAAATGCCTTGGATATGAACATAAGAGGTGTGGTTAGTAAGTTTGCAGGTGACACCAAAATCAGAGGTTGCAGTTGACAGTGAAGAAGGTTAGCTCAGAGTACAATGGAACCTTGAATCAGATGGATCAATGCGCTGAGGTGTGGCAGATGGAGTTTAATTTAGATAAATGTGAGGTGCTGCATTTGGGAAAGGCAAATCACAGCAGAACTTATACACTTAACGGTAAGGTTCTAGGGTATATTGCTTAACAAAGAGACCTTGGAGTGCAGGTTCATAGCTTCTTGAAATTGGAGTCGCAGGTAGACAGAGTGGTGAAGAAATCTAAAGGAAAGATGGTTGTGAAACTTGGTTCAGAAAAGATTTACAAGGATGTTGCCAGGGTTGGAGGGTTTGAGCGACAGGGAGCGGCTGAATAGACTGGGGCTATTTTCCCTGGAATGTCAGAGGCTGAGGGGTGACCTTGTAGAAGTTTATAAAATCATGAGGGGCATGCACATGGTGAGAGACAAGGACTTATGAGGGTCCAAAACCTGAGGGCATAGGTTTAAGATGAGAGGAAAGATTTAAAAGGGGCCTAAGGGGTGGTGCGTATATGGAATGAGCTGCCAGAGAAAGTGGTGGAGGCTGGTACAATTATTACATTTAAAAGGCCTCTGGATAGGTGTATGAATAGGAAGGGATTAGAGGGATATGGGCCAAATACTGGTAAATGGGACTTGATTAATTTAGGATATCTGGTCGACATGGACGTGCTGGAGCGAAGGATCACTTTCCGTGTTGTGCATCTCTATGACTCTATGCCTCTACCTCAGAGGACAAATAGGTGCTTGGTTTAGGTATGTCTGACAGTGCAGCACTACCTCAGTCCTGCAATGCAGCATCAGCTTTAAGTGTTGTCCTGAAATCTCAAGGGAGAGTTTCCAATGTAGGGAAATGCTACATGAGGATGTGGAATAGTATAATTCTAAAGAAAGGACCTGAGCGATGAGACAGTGTAAGAGCAGACCATAAAAAGTATATGGAGCAGAATATATTCTATTCATCCTTGCAATAACTGTTAGCTTGAACTGTCTCCCCTCAGGAGGGCAGCCTTTTGAGAAAGAGCTGTTTAAACAGTTTAATAGTTAGTGTAAATATTTGCAGATGATATAGCTTTCCTGGAGTGCAGCCAGGATTTGAACAGCTTGTAAAATCGTAACACCAGCTCTCAGGTTGGTCTGTCATAGCAAAGGAAAGCTGAGACTAATCCATGCACTGAGTAATGAAGAATTAAGGGTGGCACGGTGACTCAGCGTTGCTGCCGCAGAGCACCAGGGACCTGGGTTCAATTCCGCGCTCAGGTGACTGTCTGTGTGGAGTTTGCACATTCTTCCTGTGTCTGTGTGGGTTTCTTTCCACAGTCCAAAAGTGTCTGGGCTAGGTGGATTAGCCGTGAGAAATGCAAGGTTACAGGGATTTTTTGGGGGGGGGCGGTTGCGGGGTGTGGCACGCTGGTTTGGATCGGATGCTCTTTGGACGCTTGGTGTGGACTTGATGGGCTGAATGGCCTGCTTACATGCTGTATGAAGAACTGTCCATTTTCACAAGGGGTCCAAGTAGATCTGATATTAATGGGGGTGGGGAAGGGGCCAGAAGCTAGTAAACAGGTGATGTTCCTGTTCAAAGCCAATGGAGGGTGTGTCGGGTGAAGCTTGGCTAAGTGAGATTCTGATGAGATTGAAGGGAGGAGGGAGCAACACTTGGGAGAACCAGAAATTCCCTTTGCAACTAATGGCAAGCCATGGTCGCTCTTCCTGTCCCCTTTTGTGTGAAAAGAGGCCATTCTACCTATCGAGTCCATGCTGACCCTCTGAACAGCATCCCACCCAGACCCAGCGCCCCCTTACCCTACCCCATGGCTAACCTGCTAACCCACACATCCCTGGACACAATGGGCAATTTCCCATAGCTAATCCACTTTACCTACACATCTTTGGACGGTGCGGAAACCCACACAGACACAGGGAGAATGTGCAAACTCCACAGACGGTCAGCCGAGGCTGGAATCGAACCTGGGTCCCCAGTGTTGTGAGGCAGGAGTACAAACCACCGAGTCACTGTGCTGCCCAAAAGGAGGAGATGTTCATTCCTCAGCCTGTTGGTGTTTTCTGCCTCAGATCTATTGCCAAGCACGGGACTTAGTTTTGGTGTTTAGTCAGCTCCAGGTCACTGCACCAATAGAGTTCTAAAGACCTGTTTTTGGGGTATGAGGCCAGCTTTTATTGCTCCTCTGGAGCATGTGGTGATGAGACATTTCCAGCTGAGTTGCTTGTTGGGCCAATTGAGTGCAGTGAGCAGTGAATCCAGAATTGGCCATGAACCACACCTCAGCATGAAACATCAGCACACGATAAACAGGCTGCCTGCAATTGAGCTGAGCATCAAAGAGTGAAGAGTTGGCTGTATATGGGTCTGGAGTCACATATGCTGGACCAGGGAAGGACAGTAGATTGCCTTTGCTGAAGGGTATTAGTGACATCAGAGCCTGCAACTTTATAGAGGATCTCGACTGCCTGGCAGCACAGTGGCCCGTACTGCTGTCTCACAACACTAAGGACCCAGGTTCAATTCCACTCTCGGGTGCCTGTCTGTGTGGAGTTTGCACATTCTCCCTGTGTCTATGTGAGTTTCCTCCAGGTGCTCCGGTTTCTTCCCACAGTCCAGGATGTGTAGTTTAGTTGGGTTAGCCATGGGAAATGCAGGGTGACAGCAATCAGGTAGGGGGGGTGGTAGGTTTGGGTGGGATGCTGTTTGGTAGACCGATGTGGACCCATTGGGCTGAACGGCTGCTTCCATGCTGTAGGAATTCTATGAACTTTTCCGGTGGATGCCTAATTTCTTTTGAAGACCTGAATGTCACTGACAAGGCCAGCATTTGTTACCTATCCCGAATTTTTCTTGATCTCTCTCAGCCATTTCAGAGGGCTGTTAAATGTCAACTGTGTTGTTGAGAGCCTGATGGTCACCAGACTGGGTAAGGATGGAAGACTTCCAGTGAATAGGATGGGATTTGCAATAATCACCAGGTGTTGATGGTCACTAATACTGGAATTGATTTCCAATTCAGGACTTATTTTCATTCATTCCATTAGCTTCCATGGCACGATTTGAACCCATGCTCTCCAGGGTTCTGGCTTACCAGATGAGTAACGTTAACACAACACTACCATCGTTCCAATGTAATATAATAAGGTGTAGAGCTGGATGAACACAGCAGGCCAAGCAGCTTCAGAGGAGCAGGAAAGCTGATGACTCGGGTCTAGACCCTTCTTCAGGAAAAAAAATTCCCCCACCCATATTATCACCTTTCCATTGTGTGATGTCAATGAGGGATTGAAAGGCTGATCAATATCCAGGAAGGAAACATTGCTTCTGATGCAATGCTAATGCTACTGTTGGTAGATAATGCAAAATACCAAAACCAAGGCAAAAATCAATGTTCAGTAAAAAATCAGCCGTTTTACTGTCAGGGACCTGGCATCCAGAATTCCCAACAGCTGCAGGGTGACACAAAATCGACAACAACAAAGGCTTACATTCATATAACACCTTTAACAACACAAAATATTCCAAGGTGCTTCACCAGAGTGGTGTCAGACACATCTGACTCTAAGCCCCAGAGAATGATACGAAAACAGAAATTGCTGGAAAAGCACAGCAGGTCTGTGAAGAGAAATCAGAGTTAACATATTGAATCGACTGACCCTTCCTTAGCATTGGTAGCAGCTAGTAGAGACAAAGCCCAAAGGGAGAGAAGAGCAGTTGGATGGACAAAGGAATGGATGATGAGTGAATAGCTATTAATGGGGACAGTTAGTGGCTAACAATGGGTTGTGTGTAATAGCAGACTACGTAATAACAAGGCCTGGTATGTGGGGGTTGGGGTAAGGACATGGGGGAGCCTCATGCGAGTTCTGGGGAAGGGTCACCGGACCCGAAACGTTAACTCTGTTTTCTCCTCCACAGATGCTGCCAGACCTGCTGAGCTTTTCC
Source organism: Stegostoma tigrinum (assembly GCF_030684315.1). Taxonomy (NCBI): domain Eukaryota; kingdom Metazoa; phylum Chordata; class Chondrichthyes; order Orectolobiformes; family Stegostomatidae; genus Stegostoma; species Stegostoma tigrinum. Next base: position 17,602,360 of record NC_081389.1, on the reverse strand, counting down.
AGCAACTTTGTTTTTGTTCCTGATTTATAGCGTCCGCAGTTCTTTAGGTTTTTATAGGGGAGCTCAAGCCCTAAAGCTGTCGAACCCAGTACTGAGTCCAGAAGTCTGTAGAGTTTCCAAGCAGGAAATGAGGTGCTATTCTTCTAGCTTGCACTGAGCTTCACTGGAGTGCTGGAGCAAGCCTGAGACAGGAACGTTAGCCAGTTATATGGCCCAGAGAGTGATATTAAGACAGGAAACACAAAAGCTTGTCGACAAGTCAGGTTTTAAGGATGAGAGAACAGTGAAGAGGTGTATGGGAGGGCCTAGGCCATCAGCAGCTGAAGGCACAGCTGCTAACAGTGGAACAACTTGTACTAGAGATGCCAAAATTGAGGGACAGCAGTCAGCCAATTTTATTTCCCAAAACCTCAGTTATCCATTTTATCTGTATTGCTATCTCTGTATTTGGAGAGTTAAAAACAGACTGAAATAGGCTACAGTAGGTCAATGAAGTCATGTAACAACCATAAAGATTTTGGAAGCCAGTCACAGTGTAGTGCATTGGTTAATGACTAACAGACATGGGGCGATGTCAGAACGGGATAAATAGGGGCTTGTGTTGTGGTTCAGTTATGCAAACGTGTAATTCTATTCTACAAAAACAGTGAGCCAGTTCAAGAATTAGAGAGCTATTTTTCAGTTGCACAAACTTAGCAAACAGTTAAGTATATGAACAATTACTTTAGTACAGTGAAGGTGTTGCCCTCGATTAAGTCCAGTGGAAGTCTCACTACCAGTAAAAGCTCTTTACATCGTCTCCCCTTGGCTGGGCCACAGTTATGACGATGGATGATAACATTTATTTGGATGATGAACAAGACTCTTTGCTCTCTGCAAATTTTAAGAAGATTCTAAGGCGCAAGACAAGTCCAATCTTGGCAACACTTTGTCAGATGATGGAGTAGGACACTTCAGCTAAACTCATCAGCTCTGTCCATTTCTTTCCCTTTTGTGTTCTTGCCTTTCTTCTTGGCAATACCCTGGATCTCTGGCCTCAGTGCAGACTTAGCCCCCCCCCTCCCCTCCCCCCAGCCTTAGACCAGTGAGGTGGTCTCCCGGCCCAAACAGTCCACTGGCCTTGTGCAGGAGTCTCTCAGCCCGATGTGGTGGGGGGGGGGTCTGTCGGCCCGGCATGGGGTTCTCTTGGCTTGGCGTGAGGGTCTCTCGGCCCATTATAGGAGTCTCTCTTGGCCCAGCATGGGGGTCTCTCGGCTTGGCATAGTGTCTCTCAGCGCATTATATGGGTCCCTCTTGGCCTGGTGTGTGGGTCTCTCGGCTTGGCGTAGTGTCTCTCGGCCCGGCATAGGGGTGGTCTCTCGGTCCAGCTTTGGTTTTTATAGGTGCTTCAAGAGCGGTCTCCTGGGACCTCCAGAGCCTCGAGGTGAAGCCCTGGAATCAAGGGCCCGTGCAGATTGGTTGGGAAGAGCTGTTGCTCTAAAACTTTGAATTCTTTAATTTTCAAATTTCTTCCTACAATCTGCGATGCTGAACTTTTTAAAAAAAATTATTCTTCTTTCTTTGTTCCCCCCCCATGAGCTTGTTTGAAGATCTGTATCTAGGTACGTTACACTTAAGATGGCACACTGTAGATGGCTCCTGGTACACGTTTGAGTACATGTGACAATAAGGCTAATTCAATTCAATTCAGTCAACTCCAATCAGTAGCTAGGTGATGGATGGTGTGGTCAACAGTGATCATTGAACAGTTCTTACCAATAATTTGCTCACTTATGCTGTATTGGATTTACCAGGACCGATCAGTTCCAGAACTCTTAATGGTTTCTACAAAGTCTGTACACTGCAAAAGAGTTGAATTTCAGAGGTAGAAGGGAGTGACTGCCTTTGACCTCAAGGTGGCTTTTGACTGAGTGTGGCATCAAGGAACCCTAACAAAACTGTAGTCAATAGGAATCAGGAGAAAATACTTTGCGCTGCCTGAAATCATACCGAGCACAAAGGAACATGGCTAGAGACCAACTATCTCAGCTCCAGAACATTGCACTGAGAAATTACCGTAGCAAAGTTCTTGCCTAAGTATATAAACAACACAGTCCTGAGGAAGGGTCACCTGACCCGAACTGTTAACTCTGTTCTCTCCTCCACAGATGCTGCCAGACCTGCTTTTCTAGCAACTTTGTTTTTGTTCCTGATTTACAGCATCTGCAGTTCTTTTGGTTTTTATCTAGCCTAACTATCTTCAATTGTTTCATCGATAACCTTCCCTCAATCAGAAGCTCACAAACATAGAATCTTTACAGCGTGGAAACAGGCCATTCAACCCATCGCATCCACGTCGACTCTCTGAAGGGCATCCCACCCATAACCATGCCTCTACCCTGTCTGTAACCCCACATTTCCCATAGCCAATCCACCTAACTTGCACACTATGGGCTATTTGGCATGGCCAATGCGCCTGACCTGCACACCTTTGGACTGTGGGAGGAAACGGAAGCACTCAGGGGGATCCCAAGCTGACACGGGGAGAATGTGCCAACTCCGCACAGACAGAGTGGTGGAATCGAACTCTGACGCTAAGAGGCAGCAGTGCTAACCACTGTGCCACCCAAGTTGGGATGTTTGGTAAGGATTGCAATATTCAGCTACATTCCCAATTCTCCAGGCAGGATTGGGAATAGTTGACAAATGCTGGTCCCAGACAATGTTGCCCATGTCCTAAAATGAACTTGAAAAAATCAGCTGAAGATCAGAAGTTTAGCTCCCTTTTACCAGATTTGCCTTACCTTGTAAGAAACAGATAAATAGAGGGGCTGATACTTTGCATCTGGCAAAGTTAGCATGCTCTGCAAATTGTAGAGCTGTCTGAGTATGAAAACTGTCTTCAGCTGACAGGCCTTTGTTGGAATTGACTGGATGCCAGATCCAAACATTCTTGCATGTTTATTCACGCTGCTGTGGTGAGACCACAATGTGCAGACTGAACATCTCCCTATTGTGATGCAATATTTCTTCAACGCTCAAATATGTATGTGTGAGTGTGTGTGCGCGCGCGCATGTGTGTGTGTGCACATGCATACGTGTGAGTGTACAATCATCTTAAACTACACACACACTTCTAACTTTGCCTCATTTTGAACATTTTCAAGTTTTCTGAAAGATTTGTCCCTCTTTCGCCAAGGCTTTGAAATGACTGAGAAAGAACCTATGGGACGAAGATCATTGGAAGAGAAGCACTATTAAAATCACGAGGATTAAGTCCACATAAGTTATAGGTTTGAGGTCTGCTGATACCGAACATTTACAGATCTGTAAGATCACAAAACATTCAATTCATTTGTCCATCCCCCAATTACTTGCCCTTGCTTCAACTCATATAAGGTCACTGTATAGTGTTTTTTAAGAAAAAACCACAGGCCCATGGTGTTACACAACTTGCAAAGTAGATCACACAGTTACGCAATGTAGAAAGGGTTGGCTTGGCTTGGCTTTGATGCATTTTAGTGTGGAGTTTCTTGAGGTTTGCCATAAACAAGTGTAGGACAACCCTCCAGGATCATCCTGGTGTTTCCAGGGACTATAGATCAAAAATCAGAAGGGAGGTGGACAAAGGAGACTCACTTAGTTTGCGATCTTCCCAGGGTAAAATTCCTTTATACTGTCGACCAAGGGGATTACTTTTTTCCAATATGAGAGAGGTAAGCCTCTTCAAGACAATGACACACAGTAAAAATTGTTTGACAAAGAGGCTAGCATAAAATTGGCACCCATGTCCTCAGAAAACAAGGGAAACTGTAGGTACAGCTAAGTCGGTCTCATTTGCATCAGAGATGGAGGAACTGAAAGAATGGGATGAAATCTTTACAGGAAGCAGAGTATGTGAGCACATATAGTCCAGTTAGCTGTGAGAGTTGGTGGGTTTAGAGTGGATATTAGTGGCCAGCCTATGCACAGAAAAGGAAACCGAGATGTCGAGGACGGAAAGGGAGGAGTCAGAGATAGACCAGGTGAAAGTGGGGGTGGGATGGATATTGGAAGAGCGATCAACAAACCTTTCCCAATCTAGACGAGAGAGGGAAAAAGCATCAATGATATCATGTTAAATAGCATGCTTGAGATTGCTAATTACAAATCTTTACAAATTATTCTTGTTCTGTGATGTCAAGGTGCTCTGGGCATATGATTAATAAGTAGACAAAGCTTCACAAATAACGAAGAAGCAACTCACTATTTTAGTGTCGCTCAAGTGTCAGCAAAGCGTGCTCCATTGTGAGTGCATGCTTCTAATTAGTTACTGCACTGAGTTAATCCCTAAGGGAATTTAACTCTGTTACGCCTATTTATTTGGGTCAAATCCCTTTGCAGTGAACCATGACCCATTAAAGGGTCTGTTTTCTCTTGAACATGTGGATCTTTCTCTGGGCTGTTTTCATATTCAGAGCGTTGTTAGAAACCCCCCGACGAGAAAGTCTGTATTTCCTTGTGGCTGAACATCTGCCAGTGAGGCGGGTGTATTTGTACAAAGGAATCCATGCCTAAAGTTACTATCCTTCAGGAATGTAAACTTTCAGCATTGTGTATGATGTTGGATTAAAGGGGAAGCTTGACAAATCCCCGAGGGAGAAAGGAGGTGTTGAGAGGTTAGAAGGAGACTCAAAACTGGCAGGAGAAAGACTGTTGGGCTGATTGGTCTGTTTTAATACTGCGTATTCTATGTAATGCAACTTAAACAAGCTTCAGAGATAGTAGGAACTGCCGATGCTGGAGAATCTGAGATAACACAGTGTGAAGCTGGATGAACACAGCAGGTCAAGTAGCATCAGAGGAGCAGGAAAGTTTGATGTTTCGGGCTCAGGACGCTTCTTCACAAATGGGGAGGGGAACGGGATTCCGAAATAAATAGGGAGACAGGGGAGGTGGATAGAAGATGGATAAAGGAGAAGAAAGGGTGAGAGGAGACAGACAGGTCAAAGAGGCGGGGTTAGAGCCAGTGAAGGTGAATGTAGTTGGGGAGTTGGTGGGGATAGGCCAGCCCAGGGAGGATGGACAGGTCAGGGGGGGGGTGGGATGAAGTTCGTGGGTAAGGGATGGGGGTGGGGCTTGAGGTGGGAGGAATGTTTAGGGAGGCGGGGACTTGCTGGGCTGGTTTTGGCATGTGGTGGAGGGAGGGGAGATTTTGAAGCTGGTGAAATCCACACTGATACCCTTGGGCTACAGAGATCCCAAGCGGAATATGAGGTGCTGTTCCTGCAACTTTCAGGTGGCATCGTTGTGGCACTGCAGGAGGCCCATGATGGACATGTCATCTAAGGAATGGGAGGGGGAGTTGAAATGGTTCGTGACTGGGAGGTGCAGTTGTTTAGTGCGAACCGAGTGGAGGTGTTCTGCAAAGCGGTCCCCAAGCCTCCGCTTGGTTTCTCCAAAGTAGAGGAAGCCACACCGGGTACAATGGATACAGTATACTACATTGGCAGATATGCAGGTGAACATCTGCTTAATATGGAAAGTCATCTTGGGGCCTGGGATGGGGGTGATGGGGGAGGTAGGGGGGCAAGTGTAGCACTTCCTGCGGTTGCAGGGTAAAGTGCCGGGTGTGGTGGGGTTGGAGGGGAGTGTGGAGCAGACAAGGGAGTCCCGGAGAGAGTGGTCCTTCCAGAAAGCAGACAAGAGTGGGGATGGAAAAATGTCTTTGGTGGTGGGGTCGGATTGTAGATGGCGGAAGAGTCGGAGGATGATGCATTGTATCCGGGGGTTGGTGAGGTGGTATGTGAGGACGAGGAGGATTCTCTTTTGGCGGTTATTTTGGGGACGGGGTGTGAGGGATGAGTTGCGGGAAATGCGGGAGAGACAGTCGAAGACATTCTCAACCACTGCAGGGGGGGATGTTGCAGTCCTTGAAGAACAAGGATATCTGAGATGTACGGGAGTGGAATGCCTAATCCTGGGAGCAGATGCGGTTGAGGCAAAGGAATTGGGAATTTTTGCACGAGGGTGGGTTGGAGTTGGTGTATTCTAGGTAGCTGTGGAAGTCGGTGGGCTTGAAATGGATATCGCCTTCGAGGTGGTTGCCTGAGATTAAGACAGAGAGGTCCAGGAAGGTGAGGGATGTGTTGGAGATGGTCCAGGTGAACTTGAGGTTGGGGTGGAAGGTGTTGGTGAAGTGGATGAACTGTTTGAGCTCCTCTAGGGAGCACGAGGCAGCTCCGATACAGTCATCAATGTAACGGAGGAAGAGGTGGGGTTTGGGGCCTGTGTAGGTGCGGAAGAGGGATTGGTCCACATAACCTACAAAGAGGCAGACATAGCTTGGGCCCATGTGGGTACCCAAGGCCAACCCCTTAGTCTGTAGGAAGTCGGAGGAATCAAAAGAGAGGTTGTTGAGGGTGAGGACGAGTTCGGCTAAGCGGATGAGGGTGTCGGTGGAGGTGACTGCTTGGGTCTGCAGGACAGGAAGAAGTGGAGAATTCCAAGATAATAAAATGTGAGGCTGGATGAACACAGCAGGCCAAGCAGGTGGGGCAGGAGCAGGTGGAGACAATGGTTCGACCAGGGAGTCAGGTTTGTGGATTTTGGGAAGGAGATAGAAGCATGTGGTGTGGGTTTGGGGAACAATGAGATTGGAGGCTGTGGGTGGGAGATGCTGCTTGGCCTGCTGTGTTCATCCAGCTCCACACTTTGATATCTCGGATTCTCCAGCATCAGCAGTTCCCATTATCTCTTATTAATTAATAATACTGCATGTAAAATATATTTGAAGTCTGTGCTTCCTGTAATTATTAAGTGCTTAGAATACATCTGAACACATGAGCAAGGAACTCAGCCTTTTGAGCCTGCAGCCCCATTCAATACGATCAAGGCTGATCTAGTTTTACCCTCAATTCTACATTCCTGGATATCCCTGAAAATCTTTCATTCTTTTGGTAATCAATAATCTAGCTATCTCTGCCTTAAAAAAATTTAAGATTCTGTATTTACTACCTTTTGATGAAGGGAATTCCAAAAACTCATGACCCTTTGAAAGAAACAAATGATTTAAATGGGCGACCCTTTACTTTTGAACGATGACCCTTAGTTCCAGATTCTCCTACAAGAAGAAGCATCTTTTCAAAAGCTGTGTTGAAAACAAAAGCTATGTCTCTTAATCCTTAAACCATCAGCTTCTTTTGTCTATCTTATCCAAACCTATCATCACCATTTAGATCTCTGTCAAGTCTTGAACTTGAAGCTAAAATCCCTGCTCCTGGAACCATTATGGTAAAGATGTGGTAAGTGTTGCATTCTTTGGAAGAAAGGAGTGACTTTGATCCTCTAGTTTGATTTGATTTAATTTATTATTGTCACATGTACCTAGATGCAGTGATAAGTCTTGGTACAGGCAGATCACACCATACAAAGTGCATTAGAGTGGGAGAACAGAGTGAGGAATACAATGTTACTGTTGCACACAGAGGGAGGTCAGCTTTAAATTTAAAATTTCAGAGATCCATTCAGCAGTCTAATATCAGCGGGGAAGCAGCTGTTCTTGAATCTGTTGGTACTTTTTTTAAGCTTTTGTATCTTTCACTGGATGGAAGAAGTTGGAAGAGATAATAACCAAGGTGGAAGGGGTTTTTGATGATGTTGGCTGCTTTCCTGAGGCAGTGAGAAATGTAGATGGAATCAATGGATGGAAGGTTGTCTTGTGTGGACTGGCCTGTGTTTACAACTCTCTGTAGTTTCTCATGGTCCTGGGCAGAGCAGTTGCCGTACCAAGCCATGATGCATCTGGATAGAATACTATCTGTGGTGCATCTATAAAACTTGGTAAGGTATGGTTCCCAAGGCTCTGTACTGTCATTACTCAGGATGAAAGATCAACATTTTGAAGTCACAGATTTAGCTACAGGGGGTCATATCATTGAACCCAGCCTGCTGATTGACTTCCTAGCGTATGCCACCTGACCTTCCACCTTCAGGTGAGGTCTATATAGAGTATACCTTGCAGTATCTTGTCCAAGTTCCCTATCATACCTAATATTTAAGTCCAGACACTGTTGGCCAGCACCATGGCATCCACCATGAGACTTTTTCTTACACATTCTACACCCAGTGTAGACTCATTAGAAAATGGCAATAACATGCCCCAATCGTATGGAGCTCTGATTTATCCAACGTGCCTCTTTAAGGTAGGTGAGTGTTCAAATCTACAACACAGATCAAGTGAAAAACGATGCTAAGAAATCTAAAAGAGCAATGAAACAGAGGGTGCACTGCAGGCACAAAGAATAGATAAATAGTTTGAATTTGTGCAGATCCTATCTTAAAACTTTTCATTGGGATGATTGTGTATCACTTCCCCTTTATTTACTCCTTTGTCAGTTTGCAGGATCGTTATTAGGCTAGTGTCTTGTAACAACAGGTACTCTATTACCATCCAGTGATAGCTACTGACCTTCTAGCCCTTGGGAGCAAATCACAGAATATGAGGCATGCATAAAAAAGTCAAGCGATTTCTCTTGTGATTTTTGTATTGTATCAAATGACTTTTCCTAGCTTTAAGAATCACAGAAAAACAGAATCTCTACAGTGTGGACCATTCAATGTGGCCCATTGAGTCCACACCGACCCTTTGAAGAGCATCCCACCCATTCCCCTACTCTATACCTGTAACCTTGCCTTCCTATCGCTAATCCACCTAGCCTGCACCTCCCTAGACACTGTGGGCAATTTAGCATGGCTAATTCACCTAATCTGCTCACATTTGGACTGTGGGAGGAAACTGGAACACCCAGAGGAATCCCACACAGACACAGGCTAACTGAGTTTTGTGCTTGTGGAACATGATTCCAAATTACATATTTACAGGAATCGCAATCCATTAACTGTTCTGTGTTTTTCAGAAAGATCAACTGTGGTTTTGAATTAGAAAGCTGTAAGCCAGACACCCAACCCCAAAGTCTAGGCTGACTCTTCAGTACAGTACTCAAGGAATGCTCTCACGGATTTGTTTGGAGCAGTTATGTCTGGTTTGGAAGTTTTGGGGAATGGAAGTATGGAATTTGTTTCCCCAAATAGTTGCTGAGGCTTGAGTTCAATGGAAAATGGTAAAACTGCTACATTTTTGTTTGGTTCTATAACCCATGATAACTATACCTATGTTGGTAAATACAACTGCAAGATACAACAGTTATGATTTAGTTAAGCAATGAATTTGGGACAAGGGGCTGGATGGCCTCACCTGAGTCTGTGCCGATGGTGTGTTACAGTTTATTCAGGGAGTCAGCATTGTTATGGCAACATTCGCTTTTAGAAGTGAAATAACTGCACAGAAACTTGTATCCTGTCAACAAATCACAGTCTCCTGAGATGCTGCTTGGCCTGCTGTGTTCATCCAGCTTCACCCTTTGTTATCTTGGATTCTCCAGCATCTGCAGTTCCCATTATCTCTGAGCCTTTATTTACATGTGAGAGTGCATGGGCTCTGACCAGCCAGCTCAAAGCCAGTCCCTGAAATCAAGAGACACTCTGAATCTTCTGTTTATATCTGTCAGCCCAGGCTTCCTGATTGTCCCAGATCGACAACTCCAATCAAGGATCTCATCATCAATGAGATCCACCTCGTGCTCATTCCAATCATTGCATCCTGACCTATGGTTGCAGATGGTAGAGGTTCCAAACAGCTGACCAGGAATCTCTCCAGCTGTCTCTGCCTATTGGAAGCATTTGCAAGTTGATACTTGACCTGTTCCACACCTCACCCCATCCATATTATGAACACCGCTTCATTGACCATCAAATCCTGGGATGGGACTCGAACTCAGAGCTTCTGGTTCAGAGGTATGAATGCTAATCTCAAAATTAGGACTAGACCATTCAGAAGCAATATTAGGGAACACTAAGGGTGGTAGAGGTTTGAAACTCTCTTCCACAAACAGCAGTAGATGTGGGATCAGTTGTTAATATTACATCTGTGATAGGCAAAGGTATCAAGAGATATGGGCCAAAGGCTAAATGTATTTAGGTCACAAATCATTCAAGATCGCACTGAATGGTGGGACAGGCTTTTGAGGGGCTGAATGGCCTACTATAAGACAAAACCTCCCTTCCTATGCTAGTAGGCTGGTGAGCTGCTTCAGTATACAAGGAAGAGGAGACTATTAACCAAGGTTCTTACAGCAGCAGTTCCTGCTGGAGTTGTTCAGGTGTAAAAACTGCTTGAGGGTCCCATGACTGTGAAAATTGCTCTAGGTATGGTGGCTTAAGATTCCCCACTGTCAAGGCGTGCACATGTGGAGTATCATTTGTTGAACAATTTGTCTGAGCCCTGTCACTGTCTGGAGAACTTCATCCCAATACCCATCCCCTCTTCTGAACAAAATAATCATTTTCTGGAGAAAAGAAGAAATGACTTAAGGACAAAAATACAGGAAAGAATAAAGGGTTTATTTTTATTTAATGAGTTGTGAACATTGAAGAGACTGTTCTGAGAATTAAATAAGGATCTTTCTAATTGTAATTCTTTGCAAGTTAATGTCCCATACATATATTCCTTTTGAATTCTAATGAATAAGTAACATACATAAATTTCAATGAGTTGTTTTTTGCTCTGGGAGACAAGGAGTGCATTGTTCCAATGCTGGTGATGGCTTCAGAAATATGACTTATTTTTCAAAATGTCAGTAAGAACTCCTGTCAAATCTAGCTCCACAAATCCTGAAGTAATTTCCTGGATTCCTTGTAGATTAGAGTGGATTTGTAAAAATGCAGAACATGACAACAGAGTGAAGCAATGGTGAGGGTGATTGTAGATACTTGCAAGTATGGTGGAAATATCTTAGACTTTTACTGTCATCGAAATGCTGAACGGTGAAGGGGCAAGGCTAATGTCTGGAATGTGTCCAACAATAGTTGTATTATTAGTCATTTTTCTTCACTAAAGAGCATCATCGCAATGTGAGATATCTAAGCATTGCTATTGCTTAGCCGTAGATATAACTAGTGCCAGAAACCTCAGTCTCCTCAACATTACACACTGATTTTGTAGTTAGTGATGAATAAATTCATCCAGACTTTCACAATGACTTTTATTTTTCCATGAGTTACGGGCATCAGTGGCTTGACAACATTTATGCCCATCCCTAAATGGCCTGGAGTAGGTGGTTGCGAGTCACTTTCTTGAACCACTGTAATCCATCGGGTCCAACAACAATGCAGTTAGGAAGGGACCCAGGATTTTGATCTAGTGACAGTGAAGGAAGGACAGTGCAGCTCCTGGTCAGGATGGTGTGTGGCTTGGAAGAGAACATGCAGAGGTGATGGTGCTCCCAAGCACCTTGTCCTTTTAGATGGTAGAGTTGCAAGTTTGGAAGATGCTGGCGAAGGAGGTTTGCTGAGTTCTGCAGTGCAGCCTGTAGATGATACACGCTGCAGCCACTGTGCATTAGTAGTGGAAAGAGTGAACGTTTAAGACGGTGAATGGCTGTCAATGAAGTGGGCTATTTTGTTTGGGATGATGTTGAGTTTCTGAATGTTGGAGATGCACTCACATAGGCAAGGCTAGAGTATTCCACAAATTCCTGACTTGTGTATGGAAGATGGCGATCAGATTTTACAAATTAAGCAAGTGAGTTGCTCATCGAGTTACTTTGAGTGACCTTTACAATGGCAGGTGCAGTGCTTTGAAATCCAGAATACGGTGTGCTGAGCAGGGTATCTCATAGAGTTATACAACAAGACAACCAACTGTGTGATTTGCGAAGTAATTGGGTTGAAGATTCTTTCCTGGGGCATGCAAAGTTTGAACCAGGAACTGGAAATTAGACTATCTAATGCAGTGTCAATCATGCACATTACCATGAAGCCAGCAAGATGCTGGGAGGAAAGTTAGATGGCGCTTGATCTTTGCTCACTGAAATAACTGTACAGAGGCTGTATCCTGTCATCAAGTCATGCTTTATATATTTGTGTACAGTATACTGGCTATGGCCAGCCAACCCAGAGTCAGTCTCCTGAAGTGAGGAGATTCTGAATCCCCTGATAAGAGTGGTCGGCCAGGGTTTCCTGACTGACCCAGGTTAACAACCCCAATCAATGTTCTTGTAGTCAACAATGTCCACCTGGCTCCAATCATTACACTCAGCAAGCGACTCTCGTGTTTCTGTTATACTTGCTGAGATTTTGGGGTTTTGCTTCGGGCTTCTGTCCATTTACAATTCAGGCAATTGGTTTGGTCATCAAACAAGTCATATTCTGTTGTGGGAAATTTACATGTATTCTCAAAATTACTCTCCCATGATTTAATCCATATTTTTCACCCAAACCTTGATAGTCAAGAAAGATTGCATTTATATAGTGCCCATAATGACTTTTGGACATCCCAAGCACTTTGCAGTAATTTCATTCATTTAGCAGGATAATCACTACTGTAATGTATGAAATACAACAGTCCATTTGTGCACAGCAGGATCCCACAAACAGTAATGCAATTAAAAACCAGATTGTCTTGGGAGATGTTTTTTGTTGTGTGGTTGGTCAAGCAGTTAATATTGATTGGAACACGAGCGGGGAGAGTTCCCATGTTCCTCTCTGAAATGGCATCATGGGATCTTTTATGCACGATCAATGAGACGGGGCCTCAGTTAATCATTGCCAAAATAACAAAATCCCTCAGTGGTGCCGCGACCCGGCTTGCATTATGTGCTCAAGTCTCTGGAGTGGGTCTTGAATATCTTGGACCTTGTGCCAGTGACCTTGAATAGCAGTGAAAGGTCCAATAGCCAAATACCACAAACCAATCTAGTAGTTTCATCAGAATACCATGAAATCCAATATTAATCCAAATGAGCGGAAAATTTTCATGACTAGTTGTTTATTAATTGTTCCATTGCCATTGGGCAAGTGTTGAATAACATGATATACTTACAAATAATTATATACCATTATAAAATGTCGTTGCTGGTATGGTGATTAGTTGCAGGGGTGCAAACCCTCAGGCTGCATGTCACATTTATTTCACTAACATTAATTACTCTGGAGTCACTATATGCTATAAATCCTTGGCCTTATATGCAGCCTGATTGAGATCAGCACCTTTCCCTTTAACCTGCACCTTTTCAACTGTGTCTTATACTTGTTTAATACACAAGTCCCTTTCTGAGCAGGGAACAAGATAGAAACCGTTCTCCTTTCTGCTAACTGCCTGCTTCCCTCCAGTTCTCCAATACTTCTCTCTCTCTCTCTCTCTCACACTCTCCCCCCATTTAATGTAATCTCCTCTTTCAGACTTTACACATGAATTTATCCAGTCTCATGTCCTTTTTCCACAGCCCCATCTTTTTTTCTCGGATATTTTGCAATTTTCCCTTAGTAAATTGCTTTTGCTATCCTCATTGTGATCTTCACTTTCTCTGGGCAACATATGACTGCTGATGAAGAAGAGCTAAAAGAAAACCTGTCAGATACTTTCCTGCAGCTTTCACTGATGGCCCTACCAGTGTTACCTGTTTAAAGGGAATGGTCTGTTCAGATTTTCTCATTTCCACAACTGTACATGGGAATGTAGAAACATTGAAGATAGCAGCAAGAGTAGGCCATTCAGCCCCTCGAGTCTGCTCCGCCATTCAATATGATCATGGCTGATCATCGAGCTCAATACCCTAAATCTGCCCCTCCCCTCCCACCAATATCCCTTGCTGCCTTTAACCTCAACAGTTATATCTACCTCCTTCTTGAAAATATATAATGTTTTATCCTCGACCACTTTCTCCAGGAATAAATTCTACAAGCTCACTATTCTCTGGGTAAAGAAATTTCTTCTCATCTCACTCCTAATAGGTTTACCCCTTACCCTCAAGGAGTCACTCACAGTCGGAGTACGATTTTCTGTTTGGATGTCAGCGTCTATGTTTCCAGAATCACTGAATGGCAAAATCGTTATGATACAGAAAGACGTCATTTGGCCCATCATGCTCAACCCAGTTTGGTCAGAGAATATAATTGTTCACCCCGCTGAATTGGGAGGCTGTGGACTCACAGCTAACTCCAGAAATGTGAGCATGCAAACCAGGTTGAGCCTTCAGTGCAGAGATGCGGACTCTCAGCTGAGATGTTAAACTGAGACCTTGACCATGTTCAAGAAGTACTGGAGAGTTTTCCTGATGTTCTGACAAACGTTTAGCCCTCAACTAACATAATCGGTGGCCTGGCAGCATCAGACGAGTAGGAAAGTTGATGTTTCGGGTCAGGACCCTTCTTCAGAAATCTGAGAGCCTTCAGAAATCATTTCTGAAGAAGGGTCCTGACCCGAAACATCAACTCCCCTGCTCTTCTGATGCTGCCTGGCCTGCTGTATTACTCCAGCTCCACGCTGTGTTGTCTCTGACTCCAGCATCGGCAGTTCCTACGATCTCATATTAGGTGGTCCGGCCTTTATTTCTTTGCTATTTGTGGGAAGGTATTGGCTGCCTTGCTTTCCACATCAGAACAAATTAGTTCTGTTATAAAGCATTTTGGAACACCTGAGTTCTTTACAGGCTGTAGATAGGGCTCCCATTGCCCAACAACCAGTGGATTTACATCAAGCGCCTACGCTAGGACTATAGACACCATCTGTGGCATATGCAATGCCCAATTCATAACGGAAGCAGCAATACACATTTCCACTGACATTTCAAGAATTTGTTGAATGTTCGCTTCTAAAAAGCCCTTAGCACTAGTAGCAGATTTGTACAGGGTCATGGTGTATGCAAGGAATGAAGTCAAAATTCATAACCGATTTCTCTAAACAATTCAGAAATAACAGTTCACAATATGAGCAAATATTTAGCACACTACTGTGACATGCGTCTCTTTGCCATTAACAGCTGTGTTCACTAATATTGCCAAGAGGTCTATATAAATTCACAAGGCACTCATCGACTAACATCAACTGTGGTAATCTCCAGGCTTGTATATGTTTCTCTTTTAGCCTTTATACTTTGGATTTTTATGTCCTACTCTGTCCTGTATTTTGCTGCTGTTTAAAGTGAACAGAGCCAACTTGGCAGACTTCAATAGTTTGGGTCGGGTTTGGTGCAATTGAGTGTCATTTAGGTGGGAGATTAAAAATAAATGATCCAGGGAACCTTGTTGCTGAGGAGTAATCCTCTTGAACAACGTGAATGTGTGGCTCTGAAGTTCATGTGTGTAAGTTCATCGCTTGCCTTCTGAGCAATCGCTTGGAATCATAGAATCCCTATGGTGTGGAAGCAGGTCATTTAGCCCATCAGGTCCGCACCCAGACTCCCACCCCTACCCTGTCCCTGTAACCCTGCATTTCCCATTGCTAATCCACCTAGCCCGCACATCCCTGGACAGTATGGGGCAATTTAGCAAGGCCAATCCACCCAAACCTGCATATCTTTGGATTATGGGAAGAAACTGGAGCATCAGGAGGAAACCAATGCAGACATGGGGAAAATTTGCAAACTCCACGCAGATGGATGCCTGGGTCCCTGGTGCTGTGAGGCAGCAATGCTAACCACTGTGCCACCCTTAGGTGAAGCATCAGAGGATTTGGAAGGGATTTGGGCCAAAAGCGGGCAAGTGAGACTAGTTAAGTTTTGGAACATGAGTGCTTTGGGCTATTTCGACGAGGGTCTATTTCCACGTTGAATGACTCTGAATGATCTTTTGAATGAGATACTGGCCGAAGCCCATAAGTCCAATCCCTGGCACAAACCATCAGGAAAACTAGAGAACAAACAATAATCCTCAATTCTTTAATTCCATCACCATTTAGGTTTTAATGGGACACAATCCTCCCTACAGTTTTACAAAATTATCCAGTGGGTTCAGGCAACAATCCCATAGCGATCAAGATTCATTCATTCCAAACTGAGAACATTCTCGCCTGTATTTCCTGCCGTGGAATGGATTAAAACCAACTGCATATAAAATTCCCAACAATTTTGGCCTTGCAGTATATCCTCAGCATTTGTTCTTTGTTCAGTTTGAAGGTCTTGTGGGCCACATTAAACTTATTCGAACAACAACAGCTGCAGTGATTTCTCAGTTCCATCTGTTATCCATCTCCTTGGGTAGTTTTGACAGCCGTTACTCTTGACTGGGTGGTCCTGGGTCTTTGCTGAGCTGAAGGAAACTGTATCCTTGAACAGCATTTCACCCCATGCTCTGCAATTTGCTTCATTTCTTCTGGATGTAAAAGTGAGAATGATCAATCGAGTTCCCACTCCTAGAACTGTAAATGCTGCACTGTCGTAGGTGCCATCTTTCAGATTAGATGTTAAACTGAGATCCCAGTGGCTTTCATGTTGTTAATTTTAGTTTTAAATCCAAGATTGACAAATTTATTTGAAGCAAAGGGGTACGGACCAAAGGCAGGTGCATGGAGTTAGGCCACACATCAGCCATGATCTCATTGTATGGTAGGAACAGGCTTGAGGGCCAGTTCCTGTGTTCCTATGTATTCAGATGGATGTAAAATATCCGATGGCACCATTCCCGAGGGGAGCAGGGGAGTTCTCCCCTTTGTGCAGGGAAATATCCACCCCTTAAACATCACTAAAAATAGATGATCTGGTCATTCTTGTTGTATGTTGTATGGGGAATTGCCCCTAGTATGCAGGGATATGCTGGCCAGGTCGGTTAGCCATGGGAAATGCAAGGTTTACAGTGATGGGATGGATCTGGGTATGATGCTCCTCGGAGGGTCGGTTTGGACTCAATTGGCTGAATGATCTCTCTCTGCACTACAGGGATCCTGTGATTCTAGATGTGCTTTGACACACCTATGAAGCAGGTGGGACTTGAATCTGCCTCAAAGGTAGGGACATCGTCACTGCGCACAGGGCCGAAAAATCCTTTTTAGATATTTTTTAAATCGGCCTGCTCAAATATGTTAGGATACACCTTAGGAACAGATGGGACTTAAACCTCTTAGCTCAGAGTTAAGGTCACTACCACTTTATGCTGTCCGATGACCTATTTAGTTACTCTTCAGTCTTTAGAGACATGTTACACCGACTAGTTTGGCATAATTACAAAGTCTACAAGGAGGAGAAAGATCTGTATGTTTCTACCATGACATCCTACTGGGCTGCTCGATTTTCCTCCCTGGACTACATGATATCAGAGCACATTGGCTGGAGTCACATGTAGGCCAGGCCAGGCATGGACAGCAGTTTCCTTCCCTAAATGACATGACTGAAACAGATGGGCCCTTCCTGACAATGGTTTCATGCTAACTGTAAGACTCTTAATTCTAAATGAATTTAACTTCCACCATCTGCCATGGTGGGATTTGAACTTGGGTCCCCAGAACATTACCTGGGTCTCTGGATTAACAGCCCTGCAATAATACCACTAGGCCATTGCCTCCCCTTTGTAGCTTGTATTCATTTAAGGGTAATCTCAATAAACACTTGAGCTAAAAAGAAATTGGACCTACTGAAAAATGTGTTGAAATCATGCAGTACTCAAATGTGCTGTGGCTATTGAGTTCAAGCATAATCTCCTTGCTATTACATTTGATGTCTCTCATACAAAAGGAAAACATGCTGAGTTCCTCCTCTGACTGATGTTTTGATATCACTTTACAAAGATTTCCACAGTTTCTGTAAACAATGGGGGCATGAAGTGCGTTGTGAGTGGCTTAGTAACTGCAGCTTCCTTCCTACACTTTGACGTGTTTGATGACAAAAAAAACAAGAGCACCGTGTGTTAAAAACCCTTTGTTCAAGAGTTTGCCTAAATCCTATAAAGGGGCTGCGTACAAGCAACTAGAACAATGTGCATTTCTATCGTGACATAAGAAGAATATATTGGCTTTGGAGGGAATACAAGTTAAGTTGACCAGAATGCTTGATTCTTGGACTTTAGGGATTAAGTTATGCAGAGAAATTACACAAATTAGGTCTGCTTTCTCTAGAAATTAGAAGATGAAGGGGTGATCTGATTGACATCTTCAAAGACAAGGTAGATAAAGATACAAAAACAGAAATTGCTGGAAAAACTCAGTAGGTCTGGCAGCATCTGTGTAGAGAAAGTGGAGTTAACATTTTGAATTCAGTAAGCCTTCAGATAAACTATTTCCACTGGTTAGTGATTCCACCAAAGCTCATGGTCTGTCACTCCCAGTATTGCTTGCAGCATCATCTGTGCTGAGGGTACATGCTTCAGGTGTGACAATGACTTAATACAGTGCAGTACACCAGCACATCTGTCCCCTCTACTGTCTGTGCTGGCAAGGATCACAAATCACCAGATTGTCTGCCCGTGCACAAAGGGAGAAGTGCTGCGAATATATGAGTAAGCACAGAGTGAGCGAGGGCTGAGATAGTCTAAAAACTGGGGCCAGACCGTTCAGGAGAGATATTAGGAAGCACTTCTGCACACAAAGGGCGATAGATATTTGGAATTCGTTTCCACAAACAGCAGGATCAGATGTTAATTTTAAATTTGAGATAGTTAACAGGCTTGAGGGCCTGAATAACCTGTTCCTGTGATTTTCACCCAATGAAAAAACTCAAGCTATTTCACAGGACTACATCAGACAGAAATTTAGCAGCCAGCCAGTCACTGCAATGTTAGAGAGGATCATCAAAAGCACTTAACAGTCAATGTAAGATTTTGTGTGGTGCAGTGTCTGGTCGAAGCTCCACGAATAACAACGTGGTAATTATTGTACAAGGTAGTGGTTCTGAAAGAGTTACTGGTGAAGGGCATTAAGTGCCACCTGCTCTGATGCCACGCAGTCGAGGGTGGAGAATTGAGCAGTCCAATGGGATGTCACAATGGAAACATACAGATCTTTCTGGCTCCTCACAGCCTTTGTAACTATTGCTAAACCAGTCAGTGTAACAGGTACCTTTTGACTGTTGCGCAAAGATTACATGTTATGTAAAAACTGAAGACTGGCTTATCACTGCTAATTAAATAGGTTATTATCTTAAAAGTGGTAATGATCTTACCTCTGAGCTAGGAGATTTAAGTCAGGGTAAATACAGGTGGACCTGATGAAGTAGCAGCGCTCTGAAAGCTTGTGATTTTAAAGAAACCTGTTGGACTATAACCTGGTGTCATGTGACTTCTGACCAAGTTAGTTCAGACTGGGATGGGTGAGTGGAGTCTAATGCTGGACAGTTCTTTCTCAGAGACTGATTCCAAGTTTATGGTGATTGCCCGAAGGAAGATCAGCAGGAAGATTTTTAGCTTGACATTATGATACAGACCCAGCTAAGAGTGTGAGCAGCAGGAGTTCTGAAGCAGGCGAGGAGGCTGGAAAAATTTATAGAGCAGAATTAAGGTTCACGGTGACTTAGGCAATGTGAGGGTTTGAAGCCTGAGCAAAACGAAATGTCAAGGTTCAGTTTATGACCCAGCGGCAAAATGAAGGGAACAGGAGGGAAGGACAGAGAGGTGAAGTCAGCAAAAAAGCCAGGAATGAGAGTTTTCCCAGGATATTATGGCTTATCCTTTGCTTGATGTCTGCCAATTGTTCAGCAGCATGGAGGAGGGGTGGGTTTAGAAGAAACACAGTTTCATATTGTTGATATATTAGGGGAAAGGAGAGCCTTTCACCCGTGCTGACGTTATCAAAAGAGAATAATATTAATGAGGAACAAGAAACTACTTAGTATTGGTCCTCGGAAGCTGCAGAGTGGACAGTGTGGCTACCAGAAGATAACTTGTTG
This sequence comes from Stegostoma tigrinum, assembly GCF_030684315.1. NCBI lineage: Eukaryota > Metazoa > Chordata > Chondrichthyes > Orectolobiformes > Stegostomatidae > Stegostoma > Stegostoma tigrinum. The sequence goes on along the minus strand of NC_081389.1, from coordinate 17,582,693 downwards.
TTGGAGATGCAGATGTTCAGTCAGGATTCCTTGAAATAGAATTAGATGAGGAAAATCGCACGGACTCAGAACTGAGAGGAGAGATTGAGGAGAACCACAATATGACAGTCCTGGTTAACTGCTGAGAGGAGGATAAGGATGAATAATGCACTATGCAGAGTGCCTCCCACATCTCCTCAGATAATGAAAAATGGCACATTGCTCGGCCACTTCCTATAATCTATCCCAGATTTATTTACAACTGAAGTAGGACAAAAAGATCCGGATTTTAAAAAAATGCACTTACTAAACAAAAGTAACAACTTGCATTTATATGGCAGCCTTTACATAATAATATACTTCAAGGCTGTTCATGGGAGCATGATTGTACAAAATCTGACACTGAGCCAAAGGAGATATTCGGACCGGTGACTATAAGCTTGGACGAAGAGCTAAGTTTTATTGAGAAGAGATATGCGTTATGTTGCTTGAGTGAATATTGTTCCCAAAGCAAAACCCTGAAAAGCCTCTTAATCGTCTTGTATTTTTCACAGCCAATGAAGAACTTTTGAAGTGAGGTCACTGTTGTTGCACATAGCTAGCTCCCATGAACAGCAGTGTGCAGTGATGGTAATTCAGAGATATGTATTGACCAGAACACAGAGGAGAGCTACTATCCTCTTCTTCAGAATAATGCCATAAGATATTTTACAGCCAGGAAAACAGCCTGACAGAGCCTCGGTTTATTTGCCTCATATATGGGTAGCATCTCCAACAATGTCGCACTCCCCCTCTGCCACTGCACTGAGCGCTGGCCTTGATTTTTTTCACTTGAGGCCCAGAGCAGGACTTGATCCCTGGGCCTTGCGACTGATTGTTGAGGCTGCTACTAGTCGAGCCGATAGTTATAATGACAGTCTTCCCAGTGGTCAAGTATATGTGTGTGTGTGTGTGAGAGAGAGACAGACAGAAATAAACCGAATCAAGTTACCAGTGTTAGTGAGCATCGCATGAATACCTACTGACACATCTACAACCCAGGTGTGTCAGAATGAGCAATCTGTTTGCAGACACTGACGATCACAGGTAGTGCTATTTATGGAATTGGATACAATTCCACTGATGGTGCCATTCAGCAAAATCTCCCTTCCTGCCAGTTTCCAGGAGGAATCACTGTTGAGCATATTGTGCTAGACTTCAAGTGGTGCAAAACACTGACTCGCTCACACAGAGTTCAAATCTGGCCCTGTGTTTGCAATGGAACCGGATTTGATTCACATGGGAGCACATTCCTTTTGTAAGTTTATGAGCTTGTTCTTTCTACATGTCCTCAATTGTAAATGCTCCAAACTTTAGCCAATCTTACTTAAATAAGTAAGTTGGTGACCATATAATTGTCTTTTTAAGCTAGAGTATATACAGTTACATATGTGCGTGCACGTTGGTTGACATAGTGCATAAACCCTGACAGCAAGAGTAGGCAATTTAGCTTCTCGAGCCTGCTGTGCCATTTGATAGGCCAGGAACCAGGGTAAACCATTCGAGCCCGCGGTTCATTTGGTGAGGGGTCCAAATCACTGTGACAGCTCGCACTTTTACATCTATACTGCAGTCTGGAGCTAGGGATAGTGATGGTAGAATCTGCAAATGTCCATCTCATAGCTGGGCAGGAATTTCTCCCCCCACCCACCCTGCTCATCCAGCTGCCATGGTCGTGTGCGTTGGAAGGATTTACAGGTAATCCTCAAATTGCTTGGCCTTGGTCCAAATGCACCTTCCTTCGCCATCCAGTCCTGGCCCAATTCTCAAACTTGGAGCTGCTGACTCAGAAGCAGGCATTTTAAAAAAAATTCATCCACAGGATGAGGGCATCACAGGCTAGGCCAGCATTTATACCCATCCCCAATTTCTGGGGAAACACTGAGGCGTCAGTCACAATGCTGCCAGTCTAGAGAAGAATGTAAGCTAGACCAGGTGTGGATGGCAGTTTCATTCCCTATCAGACATTAGTGAACCAGGTGGGTTTTTCTTGACATTGGATTCACGCTCATCATTAGATTTCAGATTTTTATAGAATTCAAATTCCACCGACTGCCATGGCAGGATTTGAACCCAGGTCCCCAGAACATTGTATCAGGGATAATGGGAACTGCAGATGCTGGAGAATCCAAGATAACAAAGTGTGGAGCTGGATGAACACAGCAGGCCAAGCAGCATCTCAGGAGCTCAAAAGCTGACGTTTCGGGTCTAGACCCTTCATCAGAGAGGTCTGATGAAGGGTCTAGGCCCGAAACGTCAGCTTATGTACTCCTGAGATGCTGCTTGGCCTGCTGTGTTCATCCAGCTCCACACTTTGTTATCCCCAAAACATTACCTGGTTCTCTGGATTAACAGTCCAGTGATAATACCACTTGGCTGTTGCCTCACCATTAACTAGCCATTGTGCTGTTAGATTTCCCCCTTCAAACCTGAGCTGTTAAGCCGTGGGGACAGAAAGCACAGGTAGCGTTTCGAGTCCAGTGACCCTCCTTCAGAACTGATAACAGCCAGGAAAAGGTGGTGTTTATACTAAAGAAGTGGTTGGGTGAGTTGGGGAGCGGTGAGTGGTTAAGTGGAGACGAAGCTGAGAGAAAGATATATGAAAGAGGGTAGGCAGATGAGGGGATTATTGATAGTAGGCTGGGACAGAAGAGAAACTGAATAAGCCATACAGATGGTAATGTAAAATGGTAATATAATAGTAACCATTCTGAAGGAGGGTCACTGGACGCAAAACATTTACTCTGCTTTCTCTCCACAGATGCTGTAGGACCTGCTGAGTTTCTCCAGAAATTTCTGTTTTAGTTTCTGATTTCCAGCAACTGCAGTTCTGCGATTATTTTGTTGAGCAGAAGTTGCCATGACTGCTGAGAGTAGGCTGTGACCAATCCATGTCACAGGACCAGGCATGGTCTTACAGTAATAAGCATGAAAGGATGGAATCAGGCTCTAAAGTTACTGAGCTCGATGTTGAGTCCCAGAGGTTGCAGTATGCCCAAGTGGAAAATGTGATGCTGTTCTTCTACCTTGGACCGAGCTTCAGTGGGGCACTGCAGCAAGCCCAAGACACAGATGCTGGTCAGGGAACAGGATGGTGTTTGAAGCGACAGGCAACTGGAAGTTCAGGGTCTTTTTTAGGTACAGAATGTGGGTGTTCTGCGAAGACATCACCCAGTCAGCACTTTGTCTCTCCAATAACATACAGAATACCAAATGGCCTGGACAGAATGGATGTTAGGAAGATGCTTCCATTGGTAGGAGAGACTAGGACCTGAAGGCACAGCCTTAGAGTAAAGGAAGGACCTTTTAGAACAGAGATAAGGAGAATCTTCTTCAGCCAGAGAGTGGCGAATCTATGTAATTCAATGCCATAGAAGGCTGTGGAGGCCAGGTCTTTGAGTACATTTAAGACTTAGATAGACAGGTTCTTGACTATCAAGGGGATCAAAGGTTACAGGGAGAATGGGGTTGAGAAACTTATCAGCCATGATTGAATGGCGGAGCTGACTTGATGGGCTGAATGGCCTAATTTTTGCTCCTATGTCTTATGGTTTAAGATAGAGGAGACCACACTGTGAGTAATGAACAGTAAGACTAGGTTGAGCGCAGTACAGGTACATTGCCACTTCACTTGCAAGGTGGGTCTGGCGCCTTGGACAGTGAGGAGGGAGTGAAGTAAACACGCAGGTGTTATGGGAAGGTGTTGTGGAGCTGTGGGGTTGTGCTAAGAATGGAGAAGGAGTGGATCAAGGGTGTCCTGGAGGGAATGGTCCCTGAAGAATGCTGAAAAAGGAGGGGAATGGTATATGTGGTTGGTGATGGCATCCCCCTAGAGATGACAGAAATGATGGCTTGTGATCCTTTGGATGTGAATGCTGATGGGGTGAGGACCAGGAGGACACTAGTGTTGTTGTGGGAGGGAGGGGAGAGGGTGAGGGCTGAAGTGCAGGACCCAGCTGAGGGCCTTGTCAACTACAGTGCTGGGGAATCCTCAGCTGAGGGAATAGGTGGACATTTCTAAGGAACCCCTGTGGCCAGGGCGTCGTCAGATCAAATGTGGCACAGATGGAGAGACTAAGCGAGTGGGATGGAGTCCATACACGAAGCATGGTGTGAGGATGTATAGTCTAGGTAACTGAGTGAGGTCATGGGTTTGTAATTGACATTGCTGGCCAGCCTATCCCTGGAATGTCAAAGCAGGGGAAGGGAGGAGTCAGAAATGTAATGGGCAAAGGTGAGAGCAGTGTGGAAATTGGAAGTGAAATTGATCAATTTTTCCAGTTCCGAACAGGAGAATGAAGTGCCATCGATATACCGGAGAAGGAGTTGAGGGTGGAGTCTGGAAAAGGAGAGGAGCAATACCCCACAAAGAGACAGGTATAACTGAGGCATCTGACATGAAGGAAATGAGACGAGTTAAAAGAGAAGTTGTTCAGGGTGAGGACAAGCTTGACCAGGCAAAGGAGGGTGACAATGGGTGGGAACGGTATCAGGCCTTTTATCCAGGAAGAAGGAGAGAACACTGAGACCATCCTGATGGAGGATGGATGTGTAAAAGGCCTGCACGTCACTTGGTAAACTGGAAATTCTGAAACTGACATAAAGCATCAAAAGAATCATGACGTAAGTGGGAAGGGATTGGACAAAGAGAGAAAGACATCAGGTTGGAGTAGGTAGAGATGAGTTCTGTGGGGCAGGAACAGACATAAACAATGGATCTGCCTGGGCAGTCCTGTTTGTAGATTTTGGGGAGAAGGTAGAGCAAGATGTACAGGGTTGAGGGACTATGAGCTTGGAGGCGGTGGGGAGAGATCCCAGATGAGATGAGATCAGTGACTGATATGCACACAGTGGCTTGATGCAAAATGGTAGGGTCATGGTCCAGGAGGAAATAGGAGGAGGTACTCAAGAGTTAGGGCTCAGCTTCTGCAATGTAGAGGTCAGTACCCCAGACTACAGCAGCACCACCCCTTGTCGAGGGGCTTGATGACTAAGCCAGGGTTGGATCTGAGTCTGTAAAGTGCAGTCAGCTCAGAGGGAGATACATTTGAATGGGTAAGGGAGAACGGGGGCAGAGAAACCAAGGCGACCGATGTCACGTCAACAATTCTCAATCAACGAGTGCAGGTATAAGGCTACAGCGAAGAGTCCAGGTTGGGCAAAGTATTGGAGGTAGATAAAGGCATCTGTGGGATGGGGAGATGACTCATGTCCTAAGAAATGTCCAACTGAATGTTGAGATGAAGCAGTAACAGCTCTTGCAGTCCTGCCATGAATAGTTTACAGTGTCGTGTGGCTACAATTCTATTTTTAGCTGACAATTGTACCACATCAAACCACACTGTGCTTCCCCCCCCCACCCCCCCAAGTCCTGGAGGCCAGGATTCTGACACAGTTGAATTATACATCATTAAGCCAATAACCTTTTTGACTTTGGGTTATGGTGGGTCCAGCTGTTTGCTAGCTGTGGTAACAGTGCTCCACTTCTTCCACTATTGTCACCTTCATCATTTATAACCCGATGTCACTAGGATGTGCTCCAATTGAGTCTTCATGCTGTGGGGAAAAATGTCATGTTTAGCACTAGTTCAGCTTTGTGGATATCACCAACTTTTCTAAATGCTGTACACATCATTTCATTGAATATTATTTTATATCCCATTTGTTTATGAAACTATTTCCAAGAAAAGCATCACTATTTGCATCTTTCATGACCTCAACACATCCCAAAGTCCTGAAGTTATTTTCAGGCGTAGTTACTGCTGTAAAGTAGGCGAGTCATAAACCAATGTATATAGAAAGAGGTAAGTTTCTCTACACTTCCTGTTTTTGTTTCAGATTTCCAGCATCTGTCGTTCTTTTTATTGCTAATGTACATAAACAGCAATGACCAGAAGTTTGCTTTTAGTGAGGCTGATTGAGGGATAAATCAGGACTGCAGTGATCCCCTATTCTTCACGGAAAGACCTTATTAAACCTATGATGGCAGTCAGAGTTTTGGCCTAATGTTTTTTCAATACAATGACAACTTTGACAGTGCAGCACACCCTCAGTACTGCGCTAGCGTATCGGATCTAATTTGACACTAAAGTCTCTGAGATGGAACATGCACCTGCAAACTCCTGACTCCAATGTAATTCAAGCTATTACATCTTTAGCTTCCTGCTAACTGTGTTTCAGAAAGACATTGGTCAGCGAATTGAAGCACAGAGCTTACTTTTAAGTTTGAGTAGGTATCGAGTTTGATTTCAGGAAATCAGGGAGTAATGTTCTGGCTGTTACCAATCTTCCAAATGTAACACATAGAACATAGAACATTACAGCACAGTACAGGCCCTTCGGCCCTCGATGTTGTGCCGACCTGTCATACCGATCTCAAGCCCATCTAACCTACACTATTCCATGCACATCCATATGCTTATCCAATGACGACTTAAATGTACCTAAAGTTGGCGAATCTACTACCGTTGCAGGCAAAGCGTTCCATTCCCTTACTACTCTCTGAGTAAAGAAACTACCTCTAACATCTCACCCCTCAATTTAAAGCTATGCCCCCTCGTGCTCGCCGTCACCATCCTAGGAAAAAGGCTCTCCCTATCCACCCTATCTAACCCTCTGATTATTTTATATGTTTCAATTAAGTCAGCTCTCAACCTTCTTCTCTCTAATGAAAACAGCCTCAAGTCCCTCAGCCTTTCCTCGTAAGACCTTCCCTCCATACCAGGCAACATCCTAGTAAGTCTCCTCTGCACCCTTTCCAAAGCTTCCACATCCTTATAATGCGGTGACCAGAACTGTACACAATACTCCAAGTGCAGCCGCACCAGAGTTTTGTACAGCTTCACCATAACTTCTTGGTTCCGGAACTCAATCCCTCTATTAATAAAAGCTAAAACACTGTATGCCTTCTTAACAGCCCTGTCAACCTGGGTGGAAACTTTCAAGGATCTGTGTACATGGACACCGAGATCTCTCTGCTCATCTACACTACTAAGAATCTTACCATTAGCCCTGTACTTTGTCTTCCGGTTACTCCTACCAAAGTGCATCACCTCACACTTGTCTGCATTAAACTCCATTTGCCACCTCTCAGCCCAGCTCTGCAGCTTATCTATGTCTCACTACAACCTACAGCATCCTTCGTCACTATCCACAACTCCACCAACCTTAGTGTCATCTGCAAATTTACTAACCCATCCTTCTACGCCCTCATCCAGGTCATTTATAAAAATGACAAACAGCAGTAGACCCAACATCGACCCTTGCGGTACACCACTAGTGACTGGTCTCCAGGATGAACATTTCCCATCAACTACCACCCTCTGTCTTCTTTCAGCTAGCCAATTTCCGATCCAAACTGCTATATCTCCCACAATCCCATTCCTCCGCATTTTGTACAATAGCCTATTGTGGGGAACCTTATCGAACGCCTTGCTGAAATCCATATACACCACGTCAACCAGTTTACTCTCATCTACCTGTTTGGTCACCTTCTCAAAGAACTCAATAAGGTTTCTGAGGCACGACCTTCACTTCACAAAACCGTGCTGACTGTCCCTAATCAATTTATTCTTTTCTAGATGATTATAAATCCTATTCCTTATAACCTTTTCCAACACTTTACCAACAACTGAGGTAAGGCTCACTGGTCTATAATTACCAGGGTTGTCTCTACTCCCCTTCTTGAACAGGGGAACCACATGCGCTATCCTCCAGTCGTCTGGCACGATTCCTGGTGACAATGACGAGTTAAAGATCAATGCCAAAGGCTCGGCAATCTCCTCCCTGGCTTCCCAGAGGATCCGAGGATAAATCCCATCCGGCCCAGGGGACTTATCTATCTTCACCCTCTGTAGGATTTCTAATACCTCTTCCTTGTGAACCTCAATCCCACCTAGTCTAGTAGCCTGTATCTCAGTATTCACCTCGACAACATTGTCATTTTCTAGAGTGAATACTGTTGAAAAATATTCATTTAGCGCTTCTCCTATCTCATCTGACTCCACACACAACTTACCACTACTATCCTTGATTGGGCCTAATCTTACTTTTGTCATTCTTTTATTCCTTAAATACCTGTAGAAAGCCTTGGGGTTTACCCTGATCCTATCCGCCAACAACTTCTCATGTCTCCTCCTGGGTCTTCTGAGCTCTCTCTTTAGGTCTTTCCTGGCTACCTCGTAGCCTTCAAGCGCCCTAACTGAGCCTTCACATCTCATCCTAACATAAGCCTTCTTCTTCCTCTGGACCAGAGATTCCACCTCCTTCGTAAACCACGGCTCCCGCGGTCTACAGCTTCCTCCCTGCCTGACAGGTACATACTTATCTAGGACACACACGAGCTTTTCCTTGAATAAGCTCCACATTTCTAATGTGCCCATCCCCTGCAGTTTCCTTCCCCATCCTATGCTCCCTAAATCTTGCCTAATCTCATCGTAATTGCCTTTCCCCCAGCAATAACTCTTACCCAGTGGTATAAACCTATCCCTTTCCATCACTAAAGTAAGCATAACAGAATTGTGATCGCTATCACCAAAGTACTCACCTACTTCCAAATCTAACACCTGGCCGGGCTCATTACCCAGTACCAAATCTAATGTGGCTTCGCCCCTTGTTGGCCTATCTACATACTGAGTCAGGAAGCCCTCCTGCACACACTGGACAAAAACGGACCCATCTATAGTACTCGAACTATAGTGTTCCCAGTCAATATTTGGAAAGTTGAAGTCCCCCATTACAACTACCCTGTCTCTCTCACTCCTATCGAGAATCATCTTTGCTATCCTTTCCTCTACATCTCTGGAACTATTTGGAGGCCTATAGAAAACTCCCACAGGGTGACCTCTCCTTTCCTGTTTCTAACCTCAGCCCATACAACTCGGTTGACGAGTCCCCAAACATTCTTTCTGCAACTGTAATACTGTCCTTGACCAACAATGCCACACCTCCGCCCCTTTTACCATCTTCTCTGTTCTTACTGAAACATCTAAATCCTGGAACCTGCAACAACCATTCCTGTCCCTGCTCTATCCATTTCTCCGAAATAGCCACAACATCGAAGTCCCAGGTACTAACCCATGCTGCAAGTTCACCCACCTTATTCCGGACGCTCCTGGCATTGAAGTAGACACACTTCAATCCAACTTCTTCCTTGCCGGTGCCATCTTGCTTCCCTGAAACTTTATTTCGGACCACCCTACTCTCAACCGTTTCGATAGTCGAACTACAATTTTGGTGCCCATCCCCCTGCTGAATTGGTTTAAACCCACCCAAATAGCCTTAGCAAATTTCCCCCCTCCAGGATATCGGTAGCCCTCTGGTTCAGGTGAAGACCATCCTGCTTGTAGAGGTCCCACCTACCCCAGAAAGAGCCCCAATTATCCAAGAATCCAAAACCCTCCCTCCTGCACCATCCCTGTAGCCACGTGTTCAACTCCTCTCTCTCCATATTCCTCACCTCACTAGCACGTGGCACGGGCAACAAACCAGAGACAACAGTTCTGTTCGTCCTAGCTCTAAGCTTCCATCCTAGCTCCCTGAATTTCTGCCTTAAATCCCCATCTCTCTTCCTACCTATGTCATTGGTGCCAATGTGGACCACGACTTGGGGCTGCTCCCCCTCTCCCTTAAGGATCCCCAAAACACGATCAGAGACATCACGCACCCTGGCACCTAGGAGGCAACACACCAACCGTGAGTCTCTCTTGTCCCCACAGAACCTCCTATCTGTCCCCCTAACTATGAAGTCCCCAATGACTAATGCTCTGCTCCTCTTCCCCCTTCCCTTGTGAGCAGCAGGGACAGACTCTGTGCCAGAGACCTGTGCCCCACTGCTTTCCCCTGGTAAGTCGTCCCCCACCAACAGTGTCCAAAACGGTATACTTATTGTTGAGGGGAATGGCCACAGAGAATCCCTGCACTGCCTGCCGGCTCCCTTTCTGTCCCCTGACCATAACCCATCTGCCTTTTTCCTTGAGGAGTGCTACCTCCCTGTAACTCCTCTCAATAACCCCCTCTGCCTCCCGAATGATCCGAAGTTCATACAGCTCCAGCTCCAGTTCCCTAACGCGGTTTTCGAGGAGCTGGAGTTGGGTGCACTTCCCGCAGATGTAGTCAGCAGGGACACTAGCGGTGACCCTTACCTCCCACATTCTGCAGGAGGAACATTCAACTGCCCTGACCTCCGTTCCCATTATTTTAAATTCCCAAGACTTAAAAAATAAAGAATAAAAAATAAACTTGTTACCTTACCAATCAGGCACACAGAACCTTTTTTTTGGTTAGAGGAGGAGGATGGGTGGGAGACACTATCCGGGTAGTGTTTCAGGTAACGCAACCGCACAAATATATTACCTCACTTACTCACCAGTCCCGTGTCTGGTCCTGCTCAGCGTCCCTCCGCCTATTCACGAGGTAAGCTTTTTATAGATTCAAAAACCGTGACTCACCGGCTTCCCGACAGGCCCCTGCTCCAAGCTCCCGCTCGCGCTGCTGCTCAACCAGAAAGGTTGCATAGGAAATGAGCAAGTGCCCCAAGGCAATGCCATGAATGACCATTTGGCCCGTTTGTTTTTTCACAGTTTCTGACAATGTCCATTGACATTCCAATAGGAAAATCCTCCCATTGAGATTCCAACTCTGCATTGTTGATCTTCCTCATCTGAGGATTCCCCAGCGCAGTAGTTGACAGGGCCCTCAACCGGGTCTGACCCATCTCCCGCACTTCAGCCCTCACCCCATTTCTCCCTCCCACAACAGTAATAGGGTGCCCTTGACCTTACCTAGCATCCCACCAGTTTCCACATTCAGAGGATCATTAGTTGCCATTTCTGCCACCTCCAATGGAATGCCACCACCGGACACATATTTCCCCTCCCTTGTCAGCCTTGCATCGGGACTGTTCCCTCTGAGACAGCTTAGTCTATTCCTTCTTCACTCCCAAGCCCCTCCCCCCACCCTTTCTCAACCACCACCACAACATATAGCCCCAAGGCACTTTCCCCTGCAATCGTAGAAGGTGCAACACTTTGTCTGTTTACTTCCTCCCTCCTCAGTATCCAAGGTCCCAAATATACCTTCCAGGTGAAACCACGCTTTACCTGCGTGTCAGTCAATCTAGTCTATGCAATTGCTGCTTACAATGTGCTTCCCTCTACATTGGAGAAACAAAATACAGACTGGGTGACTGCATTGCGGAACACCTACATTCTATCTGCAAAAACGACTCTGAGCCTCCTGTTGCCTGCCCCTTCAATACACTACCCTGTTCCCTGGCCAACATCCCTAAATTGGGCTTGCTGCAGTGCTCCAGTGAAGCTCAGTGCAAGCTGAAAGAACAGCACCTCAATTTTCCACTCAGGAACTCTGCAGCCTTCTGTATTCCATATCTAGTTCACCAATTTCAGGACTTGAGGAACCTTCTCCCATGTCCTTACCCAAACCCCACACACTAGGCCTTATTATCACAGGGGCTGCTACTATACGCTACCCATTATTAGCCATGAAGAGTCCCCAATTGGTGGCTATTCATGCTCCCAGACTGACCTTTAACCATTCCTTTGTCGAACTGTTCTTGTCTCTCTTTGGGCTCTACCTCCATCTATCGTTAACTCTCCTACCTCCCACCATCCCAATCACTGCATAAAACCATCCTTTTCCCATCTACCATTTGTTCTGAGGAAAGGTCACCAAACATTAACTCTGATTTCCTTCCATAGATGTTGCCAGACTTGCTGAGCTTTTCCAGCAATTTCTGTTTTCTTCCTGCATTGATTACAATTTCTGTTTCCAATAAACGGGGGGAGTGAAGGCCAGGGTGTGGGGATACACTGGTGAGCATTAGTTGAGTTCTGATGCTTTTAGTCATTATTTAATGGCACTCCAAAACATCTTTCAAGTTTTGTTTCAGAAGAAATGAAATCAGAGTTGGAGCAAAGCGGGATTAGAGTCTCTGCAATTCCTGAAGGTCTGTTTGACAATGTTTCAGAGCTTTCAGGGCCAGATTGGAATTGTAACCAGCCTAGTGTCACAGAGTGAATGATAGTGGGTGAGTGTATAGTAACAGCTGATTCCAGCCCATGTCCTTGTTTGACATCACTGTAGCTCCATTATTCATGGACAGGCCAAACAAATTAGGCCCAAAATCCGGAAGTTGCTCAAGTGGAAAAATTCAGGCCAGTTGTCATCTCCAGGAAAAATCGTAAAACTTATTATGGCATTGGTAAAGCATTATAGATATTTTCCTAGTGTTTTTGTTCGGGTTAAATCCCATTAAATAGAATCCTTACCGCCCCAAACACAACATTGGCTTTCAGTCATTTATAGAAGAAATAACTGGAACTCTTCCATTTGTGTCTACCAAATAAGCCCCATTCCATCTTTCCCAGGCCAAGTGATGTGAAGGAGATATTGTGGAGTATTGCAGAAAATTACGCTTTGAAAGTAAATGGTCAGGACCCCGGAGATGTGTAACAGCTTGATCTCCTTATTTTTGAAGACAGGTGCCAATCATATGGTTTCGCATTCGGTGATCTTTCTGCTCCTAACAATGGACAATGACTTTGCGCTGAACATTTGTTGACTTCTGTCAAACATATTTCCCTCCCCCAGGTTGTTACTTGAAACTAGTTTTGCAAAACAAAAGCTCAAATCTGCTTTGAGTTGAGAAGTAACTTTCTGTCTCTCCAACCTCCCCACCCATTTTACTCTCTCCTAAAGACACTGATCATCTCACCAGGGCTCTCCAGTGCAGTGGAAATGGTGCTGCAGTGGCAACAGTAGTAGACCTGTAGAGTCATAGAGGCTTACAGCTCGGAACCCTTCAACCCAACTTGCCAACGCTGCCCAATTTTCACAGTCAGTCTAGCCCAATTTGCCTGCATTCGGTCCATATCCCTTCATTACTATCCCAACCATGTACCTGTTCAAATGTTTGTTAAATGACAGAATTATACTCGTGTTCTCCACTACTTCCAGACAGTCATCACCCTCTGTGTAAAAAAACTCCTCTCTGGATCCTCTTGTATCTCTCCCCTCTCACCTTAAACCTGTGCCCTCTAGTTTTAGACTCCCCTGCCCTGGGGAAAAGCTGTTAGCTATTGACCTTATCTAAGCCTCTCGTGATTTAGTACACCTCTATAAGGTCACTCCTCAGTCTCTTATGTGCCAGGGGAAGAAGGTCCCAGCCAAGCCAGCCTCTCCTTACAACTCAAACCCTCCAAACTTGGTTACATCTTGGAAAATCATTGAATAGTATTCGTTCTGAAGCCCAACTAACAATCTGGGGACATGGAACCCACGATCCAAGGCTAATGTATTTTTTTAGGATTACAGCCTTGCAAGGCACAGTGACCCTCTTCTAAGCAACGCTACACAGTGACTCATGTTTACTGTTGTAAAACCCTTAAAGATGCTATAGTACTTTATAAAACTAACCTCAGTGATGGTGACCATGTAACTATTATTGATTGTGAACACCCACATCTGGCTCACTGATGTCCTTTCGGGAAGGAAATCTAAGATCTATGTCCAGACCTACATGTGGAATCCAGACCCACAGCAATGTGTCTGACTCTCAACTGTAAGCCCCCAAAAATGACCCAACAAGCCACTCAGTTCAAGGGCAATTGGGGACAGGCAACGAATACTGGTCTCGACAGCAATGCACGAATCCCATGAAGGAGAAAGGACAAACGTGAGTCGCCTAAGCTCTCACAACTCAGATTGCTCTGTTGTGAAGGACGTCACAGCTACTAAGCTTGATTCTCACATATACAACCCAATGATGTACCAAAATGCTGCAAAATGGTACCACTGCAATCCTCATGTTAACAAGAGTACTCTGCATAGCAGTGCTTTGAAGAGAAGGCCACATTGTAAGCCTGCTGCTATACAAGATGCCTTACCCTCAGATTTTGGAAGCACTGACAGAGGTCCCTTTCATTTTAAGGTTGTGAAAGGTCAGAAATGACGACAAGTCTAACAGAAACATAACTGTACATTTAAATACAGGCCAAAACCTAAGATGCTCAACAGAGGCCGTTTACTTGAAAACTTATTTTGAAGGGTAGTCACTGTTGAATGAAGGAAATGCAACAGCCAATTTGCACACAGCAGACTCCCACAGAGATATACATGAAGAATTGACATGTGAATCAGGTGCTGGAACTGGAATCTAGCATCATTCTTCCTTCACTGTGCTCTAAAACGGCCATGGCTCAGTGGCAGGATTAATTCAGGCAGATGAGGGCAAACTATCCCAAGGCTGATTTAAACTGAAATTTATCTAAGGCTCATTTCCGTGATGGTGACCCTGGGACGATCACAAATTGCCCACCATACCCACATCTGGTGTCCTTCAGGGAGGGAGATCTGTATTCCATGTCCAGGCTTATCTGTGACGCCAGACCCATAGCAACGTGCCAGGACCTGGGCTCGCAGTCTAAAGATAAAGGGTAAGGCATTTAGGACTGAGATGAGGAGAAATTTCTTCACCCAGAGAGTGATGAGCCTGCGGAATTCTCTGTCACATAAAGCAGTTGAGGCCAAAGCATTGAAAGTTTTCAGGAGGAAGTTTGATATAATTCTTAGGGCTAAAGGGATCAAAGGGAGAAAGTGGGAACAGGGGACGAAGTTGGATGATCAACCACGATCGTATTGAATAGCAGAACAGGTTCGAAGGGCTGAATGGCTTACGGTTATTTTCTAACCAATAGTCCTTGTCCTGTCCCATCTTGTGTCTCACTCTTTCCAACTTGGTGTTTGCTGTCTTATGTGCTCCCACTCTTGCCAGTCTTTTTTAATAAAAAGATTTTTTGCATAAAATGATGCAAAACTCCACCCGAGGTGCCAATGCAAGACATTAAGCTTCACTGCCATCCCAGGTGTCGATTCCAGTCTAGTACAGCTCGGCTGCTTAAATGGGTCTTTCCCTCTCATCACTTCCAGTTTCTTTGCCAGTGACCTGTTGTCCTCTGCTTACCGATTCTTCTGCCAGTGGTAAACAGTTTTTCAACATTTTCTGTATCTATCCTCAGGTAAGTATGTGTAATCTTAGCACTAACTGTTTACTGTGAAACTAACGAAGTTGCAGTAAACTGTCTATGGTAGAGAGCCCGATGCTGGATTTTGCCAATGGTTGCAGAACCACAGCGCCACCTTATGACAACCCCTAGTTCTGCAGCTACTTTCCCACAGTCTTTGATGACCAAGTGCTTTCACACCATCTGTTATTGCCTGCAAGCTCAGTTAATTGTGCAATATGACATTAACAATTTATATCATGGTAAAAGCTCCTTGGGACAGCTGGTATATTTTACTGCATCCTCTAGAGCATCCCCTGTCACAATCATTTCCAGGGAATTTCAGCGGACTGCTTTGAGTTGTTTGACTTGGCAAGAATTGGAAACAGCAGCTTGCATGTGACAAAAGGAGGTTTACTCATGCTTTCTAGCAGCACCGCATTCATCTTAATCACTTACGGCTCACTACCTGCCTGTCCCCATCCAAAACAGAGCCTGATATTATACCAGGGTGATGAACAAGGAAGATTGAGGTCTGACAGCACACTTGCATCCCAACTCAATACTGCTACTACACAAAACCCATTGCTAGTCACTAATAGTCCCCATTAATATCATTCACCCTCCTAGCCAGATTGTTATCCACTACTTTGACTGTTCAACTGTTCTTCTCTCTTTGTGCTCTAGGCCCATCTATTGTTTCCCCCTTATCCTCTCCCCCCACCCTCTCCTCTGTACATGAATAGGAAGAGTTTAGAGGGATATGGGCCAATTGCTGGCAAATGGGACTAGATTAATTTGGATATCTGGTCAGCATGGGCAAGGGTTGGACCAAAGGGTCTGTTTCCATGCTGTGCAGCTCTATGGCGGTATATAAACTGATATTTTTCTAGCATCAGTTCTGAGGAAGAGTCACTCAACCTGAAACGTTAACTCTAATTCCTGTTCACAGATGCTGACAGACCTGCTGATGTTACACAGCAATTTCTGATTTACAGCCCTGCAGTTCTTTCGGTTTTTACAATAATGCTGTTATTAGAGATCTGAAATAAAAGCAGACAGATGCAGAAGATCTTAAGCAGGGCATGCAGCAATGGCAGAGAAAGAGAGAAATACAGAACTAATGTTCCAGTTCCATAACCCGTCACAAGAACTGAGAGAAGTCAAAGATGTAGTAAAAGGATTTGAGGAAGGGAAAGGGAGAAGGTTCTGGAAGAAGAATAAAGGGAAGCTCTGCGATATGATGCAGTGTAGAAAACAAAATGATTTCATGTTGAAAGGCCAAAGGCAGTGGACATTCAAACAGGTTAACAAGAAGAGATGGGTGATTTTTAATGGAGGTGACAGGTTGGCGTCTCTCTGCATTGCCATCCAGCCATGCCTGTGGCTGGGGTACTGTCTGCACCGCTTCTACTTGCAATGTTTTGGTGAGGGGGTGGTGGGTTGGTTAGCTACATTGGCTGGATCTCTCTGTAATGGAAGAGCAACCATCTGGGATGATGGCAACTTTTTTCTTTTAGCAGCTATTAAGTAATCCAAGGTGGAGGATGGAGCATGGATAAATCTCAACAGAGACTCCTATCTTCTATAACAAAGTGGCAGGACGGTTGCTCAGTGGTTAGCACTGCAGCCTCACAGCGCCAAGGACCCAGGTTCAATTCCACCCTTAGGTGACTGTCTGTATGAAGTTTGCACATTCTCCCTGTGTCTGTGTGGGTTTCCTTTGGTTTTAATTAGATTTAATTATATTCCCTACAGTGTGGAAACAGGCCCTTCAGCTCAACAAGTCCACACCGCCCCTTGAAGCATCCCACCCCGACCCATCCCCCATAACCCACACACCCCTGAACACTACAGGCAATTTAGCATGGCCAATCCACCTAGCCTGCACATCTTTGGACTGTGGGAGGAAACTGGAGCACCCAGAGGAAACCCATGCAGACACAGGGAGAATGTGCAAACTCTGCACAGACAGTTACCCGAGGCTGGAATCGAATTGTGGTTTCCTCCCACAGTCCAAAGATGTGCAGGTTAGGATGGATTGGCCATGCTAAATTGTGCCACAGTGTCCAGAGATGTGTAGATTAGGTGGGTTACAGGGGTTGGGTCTGGATCTTGACTTGATAGAGGTGTTCAGAATGATCAGAGGTATAGATAGAGTAGACAGCCAGAGACTTTTTCCTAGGGTGGAGGTAGCTTTTATGAGGGGACATAGTTTTAAAGTGAAAGGAGGTAGATATAGGGGAGACGTCAGAGGTCGGTTCTTTACTCACAGAATGGCTGGGACGCGGAATACATTGCAGGAGAGGGTAGTGGAGTCGGCCTCATTAGGGGCATTTAAGCGGCTATTAGATAGGCATATGGATGATGTATAAGGTAGGGGTGGAGGTTAGATAGACCTTAGGTTTAGGGTAAAAGTTCGGCACAACATCGTGGGTCAAAGGGCCTGTTTCCACACTGTAGGAATTGTACGACTCTTTGAGGGATGGCTGCTTTGTGATACAGTGACACCCAACAGCTTGCGATCAATTCTACTTCTCAACTTCCCCTCACCTGAGGCGTGGTGCCCCTCTGCTAGACCACAGTGACCATCCCTGAGGATTGAGGCTCCGGAGTTGGAGGTCTGCGCACTCTGGGCTGCTGACCATTTGAGGGTTAGCGCCTCTCTGCCCATCAGTGCCAAGGAGATATGCTGGCTGTTGACTGTATTGCACTGGAGAGGCTGATGAGCAGCTGTACATTTCAGGCCAATGGCTGAGTGAAGGTGGTTTGAGTGGAAGGGGGTCACTGGATATATCGGAGGGGTTAGGGGGGAAGAGATTAGAAACAAGGCCAAGGTATGGCTTTCAGTGGACACCGCTCAGGCGCTAATTGCTGGAAGAACTTTAATGTAGAGTTTCACTTCAACCACACAAGCAAATGTTCCAGCCCTACACAGTCTAACTAAAGCTATTGTCACCTGCTTCCTCAATGAAATTGTCTGTTTAAGAGCGGTTCTTGTGAGCTTATGGCATTCAGAGGCTTTTAAAGTCCATTTTAAATTGGTTGTTGCAACTTGAAGCCAGAAGGAGTCTTTACTCTGATTTTGTGGAGTGGGTTCAAGGCCAAAAGTGATAGTTTGCATTTATATAGAGCTTTCAACAATGTAACATTGTCCACAAGATACTTCCTTGTGTTATCCATGAGCCAAATAACGCAAGGAAACTCTAACTGCTGCCTTTCAGCATCATTAACAACAACTACTTGCATTGGTATGGAGCCTTTAACAAAGTAAAAGCTCTCAAGCCACTTCATTGGGATAAGCATTTGACACTGAGCCACTTCAGGTGAAATTAGGATAGGGTTGGTCAAGGAAGTATTTGAAAGAGTGTTTTGGCAGACAGAGAGAGCCAAAAAAATTGAGGGACTTCTCAAACTGAGGCCCGAGATTGCTGAAAGCACAGCCCCCAGTGGTGGAACAAAGGGGAAGAATGGAGCCTCTCTGAGCCCTGTAGGATTGGAGAAGGTGAGATCAATAGGTTCAACCAGATGAGACATTGGTGAATCACCCTAGGTATAGCTAAATTGTACAATTCATCCTCAAGTTCGATTTATTTCACCATCCGCTTCTGGCAACTTAGTAAGACATGGCATCTCACATGTGCAAACTGGCATCCAGTACCTCAGTCCAGGTTTCTCTTTATTCATGCACAGCATAAGTGTGTCACTGGCTAGGCCAGCACTTATTGCCCATCCCTAAGGGCAGGAAAGAGTCAACCACATTGCTGTGGGTCTGGAGTCACATGTAGGTCAGACCAGGTAAGGATGGCAGCTTCCTTCATTAAAGGACATCAGCGAACCAGATGGATTTTTCCACAATAATCGGCAATGGATTTGTGGTCATCCTTACTCTTGATTCCAGACTTTCACTGAATTCAAATTCCACTCTCTACTGTAGTGGGATTTGAAACTAGGTCCCTGAAAGTGACCTTATTCTCTGGATAACAGTCCAGCGAAGATACCACTAAGCCATTACCACCCCTCAGCTGACAGGTATTAACAGTTATCTGCTCTGTAGGCAGCGACATAATGGTAATCTCACTAGACTAGTAATCCAGAGACAAAAACAAAGTTGCTGGAAAAGTTCTGAGGAAGGGTCACCGGACCTGAAACGTCAACTCTTTTCTCCTTCACAGATGCTGCCAGACCGGCTGAGCGTCTCTAGCAACTTTGTTTTTGTTTCTGATTTACAGCATCTGCAGTTCTTTTGGTTTTTATTGAGTAATCCAGAGATCCAGGCTAAAGTGCTGTGACGTGCATTCATAACACACCATGGTGGTTGGAGGCATTTAAATTCAATTAATGAAAATGTAGAATGTGATGGTGACCAAGAAAACTATTCATTGTACAACCCATCTGGTTCACTGATATGCTTTAGAGAGGAAACCTGCTATCCTCATCTGGTCTGGACTATATGCGACTCTAGGCCCACAGCAATATAGTTCGTTCATTTTTTTACAAACATTTTTTTATTAACCTATTTTTCTAATTAACCTGCTCAGAAATGTTATGACACACTTCTGGAGCGGGTGGAAACTGAACCTGGGCCTCTCAGTCCAGTGGTAGGGACATTACCACTGCACAAGGTTAACCCTCAACTGCCCTCTGATATGACCAAACACACTATTCAGTTCAAAGATAACCATGAATGAGCAACAGAGATAACAAAGTGTGGAGCTGGATGAACACAGCAGGCCAAGCAGCATCTTACGAGCACAAAAGCTGACGTTTCGGGCCTAGACCCTTCATCAGAAAAGGTCTAGCCCCGAAACATCAGCTTTTGTGCTCCTGAGATGCTACTTGGCCTGCTGTGTTCATCCAGCTCCACACTTTGTTATCTCGGATTCTCCAGCGTCTGCAGTTTCCATTATCTCTCATGAATGAGCAATAATGGGCCTTGCTAGTGAAACTCAGGCTCCAGAGAAGAGTAGAAGGTTTATGATCAAACTCATACAGTGTGGATTATCCACAAGGAGTGTGGATGCTCCTCAATGCAAGGGGTGCTGAGATTCTGAGAATTCTGCAGCTTCAACCCAAGTGGTGGGACAGGCAGAGAGAAAGGTTTACCCAGTTTGGTCTGGGGTACACTCCTCCAGACAGCCTTCAAATGATAACAAAATGTGAAGCTGGATGAACACAGCAGGCCAAGCAGCATCTCAGGAGCACAAAGGCTGACATTTCGGGCCTAGACCCTTCATCAGAGAGCCTTCAAATGAAACAGCTTCTGAGGACATGGCTGGCCTTGCTTTCTCCTGCTTTCCTCAGCGTGTGGAGAGAGACACAGCAGCGTCGAAAGTGGTGTCGTTAGCTGCTCACTAATTGCTGAATGGGGTCTTTGGTCTTCATGAAATATTTCAATAACCCCAAACTGTGGGGAGGCATAAACACAATGCCTTACATAGCTATCCAATGAGCCAACTGCTGCTGGGGCCTGTTGTGTTCATCCAGCCTCACGTTTTATTATCTTGGATTCTCCAGCATCTGCAGTTCCCATTATCACTGAAAAACTTCCTCATTGTGTGGGATTATGACAGGTTCTGTAACTCAATTCAGGATCTATAGCACTGACAGTGATGGAATCAATATGCAGCTTACTAATCTTTCTGTTTGTTTGTCTACTTTCAGGAAGAAATGTTGCAAAGGTTACAGATTTGTCCTTGGTCGATGCATTCCTGAAGGTACGCTCTGTGCTGTTCACTGATCTACATTGAAACTCCGTCAGCACAATGTGACATGCCAGTTTTTATAGTGTATGCCCTGCCTGATGAAGGCAATCATGCTATATAAGCCTTCTTGACTACCTTATCCAGTTGTATGGCCACTTCCTGCTGTATCTTCTGGTAATCCTCCCCATTATCTGCAACTCGTCCAATCTTTAGCTCATCCATAAACTTACTATTTAGGCCACGCATATTCTCCTCCAAATCATTTATACATATTACAAACAACAGGGCGTCAACACTGATCCCTGTGGAACACCAATGGTCACAGATCTCTCGACAGAAAAACACCCTTTCACTGCTACTCTCTGTCTTCTATGATTAATCTAGTTCTGTATCCATTTCACCAGCTCACCAAAGATCCCATGTGACTTTACCTTTTGTATCAGCCTGCCATGAGAGACCTTGCCAAAGGCCCTAAATTCCATATAGACATCTACCACACTCATCACTCATCCTTGACACTTCCTCAAAAAGCTTAATCATGTTTGTGAGTCACAACTTTCCCACACAGAGCCATGCAGACCCCTAATGCTAATCAGTCCATATTTTTCCAACTAGGAATAAATGCCATTCCTAAGAATCTTCTCCAAAAATTTCCCTACCACTGTTGAAAGGCTCACCGGCCTATAATTTTCCAGAACATTGCTTTTGCCCTAGTTAAACAAAGGAAAAATGTTGGCTATTCTCCAGTCCTCTAGGACCTCTCCTATGACTAAAGAGGATACAAATATTTTGCACAAAGACCCAGTAATTTCGTCTACACCTTCCTCTATTTTGGAATTGATCCATCGGGTCCTGGGGCTGAACTTAATGCTTTTTAAAACAGCCAACATCACCTCTTTTTTCATATTGACATCACCCAGAATAGTGACATACCCCTCTGAAGGTTCACCACCCACCATGTCCATTTTCCTTTGTGAACAGTGATGCAAAATATTCATTCAGGACCTCAACCACTTCCTCCGGCTCCATGCATAAATTCTCACCTTTGTCACTGAGCAGACCTAACCTTTTCCCAACTACCCTCTTGCTCATTAACATTTGTGTAAAACACCTTGAGAATTTCCTTAATCCTGTTTGCCAAGGACATTTCATGGCCCCTTTCAATCCTCCCAAAACCTTGTTTGAGTTTCTTCCTGGGAGTTAGAAAGAACTGCCGATGCTGGCATCAGAGATAGTGCAGTGTGGTGCTGGAGGAGCACGGCAGACCAGGCAGGATCAGAAGAGCAGGCAAGTTAATGTTTCGGGTTGAGACGTGTCAGGTCAGGAGAAGAGCCAACTTTCCGGCTCCTCTGATCCTACCTGGTCCACTGTGCTCCTCCAGCTCCACGTTGTATTATCCCCGAGTTCTTTCCTACTGTCTTTATATTCTTCGAGGGCTCCGTCTGTCTTCAAAATAACCAGTAGGAATGAAGCAATATCTCGGAGGATGTGGCCTTTTGACCCAATTTATCTGTACTAATGTCTATGTCGACATGGACCTCTCCCTATTCCTCTTCCTCTCACCCTATCACTACCTTCTTCTATTCCTTTCTGCTTTGTAGATGTATTTAGTTTCCCCTTAGACAAAGCATTTCACGTGATGAAGGAGCCGCCCTCCAAAAGCTCGTGACTTCAAATAAACCTGTTGGACTACAACCTGGTGTCGTGTGACTTCTAACTTTGTCCACCCCAGTCCAATGCCAGCACCTCCACATCGAGATTAGTCTAACACAGAGAAAGACTGCAGTCAGTCAATGCAAGTCATTGTTGTGACTTTTAAACAATGTGCAATATTCAAGGTTCGAGTCCTAGTGATGCAGCACGAAACAGTGGCCATGAAGGTAATAATTATGTGGAGGATTTTAACAATTGGCAAAATGTCTCAACCTGCACCATTTTCCATACTATTTATTGAAGTCAACAGTAAAACTAATTTCTTGTTACAATGCAGTGTTAAGTATTAAATATAAGTATGATCCTGAGCTTCCAGTCACTTGTTACGTTCACCACCCTTCCCACCATGGCCTCCTCATCTTCTTGCTGCTACATTGTTCCAGTGGAGCTGGAGGATACCATCTCATCAATGTGTTCTCTGCAAACAAAAGGAATGTTCAAGCCTTTTTGGAATTATGTGGCAGCTTGGGGAAACCTGTAGTTCCCCGTTGCTTTCTCCATGGCAATAGCCCATCCAATCAGAATTGAGTTGCTAACAAATTTCTTTTCTCCCACAATATAGGTTGTGGTGATCGTTTGTTTGAAATTTGGCATTCTTCTACCTGTCCTAATAAGAACTAGAACATAAGATCCAGGAGCAGGAGTCAGCCATTCAGCCCCTCGAGTCTACTCTGCCATTCGATACTATTGTGACCGATCTCATCTCAGCCTTAAATCCACTTTCCTGCCCACTCCCCATGACCCTTCAACCTGTGACTCATTTAACAACCTTGAACTTTACTCAATGTCCCAGCATCAACTGCACTCTGGGGTGGTGAATTACGCAGATTCACGACCCTTTGAAAAGTAATTTCTCCTCCCCTCTGTTCTGCCCCTTATCCTAAAACTATGACCTCTTGTTCCAGATTGGAGTTGACATGAGAAAACATTCTTTCTGTCTTCTTTATCAATCGTCATTATTGTCTTATATGCTTTAATTAGATTTCCCCTCATTTCTCTGAACTCCAGAGAGTATCAGCCAAATCCCAACCCCTCTCCATCTTTAAATCTCTCATCTCTGGTAAATCTAGAATCTCCTCTGAAGTGCCTCTAATACAATTACATTGTCCTTAAGTAAGGGGACCAAAATGGTATGTAATACTTCAGGCGCATCTCACTAACACCTTGTACAGTTGCAGCAACATTTTCCTACATTCACACTGTATTTCTTTAGCAATAAATGCCACAATTCCATTTTCCTTCCTTACTACCTGCTGTACCTGCAATATTACTTCTCTGTGATTCATGTATGACGACCCCCAGATCCCTCTGCACTGAAGCACTCTGAAGTTTCTCTTTATTTTGATAGTAAGTTGTCTTTCTATTCCTCTGCTAATGGGTAACTTCACACATATCCAAATTAAAATTCAATTGCCAAATTTTAACCATTCGCCCGACCTTAATGAGTGTAAGACAATAAGCTTCAACAATGTGTCTCTCCTTTCAGCAAGGTTCAATTTCTTTTATTCAAACACTGTATTTGTCGAGTGTTTCTTGTAATTGACAACACGTGTACATCTTTTATGATGAAACTGCTCAATTCTTTCCTCCTTGCAGTGAATTCCAGTTAAAATAGAAAGAGAAACATCTGGCAATGGTGTATGTTTAAAACATTGGGCTATTTGTTGTGGTATTTATAGTTCACTAAAAGGATCATACACTTGATACAAAACCTTTTTGGTTTTTTTAATGAGACACTTGTTTTCAGATCTGATGACTTCCAGACAATATTTTCACTCCGCATTATTGGCCTCAAATTTGTTATGAAAGTCAGAGAACGATTTTCTCAATTGTTAGAGTGATCCTTTTCAGAAGCCTTTCGTGACATTGAAAAATCTGACTGATCCAATCCAAATTCCATTGGTCACCACTCTCAGACATAGCAGTCCGCATGGCTCATTCTGAAAGGCCATGCAGTTTTTCTGTCAGACAGGAGGTTCATGTAGGGGCCATTGTCAGGAAGAGGGTCTGCACTTGAAGGGAGTGGAAGTATGGAACACCATTTCCCCAGATGGCTCGTGAGGCTGGAGGTCAATCAAAAATAACAAAGTGAGGATTTAAATGAAATGTTAAGGAATCAAGGTGAAGAAACAGGGTTGAGATACAGAACAGCCAAGCTTGTACTGGATGGTAGAACAGGCCTTGCACCCCATTGGCTTATTGACGTGTTAGTTTGTTCTGTAGCTCCCACAATGGTCTTCAGTGCAGCTAACCAAACCATTGACAGGTCAATCGAAAGAGACAAACCTTCCATGAGAAGGTGTCGGACAAGTGGTGCTTAATAAAATCATAAGCAATTAGGGAATGGAAATCAGATGAGACCATTCAGGCCTTTGATCCTGCTCCTACTTTGAACAGGGTACGGATGATGTTGGGAAGTTCTTTGCAAATTGATGTTGACTATATCAGAAATCACGTAAAACTTGGTGTGAACAATATTCTTAAAATGAAGTGATAATACCTTTCTAAACAGCACTAGGGAATTGACAAAATAGGCAAAATTTATCTGTGAAATTGCAGGCATTTCAATGAGTTGTGAAATTAAGCGATAAGCTAATATGATTTATATTTAACATGATTTCTAAGGTTTTAGAATAGATTTGTAGCTCGGGTTGTGGATGTTGAGGTTGGTTGGCTGGCTGGGCTGGTTCATTGTTCTGCAGACGTTTCATTACCCTGCTGGGTAACATCATCAATGCAGCCTCCATGAAGCGCCATTGTGTTTTCCCACCTGTTATTTAAACTCTGAGGTCCATTGGGCTGGATTACCTCACAATGGAGTGTATATGGAGTCGAGCTCTATGTGTTTATTGACGTTTATTAATATGATTTGCTTAACATGAGTTTAATATGATTAAAGGAGGAAATAAACTGGTATTGTCCATGGCACTCCCAAGTGGGTCATAAGGTTGTGGGTTAATGTCCCACTTCAGAAACATCAGCCCAAAAATCATAATGGACCCTCCAATGGAGTGCTGCATTGCTGGTTGCAGTATCTTTTGGTTAAGACAGTGCTTCTCAATCCCATTAAAAAAGTGTGGAGTGGGGTGATTACGCCTTAAAAGTTACATTGGCCTATGAAGCATGACGAGAGGGAGTATTGAGGGGTGACAAACATGCACATGCGGACATACAAGCACACAGACACACACACATCCTGATACGTCCCCTGGATCTGATGGGATATATCCCACGAGATTGAAGGAAGTAGCTACAGCGATACTAGATGAACAGGTAGTAATCTTCCAAGTTTCAGATTCTGGATAAGTTTTATGGGATTAGAAAGCTGTCTATGCAACAGCCTTATTCAAAAAAAGAGAGGGAGATATAAAACGGCTAACTATAGGCAAGAGATAATAGGAACTGCCGATGCTGGAGAATCTGAGATAACAAGGTGGCCAAGCAGCATCAGAGAAGCAGGAAGGCTGACATTTCGGATCTAGGCCCTTCTTCAGAAATCTATTAGAGTTTGTGATAAAGGATATAACAGCAGAACCTTTAGAAATACATGCACGATCAGATAGAGTCAACATGAAGGGGAGATCATGTCTAAAAAACAATACAATTCTTTGAGAAAGTAACAGGATAGATAAAGGGGAACCAGGAGACATAACAGATTTAGATTTCCAAAAGGCATGCGACAAGACTCTGCTACTTAATGAGATAAGAGGCTGTGGTTCTGGAGTTTGTGTATTAACAGAGGATTGTCTCACTAATAGATGACAGAGTTGGGATGAGGGGCACATTTTCAAGATGGCAACCTGGAACTAGTGGAGTGCCACAGGGATTAGTGTTCGGCCAATGTTTGTTCACAATACATATTCATGACTTGAATGAGAGAAATGAATGTACGATCAGCAAATTGTGAATGACACAAAAACAGGTGGGAATGCAAGCGGTCAGGATTACACAGAGTGATATACTCAGGGTAACATATGGGATTCTTAACAGGCTTGACATAACAGATGCTGAGAGGTTCTTTCCCCTTTTGGGAGACTCCTGGATTAGGTTATAATCTCAGAATAAGGGGTCACCCATTTATAGGACAGAGATGGGGGGAATTTCTTTTCTCAGTGGGTAGTGAATCTATGGAATTCTTTACCTTAGAGGGCTGGAGAGGCTGGGTGTTAAGTGTATTAACGCTGAGGTAGACAGATATTTGATCAATAAGGGAATCAAGGACTATAACGAAAAAGTAGGCAAGTGGATTGAGGATGATCAGATCAGCCATGGTCTTATTGAGTGGCAGAGCAAATGTGATGGGCTGAATGGTCTACTTCTGCTTCTGCATTTTAACGTCTTAAGTTCCTATTTACTATGTCACCATCTCTAGTCATTTTAACTCTTTGGCATTTGTAGCAGTTTGGTTTGTGCAAAGTGATTACATTTCAAAAGGACTTCGCTTTGGTGCATCCAAAGGCGCTACATAAATTCAGGCTAACAAAATGTGAGGCTGGATGAACACAGCAGGCCAAGCAGCATCTCAGGTGTGCTCCTGAGATGCTGCTTGGCCTGCTGTGTTCATCCAGCCTCACATTTTGTTATCTTGGAATCTCCAGCATCTGCAGTTCCCATTATCTCTGATACATAAATTCAGGCTTCATTTTCCGGCAACTCTTGCAGCCACAGTGCCATCTAGCTTTGAAACACTAGGTGGAGCTGTTCACTGTAGTCATCGACAGTGAGATGAACACAAGCCTTTCGCAATGACTCGACACATTGCTACTGGAGGGCTCGAACACTGAAACAGACAAAAGAATCACTTTTGATGTTATGAGTTAGTTTTGAACCGAAGCTTGGTGTCGGGCTACAGGGCAGCTCATGTGGGCACAAGGGCAAAATGGGAAGGTGTGCAACAGTACATGGACCGATCACTGTCCCTACATTGCATTTGGATATTATGTGGGAAAGCTAGGTGAAACCATGTTTTAAAAAAAAGGATTGCTCATTTCAGACAGAGATGAGGTGAAATATTTCCTCTCACCAACTTGCAGTTCTATGGAAGTCGTCATCACAGAGTGGTGGAGGCACAGTCATTAAATATTTTTTACAGCAATAGTAGCTACATTCTTGATGAAAAAGTGAGTCAAAAGTAGGTCAAAAAATGGATTTATGACCACAGTCAGAGCAGTTTTCTAGAATGGTATAGCAGGCTCAAGGGGCCGAATAGCCTCCTACTGTTTTCCATGCCCATTTAGAATTGTTTTAATAGGGTGTGCGATGAATACTGAAAACACCTCGCCTCTCATAGTCTCTGCCTCCCTAACAGGTTCTTCCTCTCACCCATCCCTTCCTCCCACCCCAAGCCGCACCTCCATTTCCTACCTACTAACCACATCCCACCTCCTTGACCTGTCCGTCTTCCCTGGACTGACCTATTCCCTCCCTACCTCCCCACCTATACTCTCTCCACCTATCTTCTTTACTCTCCATCTTTGGTCCGCCTCCCCCTCTCTCCCTATTTATTCCAGTTCCCTCTCCCCATCCCCCTCTCTGATGAAGGGTCTAGGCCCGAAACGTCAGCTTTTGTGCTCCTGAGATGCTGCTTGGCCTGCTGTGTTCATCCAGCCGCACATTTTATTATCTCGCCTCCATTGTGTTGTCTTGCTCTCTCTCAGAGTCCAGCAACCAGAAAGCTCACACACGAGGTGGATGGTCGTGACAGCATAATGTCTCTGAACATCCCTCAGCACCTGCCACAGAGTAGGACGGCAACAGCAGAATCCAAAACTTAGAGCTGCTGGGAGATGAAATGAGGGACTTGCATTTCCACGACCTCTGGATGACCCAAACTGCTTTGCAACTGCCAAAATATTTATGAAATGCGTGTAGCAAGCTCCCATAAACAGCAAACACCGCAGTCATAGAATTATACAGCACAGAAACAGACCCTTCCTTCCAACTAGTCCATGCCTACCTGATATCCTAAACTGACCTAGTACCATTTGCTAGCATTTGGCCCATCTCCGTCCAATCCCGCCATATTCATGTACCTATCCAGATGCCTTTTAAATATTGTAACTGTACCAGCCTCCACCACTTCCTCTAGCATCTCCTTCCACACAAGCACCACCCTCTGCGTGAAAATGTTGTCCCTCAGGTGTCTTTTAAATCTTTTCCCTCTCACCTTAAACCCATGCCCTCTAGTTTTGGACTCTCCCCACCCTGGGAGGAAGACCTTGGCTATTCACCCTATCCATGCCCCTCATTATTTTGTAAACCTCTGTAAGGCTGCCACCCCGCCCGCCACAAATCCTTCGACACTCCAGGGTTGTTTTAATGAATTTGGTTGAGGGGTAAATCTTGAGCAGGACAATGGGGAAAATTACTCCCCTTTTCTCCAAAAGGTAAAGAGACAGATGTCCACCTGTGAGAGTAGATGGGGCTTGTGTTTAAAGTCTTATTCAATACTACCCATCCTGTCATCCTTGTTATCTCTATTGTAGGCTAGGTGGATTGGCCGTGGGAAATGCAAGGATAAGGTAAGGGATGGGTCTGGGTAGGCTGCTCCTCTTCAGAGGGTCACATGGAATTGACGGTCTACTTCCACGCTATAGGATGCTAGGAAGCAGTTGCTTGTGTTTGTGTATTGTCTAGTTTCTGGACTGTTGTTGAAGGCTGCATACATCCAGGCTAGCGTTCGTAATCTATCACAGTCCTGACCGAGCCCTCGTTGATAGCGGGCAGGTTTTGGTGAATGAGGAAGTGGTTTCCCTGTCTCAGAATTATTTTAAACAAACTGGTTAGTTGTGTGTTTGGTTGCTACAGGTATGTGTGGAAATCTTTTTAGTGTACAGGAATGTACACAATACACAAACACAAGCAACTGCTTCCTAGCATCCTATAGCGTGGAAGTAGACCGTCAATTCCATGTGACCCTCTGAAGAGGAGCAGCCTACGCAGACCCATCCCTTCCCTTATCCTTGCATTTCCCACGGCCAATCCACCTAGCCTACAATAGAGATAACAAGGTGTAGAGCTGGATGAACACAGCAGGCCAAGCAGCATCAGAGGATCCCAAACATCAGCTTTCCTGCTCCTCTGATGCTGCTTGGCCTGCTGTGTTCATCCAGCTCTACACCTTGTTATCTCAGATTCTCCAGCATCTGCAGTTCCTACTATCTCACCACCTAACCTACACATCTTTGGACTGTGGGAGGAAACTGGAGCAAGCCCCTGCAGACTTGAGGAGAATGTACAAACTCCATACAGGCACTCACCCACAAGTGGAATCGAACCCAGGTCCCTCACGCTGTGAGGCAGCAGTGCTAACCATGGAGCCGCTGTGCCACCCTTTAACCAGCAACCCAGACAACAACTTAAACTTTCACTTCCTCCTCCACCATTGCACAGGGTGTGCCATCTGTAAGGTGCACCTTTCAAATCTGTGACCTCTAACCCCTAGAAGGAGCAGATACGTGGGAGCACCACGACTTGCAAGTGTCCCTCTGAGACACACATCATCCTCAGTTGAAAATATATTGCAGTCTCTTCACCGCCACTGGGTCAAATCCTGGAACAGCCTTCCCAGCAGCATTGTAGATATAACTTCAAAACATACAATAGTTTAAGAAGGCAACACATCACGACACTCTCAATGACGGGTGATAAATGCTGGCAAAATCCACAGATGCCCATATCCAAATGAAAGTGTACATTAAAAATAATGTTACATCACAAAATCTGCAGACTGCTTGGCATGGGGGAAGCAGGAGTGGGGGCGCATGGAAGATACATTTCACTGGATGTGGCCTAGCTGCATAATTTCAAACAAAAATTACATTGACATCACGTGACATCATCAGGCTATAACATCAGCATATGGAGTAAACCATAAGATTTGGCAGGAGAAAACATATAAAACATATAAAATAAGCAGAGGGTTAGATAGGGTGGATAGGGAGAGCCTTTTTCCTCGGATGGTGACGGCGAGCACGAGGGGGCATAGCTTTAAATTGAGGGGTGAAAGATATCGGACAGATGTCAGAGGTAGTTTCTTTACTCAGAGAGTAGTAAGGGAATGGAACGCTTTGCCTGCAACGGTAGTAGATTTGCCAACTTTAGGTACATTTAAGTCGTCATTGGATGAGCATATGGACGTACATGGAATAGTATAGGTTAAATGGGCTTCAGATCGGTATGACAGGATGGCACAACATCGAGGGCCGAAGGGCCTGTACTGTGCTGTAATGTTCTAAGAGAATTAGGCCATTTGGCCCATCAATTCTGCTCCACCATTCAATCATGGCTGAAATTTTTCTTATCCCTATTCTCCTGCCTTCTCCCTGTAATCCTTGGTCTCTTACTGATCAAGAATCTAGCTATCTCCGTCTTGAATACACTCAATGACTCGGCCTTCACAGCCCTCTGCAGCAATGAGTTCCACAGATTCACCACCCCCTAAGTGAAGAAATTCCTCCTCATCTCAATTTTAAAGGGGTTCCAGCTGCCTTCCTTGTACCTAAGATGTCCTGGTTAGAATGGCAATGAGTGGGGATGCAGGTGGAGTCTGAACTAATGCCCATTTCATTAATCACCTGCACTGGACTGTATTGAGTTCAGATGTGTGGGTTATGAAGGACACTTATGGATGCTGCAATGGATTTACATAACCATGGAATTTGCGTACTTTGGGGGTCTGCTTAAATTTTGAGCTCGAATACAGTGAAATCGGAATATGAGTGAATCATTATGCTTTTACATATAACATAGAACATAGAAAAGTACAGCACAGTACAGGCCCTTCGGCCCACGATGTTGTGCCATGGAATGATCCTAATCCAAAAATAAAATAACCTAACCTACATTCCCCTCAGTTCATTGCTGTCCATGTACATGTCCAGCAGTCGCTTAAATGTCACTAATGACTCCGCTTCCACGACTACCACTGGTAAACTATTCCATGCGCTCACAACTCTCTGGGTGAAGAACCTCCCTCTGACATCTCCTCTATACCTTCCTCCTAACACCTTAAAACTATGACCCCTCGTGGCAGTCAATCCTGCCCTGGGGAAAAGTCTCTGGCTATCGACTCTATCCATGCCTCTCATTACCTTGTACACCTCGATCAGGTCACCTCTCTTCCTCCTTCTCTCCAGAGCTCCGTCAACCTCTCCTCGTAAGACAAGCCCTCCAGTCCAGGCAGCATCCTGGTAAACCTCCTTTGCACCCTCTCCAAAGCCTCCACATCTTTCCTAAAATAGGGCGACCAGAACTGGACACAATATTCCAAGTGTGGTCTCACCAGGGTTTTGTAGAGCTGCAGCATAACGTCGCTGCTCTTAAACTCGATCCCCCTGTTAATGAGAGCCAAAACACCATATGCTTTCTTAACAACCTTATCCACCTGCGTGGCAACTTTGACGGAGCTATGCACTTGAACACCAAGATCCCACTGTTCCTCCACACTGCCGAGAATCCTGCCTTTAATCCTATATTCAGCATTTAAGTTCGACCTTCCAAAATGCATCTCTTCACATTTATCCAGGTTGAACTCCATCTGCCATTTCTCAGCCCAGCTCTGCATTCTGTCAATGTCTCGCTGAAGCCTGCAATAGCCCTCGATACTATCAATGGCACCTCCAACCTTTGTGTCATTAGTAAACATACTAACCCACCCTTCAACCTCCTCATCCAAATCATTTATAAAAATTACAAAGAGCAGAGGCCCAAGAACAGAGCCCTGCAGGACACCACTCAGCACTGACCTCCAGGCAGAATACTTACCATCTACAACCACTCTCTGCCTCCTGTCAGCCAACCAATTCTGAATCCAGACAGCCAAATCACCCTATGTCCCATACCTCCTGACTTTATGAATGAGCCTGCCGTGGGGAACCGTACCAAATGCCTTGCTGAAGTCCATGTACACCACATCCACTGCTTGACCCTCGTCAACCTATCTTGTGACTTCCTCAAAGAACTCAATAAGATTTGTAAGGCATGACCTGCCCCTCTCAAAGCCATGCTGACTCCCTTTAATCATGCTATGCTTTTCCAAATAGTCATAAATCCTATCCCTCAGAATTCTTTCCAAAACCTTGCTGACCACAGATGTAAGACTGACTGGTCTGTAATTTCCAGTGATTTCCCTATTCCCTTTCTTGAAAAGAGGAACAACATTTGCCTCCCTCCAATCTTCTGGTACGACTCCCGTGGAAAGTGAGGAAGCAAAGATCTTCGCCAGTGGCTTAGCAACCTCCTTTCTCGCTTCCTGGAGCAACCTAGGATAAATCTGGTCTGGCCCTGGGGACTTATCAATCTTAATGTTTGCCAAAATTTCCAGCACATCAACTTCCTCAGTCTCGATCTGTTCAAGCCTGTAATCCTCTGAGGCCGTGCTAGACCCTTGCTTCCTCCACCTTACGTACGCTGCCTTTTTCTTTTTGACAAGAAGCACCTCTGTACCCGTCAGCCAAGGCTCCTTAATCTTACCCCTTCTTACCTGTCTCAGAGGAACAAATTTATACATCACTCACAACAACTGCTCCTTAAACAGCCTCCACATGTCTGCTGTGCCCTTTCTGTGGAACAATTGCTCCCAATCTGTACTTCCCAACTCCTGTCTGATAGCGTCATAGTTTCCTTTACCCCAGTTAAATATCTTCCCCTGGTAACTGCTCCTTTCCCTTTCTATATTTCTTCATTCATATCAATGTCACTTTGGCATACTGGAGTGATATGAAGGACTTATTTTTATTAAGTGATTAATCACACACACTCAAATCTCCCTAACTCTCATACTCACACGAGACTGCAAACACACAGTTTTTCTCTCTCTCTCATAGAGTCACACACAAACACAGTCTCTCTCACACACACAGTCACACTCACACGTGCGCATGATCTCTGTTTCATGCAGTCACACACACAGTCTGTCTTCAACAGTCACACACACACACACACACGTCCACACATACGTAGTCTCTCTCTCACAGTTACACTCACATACACATGCAGTGACATGCACAGTCTGTCTCTCAGTCACACACACACACGTCCACACACACCTACCCTCTCTCTCAGTCACACTCACATGCACATGCAGTTATACGCACAGTCTCTCTCTCTCTCACACACACACCTGTCCACACACACCTAGTCTCTCTCTCAGTCACACTCACATACACATGCAGTTACACGCACAGTCTCTCTGTCACACACACACACACCTGTCCACACACACCTAGTCTCTCTCTCTCTGTCACACTCGTACACATGCAGTTACACACACAGTCTCTCTCTGTCACACACACACACCTGTCCACACACACCTAGTCTCTCTCTCTCTGTCACGCTCATACACATGCAGTTACACACACAGTCTCTCTCTCACACACACACACACACTCCTAGTCTCTCTCAGTCACACTCATATACACATACATATCTCCCTCACAGTCACATGCACATACATACATTAGTACACGTAGTCATACACGCATGTATACACAAATCCAGACCCGTCTCAGTCGCACTCTCACATTCACACGCTCAACACCATCTTCCCCAAATCATCCTTATCATTTATTGACGTAATTGTTGTTGGAAGTCACGAATCTCGGTGAACGCTGGAGGTATCTGAACCAAACCTATTTGTGCGTTGCTTATCAATCTGCCCCCACAAAGCAGTAAACTGGAAAGCTATTGTTTAAGGCAGGTGTGGGACTTTTTTAAAATAGATGTGACAATGAATAACTTTAAAGGTCAAGGAGGAAATAAATCACTCTGTAACGGGGGCGAGATTACAGAAGGCGGTTTATTGCACAAAGGAATATCTGTTCGCAAAGTTACAACAAATGATGTCGGTTATACAACTAACACCTACATCATCATTTGTCTGCATTTTCAAAACTGCCCGCATTTTTTTTGCCAGCACCTTTATACAGCATTAACACTTCAGTCCTTAAGGAAATAAGTGATTTGGGTTTATTTAGACTCTTTTATTTTGGTTGCACAACAATTGCATTGACGGAAGAATAATGCCGACTCATTTTGTGAAGGTAACGCACTCGACTCTTGACGTTGCACAAAAGGATTAACGTAAACAGTTGGCTGCGACTGGGAATGTTCTCCGCATCATCATGATTTTGAACGTTTCATCTCTTGTGGTGCCTCGCTTCATCTATCGCTGTAACCCCCTCCAGCCCGACACCCCTCTGATCTACCTGTACTACGCCAGCTCATGCCTTCCGAACCTCTCTGATTTTCATCGCTCCAACACTGGAGGCTGTCCCTTCAGTTGCTGAAGCCTAATCTTTGCAATTCCTTTCTTACACCTCTCCAGCTCACCTTCCTCCTTAAAGACACGCCTTCAAACTGACCGCTTTGACCACCAACTATTTGGTCACCTGACCTCGTATCACTGTAGGTAGCTAAGTGTCACACTGTGTTTTATAATGCTCGTGGGGAGACCCTTAGAATGTTTCATAATGCCGAAAGCACTAATTAAATATAAGTTGTTGTAAACCTCTGCATCTCTCTCCTACTCTTTTCTTCAAGACTCTCTTTGAAGCCTACCTCCCTGATGAAGTTTCTGGTCCCTTGCTTTAATATCTCCATATATACCGCTTCGTTGCCAAGTTTTGATGGATTAATGTTGTGTTGCACCTTGGTATATTTTACTTTATTTAAAAGCTGTGCATAAATACAAGCCGGTATTTCTGCATTTCCATGCATGGTTGTCACAATTACTGTGCCCAGGATGGTAAGAAACTACAGAAAGTTGTGAACACAGCCCAGCCCCATCACACAAGCCTACCTTCCATCCATTGGCAACATCTATACTTCTCCATGCCTTGGAATGGAAGCCAACATCAGCAAAGTTCCCTCCCTCGCCAGTTGTAATCTCTTCCAACCTCTTCCATCAGGCAGAAGATACAAAAGTTCGAAAACACAAATCGGTGGGTTCAAGAAAA
Source organism: Stegostoma tigrinum (assembly GCF_030684315.1). Classification (NCBI taxonomy): domain Eukaryota; kingdom Metazoa; phylum Chordata; class Chondrichthyes; order Orectolobiformes; family Stegostomatidae; genus Stegostoma; species Stegostoma tigrinum. Next base: position 17,547,281 of record NC_081389.1, on the reverse strand, counting down.
GCTTCTGGCCTCCTGTTATTAGACTTCTGAATGGACCTCTCAAATTTTAAATTTAATGTTGACGTTGCTTTTAATGCACCTTCTCTGCAGCCATAACATTGTATTCCTCACGCTGTTCTATTACCCTGATGTACATGTATGGTATAATCTGTCCTTACACAAGCTTTTCACTGTACTTAGGTACATGTGACAATAATGAGTCAAATCAAATCAGTACATTGTATCAGTGGCTTTTAGTCATGTGACAAAGCATTACATCTTGGTCCTCTTCCACTGCTGAATCAGAACACCGCCAGACTTCAACGCAGAGCACCACAATCTAGGAAGAGACTTCAACTCGGTATTGCAGGAGTGCTGCACTGTCAGCAGTGCCCTCTTCCAGCTGAGATATTAAATGCAGGTCTTGTCAGCCCTCTTCCAGCACCAGCTCCCTCCTGGTGTTCTGATCAAAACCTAGCTCTCGACTGCAATTGTTGACACCGTAGCAGCGTAAAAGAAAACTGCAGAGATGCATGCACCGCATGTGCATTTGCAGTGCCTTTGACGCCAGCAGCGTGACAGGGAGCTATATGCATCAAAGAATGGGACTATCCATAACACTGAGTGACATAAAGATACTTTAACAAGCACAGCGCCGACAGAATGTGTGTCTTCAGCAATGGGCAGAATCTTTAAGAATGTGCCAATCTTTAATTTAAGTGTTGTGGCTTTCACAGAATATTGAACCGAAAACACCTTCCACACCCTCAACCGTGTCCATCAAGAAGGACAAGAGCAGCAGATACATGGGAACACGGCTTCCTGCCACTATTGTCCTGACTTGGAAATATATCACTGTTCCTAGTGTCACTGGGTCAAATTCCTGGAATTTCCCCCCCAATGACATTGTCGGTCAATCCACAGCACATGGACTGCAATGGTTCAAGAACGCAGCCTCATCACCACATTCTTAAAGGCAGTTTGGAATGGGCAATGTATTCATTCACCTGAATGAATTAAAAAAAAGTTTTTAAAAATCTTAGGACTGCAGTGTAACGAAACTTTGATTTGACCCGCTCACCATTTGCTCGTCATCTCACTTGACCTTGCTTTTAAAGCACCTTCTCTGCAGCCAAAACATTGTATTCCTCACTCTGTTCTAATACCCTGATGTACTTGTATGCTACCTCAGCATCCAGGCCACTCCCACGCTCTCACTCCCTACTGTTTGCTGCAAGTGAGGTGGTCAAGGCCAGTGAGACAACAAGCAGGAGGAAGTTAGGAGTGGGGCAATGGGCAGGAGGGTGACCGACTATGATCAAATCAAAGCCAAATACATGTCTGACACAAGGAAACGGTTTCCAGCTCAGGAAGGTCAGACCCAGGTCATAGGTCAAAATATCAAATGATAGGACGGCTTGTCATCTTGGCAAATGGACATATAACAACAGTGCCATCTGTGAGAGGAACCAGGCTTGTATTAGTGCACAGAGTGGATATTGTCTTCCTGTTCCAATTCAGTGTTCGTGGTATCTCTTGAACAACATCCATTCAAGAATATCAGATGGCACGGCCAATTTTCTCATTGCTGCTCCTGATACCTTGCAAATTGTTTGTTGTAGCCTACTGGTGTTTGCACTCCAAAAGTACTGAGTTAGCTGTCCTACCACCAGGACTCAAGGCAAGTCCATTCCTCACCTGTAGTATCAGCGATGGCTCAGTTTGCATGGTTCCCTGTTCAAAGTCCAAGTCCAGAAAAATTTTTTGATTTGATTTGATTTATTATTGTCACATGCACCTAGGTACAGTGAAAAGCTTTGCATGCAGTACAGGCAGATCATACCATACAAAGCACTTTAGAGTAATAGAACAGAGTGAGGAATACAATGTTATGACTGCAGAGAAGGTGCGTAGAGAGCGAGGTCAATATTTAAATTTGAAATTTAAGAAGACCATTCAGAGGTCTAATAACAGCTGGGAAGAAGCTATTCTTGAATCTGTTGGTCCGTTTGTTTAAGCTTTTGTAACTTCTGCCTGACTGACACTCAATGCAGTATCAAGGGAGAGCTGCACTGTTGGAGGTTCAGTACAAGGGACTGTTGAAAGGATTTTTTGGATGAGGCATTAAACTGACATCTCAACTGCATGGGTGAATGTAAGAGATCCCACGGTACTGGGACTGAAAACAAGAGCAGGAAAGTTCCCTGGTGTTCTGATCAAAGAATTACCCTTAGGAAACATCACAAATAACAGATTATCACATTGCTGTGTGTAAAAACTGGTTGCTGCATTTCCTTCATCGCAATAATGATTACATTTCTAAAAGACTTAATTAAAGTACTGTAAAGCACTTTGAGATGTCTGGTGGTTATGAGGTGTGCTATTTAATGCCAGTCTTTCTTTCTTGCACATGTAATTTACCCTAGTCCAGACAGTAGAATGACTAGCCACAAGCTGAGCTGATAGAGATTGCAGTTCTCTTCCCATGGGGAATTGGAAGTGCAACTATTTGGCAGGGTGGTACTTTACCACTTTACAGACAGCCTAATGCTATGGGAATGCAACACCATTGAATGAAATATTGAAATACAAAAGGAGGCAGTAATAATAAGATTGGCTAGCAGAAACTGGATACTTATGAGATATTTTTTCCCGCCAGGAACATTTCCTTCAATATTTATTGCATACATTTATAGTATGGCTGTTGGACAGTTAAATCTGGTATCTAATTGCAAGTGGATGTTGCTATTGTGGACGTGCAAAACTGGAAATCAATCTTTTTTCTTAATTGCCATGCTTCTGAATGAAGCTCAAGTGTTCCAAACTCACTACAATAGCACTTGGAGCGTGGGGTGTGTGGAACAGCTGCCCCCTTAGCACAGTTTTGTGTGGCCAAGTCTGCTTGCATGTAATCCTTACCTGTTCAGAGCACCAATCATAGAGACATCCATTTGGTCTTCTTCTCCCACCCCAACAGGTTCATAACTAAGAAATGAAAGCATCCACGGATGTTTTAAGTAAACATACAATGTTTTAATAAAAAACCTCTTCTCCCACCCCCACCATGAATCTGCATTGAGGAGTTGCTCTCCAGTCCAAACATGTGCAGATTAGATTGATTGGCTATGCTAAACTGTCCCCGCAGTGTCCAGGGATGTGCAAGCTAGATGGGTGAGCCATGGGAAGAGCAGGGTTATGGTGTTAGGGTGGGGGAATGTGTCTGGGTGGGATTCCCTTTGGAGAGTTCTGAATAGCTTCTATCTGCACCGTAGGGATTCTGTGATTCAAAGAGGAAACATCATTCATTCCTGGAGACTCCAGGGCACGGAGAGCTTAACAACCCTGAAATGGTCTGGCAGTCTTTGTATAACTGATGGGAGTTGTGAGCAAGGATGGTGTGTTGGATTGAAAGAATAAAGGCAATCTTGCCTTTCTTGAAGCCCCAAAATAATAGAGTAATAAAGGCCTTTCAAAGTGTAGTCACTGTTGTAATGGAGGAAACATTAATGCAGAAATGGGAGAGATGGTGCAGCAGCAGTTATGCCATGGATGAGTAATCCAGATTCCTGAGCTAATTCTTTGAACAGCAGGTGGAATTTAAACTCAACCAAGAATTCTGGAATTGAGAAGTAATCTCAGTCATTATGACCATGATACTGTCATTGACTGTTGTAAAAACCCAGGAACCCTAGGAACACAACCACCTCCAAGTTCTCCTCCAAGCCACTCACCATTCTGACTTGGAAATTTGTTGCCGTTCCTTCACTGGGTCAAAATGCTGGACTTCCCTCCCTAAAAACATTATGGATCAACCCACAGCAGGTGGACTGCAGTGGTTCAAAAAGGCAGCTCATCACCACCTTCTCAAGGGCAACTAGGGATGGGCAAGAAATGCTGGGCCCAGGCAGAAATGCCCACATCCCACAAATGAATTATATAAAAAAAGGTTTATTAATGCTCATTAGGGAAGGAAATCTTCTGTCTTTACCAGGCCTGATTTACATGTGACTCCAGACTTTCTCTGATGCGTTGACACTGACTTCTGAAATAGTCCAGCAAGCTGCTGGGTTTTAAGAGCAATTAAAGATTGGCAATAAATGCTGGCCTTGTCAGTGATGCCCAACCCCACAAAGGGTTAAAACGGCAGCTAATTTGTGCACAGCAAGTCTCCAAAAACTGTCATGAATGACGTTGATTGAGGTTTAAATGTTAGCCAGGACTCTGGGGAGAACTTTGCTGCTTGTCTTTAACACAATGCCATGTCTTTCATGTATAATGTGAGGCGATGGCTCAGTGGTATTAATGCTTGACTGTTAATCCAGAGACCAACATAATGTTCTGTGGACCTGGGTTCGCATTCCACCATGGCAGATGGCAGGAAGACAGCAGAGGGATACAGATCCTGTCAGTGAAGGCAGTTTTACTTTGGAAGGGCAAAATATGTTTGCACAGGCTTGTATTATTCTTTGTTCGTTTAGTTTAATCCATTATCAATTGTCAGGAAGAACTAATGTCATTTAGGGGAAGGAAACTGCCATCCTTACCTGGTCTGCCCTACATGTGACTCCAGACGCACAGCAATATAGTTGACTGTTAACAGCCCTTTGGGCAATTAGGAATGGTCAATAAATGTTGGCCGAGCCAGGGACACCCTCGTCCTGTGGAATGAATGAAAAAATTCACATCAGAGAACAGTAAATGCATAAGTTTTATATCCCTTCTGAAAGACAACGCATCACTTATGCTGCACTTTCTCTCAGTACTTCAGCAGATATTTGTGCTCAAGTCTCGAAGGTAAACCTTGGAAACACAGCTTTTGCCCTCTCGGATAAAATTACCACAAATCGAGAATTGATCATCTATTAATAATACGTACACAATATACATAATGAATCAGTCTGTAAAAGTGTTATTGCATTGAATTATTTTGAGACATAAATTAAGACATCAGATTCGATGATGGAAACACATCTGTGACGTTGCTGGCTGCATAAAATACTTTGCAAATGGAAGCTGGGGCTGTATTCTTTAACAATCATTAGGTGAGTTACGTTGATTTAGAATTATAACTTACACAAAACCTTACAATGTGGTGTTCCATCACTATGCTGCATTGTGATATGATCTTGGAAACTTATCTTGTGAAAGCTCAGACCCATTAATCTTCAACTATGATGCAGTGACAATGTAGTCCAAGGGAAGGGGTAGCACATTCCATTGGCACAATGTTACTGCAGCACTTACAAAGTCAACTTGGCTTGTCTACCACTTGTTTGTCAAATGAAATAGTACCTCTGGTCATGGTTGATAACCATGTTCTGCACCTTTCAGAAGTTAGTTTATGAACTAAGATTCACTTTAATGAAGGTTGACTTGATTGAAATAGGCAAGGAGGAATGGAGAACGCTCTTTATCCAACGGGAAGTCAAGACATCTGGTCCTGAGGGCCAAGAAATGAGGGAGTTGATAAAATTCCGCATCAAGTACGTGCAAGTGCCCAAAGAACAGACCAGACTAAAGCAGAGGTTCTCAAAGTGTGGTCCATTGGTGGTTACCAAGAGTTTTTCTTTCGGTCTGTGGGCTGAACCAAAAGGGAAGTAACTGATGCACAAACACTTTGCCAGGACAGAATCTCATCTCCACAGCTCACTTGATGTCACACAAGCAGAACAGTAAGAATTCCAGATTTCTGCTACTGTTTCCACATAATGGCGCGATCGGATTTTCAACACCTGCAGGGCTGCCAACAAGGAGGAGGTACCTGGAGGCCATCATGAGACTGAAACTCAGTTCTAATAAGGACTTGAAATGTTAGCTCGGTTTCTCCGTCCGCAGATGCTCCCAGACCTGAACTGTTCCTGCAAATTCCGCTTTGGTTTGTTTTGAGACCAGAGCTCTCCTACTTGCAGCCAGACAGGAGCCCACTAATGTCTCATCAAAAGGAGCACTGTTCTTTGTGTTCACTCTTTGGAGTATTTATGTGGATGTGAACAAAAATAGCGTGAAATAATACTAGTCAGTAGTCTGCAGCGTCTTTTTACCCTACCCAAGTTGTCTGTTGGTGAGAAAAATTGAGAACCATTAGCTTTATTGGTGCAAAGGAATGAACAGGCTTCGGAACATAGGTACTCAAGTCTTGGAAGACAAGTTGAGAAAGCCATTAAAATTGCTTAGTCCATAGGAACAAAAGCTATCAGAGTAGAATTAGACCATTCAGCCCATCGAGTCTGCTCCATCATTCAAACATGTTTCCCAATCCCATTCTCCTGCCTTCTCCCTGTAACCTTTGATCTCCTTACTAATAAAGAAACTATGTATCTCAGTCATAAACACATTCAATGAACTGGCCTCCACAGCCAGCTTGAGCTGCTAAATTGGAAATAATTTGAGTAAACTGATTTAAAATCGAAGTAATGCATGTGCCGGAGATATAAAATAAAAAAAAACAAGAAGTGCTTGAGAAACTCAGCAGATCTTTTTTACAGAGATAGCAGGAACTGCAGATGCTGGAGTTTGAGATAACAAGGTGTAGAGCTGGATGAACACAGCAGGCCAAGCAGCATCAGAGGAGCAGGAAAGCTGATGTTTCGTCTGAAGAAGGGTCTTGACCCGAAGCTTCAGCTTTCCTGCTCCTCTGAAGCTGCTTGGCCCGCTGTGTTCATCCAGCTCTACACCTTGTTATCTCAGATCTTTTTTACTGCCAGTATTTACTGTGGAGAAAGAAATGGAGGTTAGAGAACTCAGGGAAATAAATATTGATGTTTTGTATTCAGTTCGCAGTACAGAGACAAATTTCTGGAGATCTTAGAAAAGTGTGGCAGATGGAGTTTAACTCTGAAAAGTGTGAGGTGATCCCTTTTGGAAGGACATATTTGAAAGCAGAATACAGGGTTAACGGAAAGATTCTTGGCAGAATGGAGGAGCAGAGGAATCTTGGGGTTCATGTTCACAGGTCCCTGAAAGCTGCCACCCACGTGGATACAGTTGTTAAGCAAGCATATGGCATGTTAGCTTTCATTAATAGAGGGATTGAGTTCAAGAGCCATGAAGTTATGCTTCAGCTATACAAAACCCTGATTCGACCATGTCTGGAGTACCTTGTCCAGTTCTGGTCGCCTCATGACAGGAAAGATGTGGAAGTGTTGGAAAAGGTGCAAAGGTGATTTAGTGATTTACCAGGATGTTAGAGATAATGGGAACTGCAGATCCTGGAGAATCCGAGATAACAAAGTGTGGAGCTGGATGAACACAGCAGGTCAAGCAGCATCTTAGGAGCACAAAAGCTGACATTTTGGGTCTAGACCCTTCGGGCTATCTCGTTTACCAGGATGTTGCCTGGAATGGAGGGAAAGTCTTACAAGGAAAGGTTGAGAGCGCGAGGGATTTTCTGTTTAGCATGATGAAGGATGAGAGATGACTTGATAGAGGTGTACAAAATGATCAGAGGTATAGATAAAGTGGACAGCCAGAGACTTTTTCCTAGGATGGAGGTAGCTATTACAAGGGGACATAGTTTTAAAGTGAGTGGAGGTAGATATAGGGGAGATGTCAGAGGTAGGTTCTTTACTCAGAGAGTGGTAGGGGTGTGGAATGCATTGCCAGAGAGGGTAGTGGAGTCAGTCTCATTAGGGGCACTTAAGCAGCTATTAGATAGGCATATGGATGATTGTGTAAGGTAGGGGTGGAGGTCAGATAGACTTTAGGTTTAGGGTAAAACTTCAGCACAACATCGTGGGCCAAAGGGCCTGCATTGTGCTGTGCTGTTCTATGTTCTACGTTCTATAAAGGTGAATAAATCTCCAGGATCTTATTACGTGTTTCCCAAGATGTTGTGGAAAGCTAAGGAGGAAATTGCAAGGGCCCTAGCAGAAATATTTGTATCATCTATAACTAGGGGTGAGGTAGCTGGAGGAATGGAAGCTGGCTAATGTTGAACCTTTGTTTAAAATGGGATGTAAGGACAAGCCTGGGAACTACAGACCTGTGAGTCTCACATCGGCGGTAGGTAATTTAATGAAAGATAGGATTTACATGCATTTGGAGAGGCAGGAATGATTAGGTACATTGAGCATGATTTTGTGTGAGGGGAAATCATGCCTCACAAACTTGATTGAGTTTTTTGAGGAAGTAAAAAGATTGATGAGGGCAGAGTGGGTGATGTTGTTTACTTGGACTTTGGTAAAGCCTTTGACGAGGTTCCATACGGTAGACTAGTTAGTAAAGTTAGATCACACAGGATTCAGGGTGAACTTGCCAATTGGATACAAAGTTGGTTTGATGGTAGGAGGCAGAGGGTGGTGGTGGAAGGTTTTTTTTTGCACTGAAGGCCTGTAACCAGCTGTGTTCCATGGGGATCAGTACTGGATCCAGTTTGTTTGTCATTTATATAAACAATTTAGATGAGAATTTAAGAGGCATGGCTGGTTATTTTGCAGATGTCACCAAGATTAGTGATATAGTGGACAGTGAAGAAGGTTATCTGATAACAAAAAGAGATCTTGATCGATTGCATCAATGGACTGAGGAGTGGCAGATGGAGTTTAATTTGGATAAATGCAAGGTGTTAAATTTTGGTAAAACAAACAAGGACAGGAATTATACAATTCATGGTGGGGCCCTGAGTGGTGTTATAGAGCAGAGAGACCTCGGGGTCCACTGACACAGTTCTGGGAAATTTGCATCACAGGGTGGTTAAGAAGGTGTTCAGCAAGCTTGCCTTCATTGCTCAGACCTCTTGGGTATAGGAGTTGGGATATCGTGAGAAGGTTGTACAGGATGTTTGTGAGGCCTGTTCTGGAATACTACGTGCAGTTCCGGTCAACCTGTTATTAGAAGGATATTATTAAATAGCAGAGTGTTAGGAAAAGATTTATCCCATGTTTCCGGGAATTTGCGGGGGGGAGGGGTGGGGTGCGGTTTGAGTTATAAAAGTAAGCTGGATAGTCTTGGACTTTATTCACTGGAGCATAGGAGGTTGACAGGTGACCTTATAGAGGTTTGTAAAATCATGAGCAGCAGAGATAAGGTGAATGGCAAAAGTCTTTTCCCTAAGGTGTGGGAGTCAAAGCCAGGGGGCATATTTTTAAGATGAGAGGAGAAAGATTTAAAAAGGATATGAGGAATCAATCTTTTCACACAGTAAGTGGAATGAACTTCCAGAGGAAATAGTCAATGCAAGTTTAGTTATGACATTTAACAGACATTTGTTTAAGTACACGTACAGGAAAGGTTTGGAGGGAAATGGGCCAAATGCAGGCAAGTGGGGTCTAGTTTAGTTTAGAGACATGGTCGGCGTGGACTACTTGGATTGAAGTGTCTGCCTCCACGCTGTGTGAATTTATGACACATTGCTGTACAGAGCAAAACAGAGTTAATTTTTGAGCTTAATATGACTCTTGCAACAAAAACAAAGTTGCTGGAAAAGCTCAGCAGGTCTAGCAGCATCTGTGATGGAGGAAACAATGTTAACGTTTCGGGACCCGTTTGTTGTAATGACCTGTTTCTGTACTGCAAACTGAAAGAGGAGTAATTTTGTTCTTTCTAGGCTTTCATGAAATATAGCTAACACCAGCATCTATTGCCCTGAACTGAGTCCGTAGTTAAGACTCAACAACATGACCATGGTTTTCAAGTCACATGTAGGCAGACTTCCTTCCTGAAACAGCAGTTGGAAAACAGATGGATTTTTAACCATCAATGGTATTTTCCTTACTGGAATTACATTGTAGATTTATTCATTTAACTTTAATTTCACCAGCTACCATGATGTGAAGTCATGACGCTAAAGCTTTAGCCTGGATCTCTGGTTTGCTAGCGCAGTGACATTACCATTATGCCTCTCCATCCCACATTATCGCCATAAAGACAAGGAAAGTTTAATTCGCTGGAGAACAAGTTGGATTCCAGCACACACCTAGGGATTGGTAAATGAAGTAGAAGCTGTTCTGATAGCATCTCCTAGGGGAATTGGTGTCATGAATATTGTTACCATTGTGTGGAACTGTGATCCGACTGTGACATTTGTTCTATTTTTGAACAGTCATGGAACTGTATTTATTGTTAAAACCATTCATCAGAACTGAAATACAGGTTGGAAAGCCAGTCAGTCAGACAGGTCTGAACAGAACACTCTAAGAAAGTGAACAGAACATTTTATGAGTTCACTGCTAAGTTGTCACATCTTTTCTGAATGCTCTCCATTGTGTTCTTAAATGTCCATCTCCAAGTTATTAGAGACCTGCCATGCTAAATGAGCTTGTATGTTTGCCCTTACGTTGACCCTTACATTTATACAACCTTATCCATTTCTCAACCGAGTTCCCCAAACAAAAATCTCCTTTTGTTAGTGAATTGGCTTGAGTTGTGTGACGAAGGAACTTTTCCTGGTCAACTGTTCCTCACAGAAAGAAGGGAAGGACTTGGATTTGATCTCACCATGTCAGGAATTTTCAAATCTTCTGTAGTTAACAAGCAATTTCGAAGCATGTCCACTGTTGCAATGGAGAAAACATGGCAGACAACTTACTCACAGCAAGATCCTCTAAAGATGAATGTGATAAATGACCAGGAGGTCTCCCTAGATAATATTGGTGGGGAGATGAATAATGGCAAAAACTCAGTTGTTCTTCTTCCAATCAATCTCCACTTGTGGGTCTTGATTTAAGATTGCATGTGCAGAGCAGCACTCCTTCCGCTGTGTCTCGGAATGCAAAGCTGGATTCTATCAATCTCCCACTGATGATCTGAACCCACAACCTTCACGATACCTTCACCCAAGCTACTGCCAGCAAAAAGGGACAGAGACAAAGGTTCACTCCACAAGGAACATCAATTGAAATATTAATAGAGATTAGGATTTGGCACTGAGTTTCCAAGTTGCAACCAAATCCTGTGACATTGCACCTGTAGCACACGTGAGGAGCCAATATCTTTTGAATTCTTATGCTTTGGATGGTGCTGCACATGTACAAGATCTGTCCAATCATGCACGGGATGTGGCCTAGTTGTCCTTGAGAACTTGGTACTCTCTTGAACCATCGCAGTCAATGTGCTATAGGTTGACCTACAATGCCATTACTGAGGGAATTCCAGGATTTAGACCCAGTGACACTGAAGGAACGGTGATATATTTCCAAGTCAGGATGATGAGTGGCCTGAAAGGGTCCTTGGAGAAGATGGTACTCCCATGTTTCTGCTGTTTCTAGGTGATCATGGGGTTTCAAAGTTATCCTCCATGCACAGTCGTATGCTCAGTCCTATGCCTACATTGACTGGGTAAGTGTAAATGGGTAGATAGACTGGGCATGAACAAGGTCCTTCCATCACCACAGCATCCACCTACTTAGCAGCTCAGCTGAGAATCAATGGAATTCACCAAACACAAGTGGTTTCGACCACTCCCGCGGCTGAAGCATGCAAGCGTTGAGGTGTTAAGTGAGTCCTCACACACAGCAAGGCTGCTGGATTGTTTGGATTTACTAAAGTAAAGTTTACAGCTGGAACTGAGACGACAGAATGGGTTTACATTTCATGCAATTTAGAAGAAACAAGAGGGGAGGAGGGGAAGCGAAAGATCATTAGGTTAACAGAGTTTACAATATGTCAACACTGACGAATCCTTGCCCTTACCTATTAACAATGTAAAGCTGTGTATTATGCAATTATTTAATTGCATGACAGGCCCAGAAAGACAGCTTGAAGTTTCACACGCTAATGTGCCTTCTGGCAGAATACAAGTTGATGGAACGCTTCCAGTGTACTGCTGGAAACAAGGACATCCAGTTTACCAAACAGCATTTTCCATTCATGAATTGTCATAAATTATCTGCTGTTTGTACAGTTCTCATTTCAGCTCCTGCCTCGTGGTCCTGACCTCTTTCCATTCCAGCTTTACTCACACCATTACAGTCAGTTTTCCTTTGCTTTTATCCGCAAACTTCTTACCCCCTTGTTTGCAAATAGACTTTACTTGTGGAGTGAGGGTGGGGAGCTTGGGAGGAATGAGGGAAGAGAACATTGTGGGGAAGCTGCTTTGGTTCTTAGAAGGACACAATGAGCCGAGACATCCCCAGGCCCCTGAGTGACCTGGGCAATCGCAAGTCACTTGGGAAAATGTAGCGAGAATGCAAAATGGAATTGTCATTGTCAAGGTCAAGGAGAAAATTCCGATTATCCATCCCACGGTTTTAACAGCTGGTATGAGAGTCTTGCTAGTGAGCAGTGGGGAGGCCTATGTGCGTCTATTAACATCTAGCCTCACCATAATGACATTCAATCTGCTGTTTGCCTAGGTACAGGTGAGAAACTAGACGGTGCCAGTTCCCAATATGACAGGCAAACTTTGCTGTGTGGCAGCTCAGCTCGCCATTTACCTTCTCCATGCTTAGCTAGCATTCTCCAGCATCTCTGGGCACACTCAGTGGGTAATGATTGCTGGCACCCTCTATCACCAGGGTTTGGCATCAGCAAAGCACCACCTCAGCATGGAACATTTCCAGCCCCACTGTTCCAAACTGTTCTCTGTTCCAAATAAGAGTCATATTAAGTAAAAACCGAAAGAACTGTGGATGCTATAAATCAGGAACAAAAACAAAAGTTGCTGGAAAAGCTCAGCAGGTCTGGCAGTATCTGTGAAGGAGAAAACAGAGTTAACGTTTCGGGTCCGGTGACCCTTCCTCAGAACTGGTTCAGTTCTGATCCTAATCACTGCAATACACCATCTGGTGGCAAATTCCATGTTTGCCTGATTCCCCCAGGTTTCTCCCAAGCGGGGGTGGCATGGTGGCTTAGTGGCTAAGTGGTTAGCACTGCTGCCTCACAGCTCCAAGGACACAGGTTCAGTTCCAGCCTTGGGTGACTGTGTGACATTTGTACATTCTCCCCGTGTCTGCACAGGCTGGCCCCCAAAGATGTGCAGGTTAGGTGGATTGCTAAATGGGAAACACAGGATAGGGTGAGTTTGGATGGAATGCTGTTCAGAGAGTCAGTGTGGACGTGTTGGGCTGAATGGCCTGTTTCCACACTGTAGGGAGTCTATGAGACTTCACTTGTTCCATATTGCCTCCCTCTTTAAAATGAAACCGCAGTGGTCATCTTGTATTTTAACAAACTTATTCCCATGGTCTCAGAACTTCAACAATCTCCCTTCAACTGTCATTCTATAGTCAATTCACATCAAAACCAAACTTTATTCCACCATGACGGCCAGATTTATCCACTCAGCTGTCTTAGACTTTGCTTTAGTACATTGGGATGTCTCAATGCAAAACAGATTTTGACTTTATTGGCAAAACATTGAAGTATTAAAGACCTTGCATTGTTGACTTAGTATTTTCTTAATCTCTAGATGCTGATGTCTGTGCTGGCTCACCTTGTGAACAGCAATGCACTGATAATTTTGGACGAGTTGTGTGTACATGTTACCCTGGATATCGCTTTGATCGAGAGCGACACAGAAATCATCAGGCGCCCTACTGCTTAGGTGAGATTGTGGATTTTATTAAAATGTACTGCTAATCTACAGCCTCTTCATTGAGATACTGCACCCCATTGTATTTTTTTTACCTTACATGCTACATATTCTCATAGAATCGCACTAGTAAAGGACAGGACTCAATGTATGTTGCCTCTGCGTTAGGAGATTACCTTTGTTTAGGCAATGTGGGCGTAGAATCAGTTTGGATGGAGATGAGGAATAATAGGAGAAGTACGTTACTAATGGGAATAGTCTACAGTCCCCTTAACAGTAGCCACCATGTGGGATAAAGTATATAATGAGAAATATTGGGTAGTTGTGATAATATTCATGGGCGTTCTTAATCTATATATTAACTGGAAAAATCAGATTGACAGTAATAGCCTGGATGAGAAGAGTGTTTTTGAGACAGTTCCTTAGAGCAGAACATTCTTGAACCAACCGCTCAGCACATTATATTAGACCTGGTAATATGAAAGAACTAATTACTGACCTCCAGGCCAAAACACCCCTAAGTCATAGCAGCCATATTATGATTGAATTTTACATCCCATTTAAAAGAGAGAAGTCTGGATCCTGGATTTGTATTTTAAACTTAAAGGCAACCCTGTGGCCAATAAGCTGAGAAAGCTGAAGTGAGATGGTATACTAAGCTGGGCATTAGGTCAACAGCAACACAGTGGCAGACATTTAAGGGGATATTTTGAGAATACTCAGAATAAGTACATTTTTGTTATAAAGGAAAATTCTAAAGGGAGGACCCACCAACTAGAGAAGTTCAGGAAAGCATCAGACTTAGGGAAAAGACATATAAATGAGCGAAGAAGAATGGCAGGTCAGATGATTGTTTCGAGTACAGAGAGCAGCAGAGAATGACAATAAGGTTAATCAGGAAGAAGAAATTAGAGTATGAGAGGAACCTAGCTCAGAATGTAAAAGCAAGAGCTTTTAAAGATATGTGAAAGGGAAAGGAGTAAATAACGTGAGTGTTGGTCTTCTACAGTATGAGAGTGGAGAGTTAATACATAATAAATAATTTAACTACATGAATAAATATTTTGCTTCTCTCTTCGCTATAGAGAATACAAAACATATTTCAGTAACGGCTGTAAATCAGGAGGTGGAAGGGAGGGAGGAACTTGGTGAAATTATAGTCGCTAGGGAAATAGCACAAAGCAAACTGATGGAGCCCTGGACTACTGAATCTCCAGGTCCTCATGGACTTCATGCTGGGGTCATACATGAGATTGCTAATGAGGCAGTAAATGAGTTGATGTTATTTTGGCAGAATTCCTGACTGAAATTTAGCAAAGACAACTCCTCTATTCAAGATGCAAAGAAAACAGATAACGGGAAACTACAGGCCAATCATCTTGAAGCCTTTTATGGGCAAGGTGTTAAAAATCAAAGTGCAGACTTAGAAAAACTCAATACAATCAGGAAAAGTCAGCATGATATCATGTTCAACCAATAATTTAAACTTCCGTAAAGGAGTAACATGTGGATAAAAGAGAGATGTATTGTACCTAGATTTTCCTAATGTGCCACATCAAAGGTGATCATGAAAAGTAAAAGCTCATGGTGTAGTGGGTAACATATTAGTACAGATTGAAAATTGGCAACCTGGCAAAAAACAGAGTATCATAAATGGGTCCTTACCTGATTGATAGGATGGAGTTCCACAGGGATCTGTGCTGGGACTTCAAACTTTTACAATTATATCAATGACTTGGATCCTTTGATTTTCTCCATTTTCCACGATCTGCCAGCCTCGACCTTTCCTCATTTTTGTTTTTGCATTAGTGCTTGTTTTTGTTGCTTGAGTAAACCCCAGGAATATAAGTAAAACAGCTACCCATCGCCTGGGGAGGCAATGGTCTAGTGGTATTATTGAAAGACTGTTAACTCAGGAAACTCAGCTAATGTTCTGGGGACGCAATTTCAAATTCTGCCACCGATGGTGGAATTTAAATTCAATAAAGAATGTGGAATTAAGAGTCTAATGATAACCATGAAACTATTATTTATTGTCAGGAAAAATGCATCTGAAAAGGAAATCTGTTGACCTTACCTGGTCAGGCTTACATGTGACTCCAGACCCACAGCAATGCGACGGAGACTTAACTGCTCTCTGGGCAATTAGGAATGGGTAACAATTACTGGCCCAGCCAGAGACACACAAATGCCATCAGAGAATCAGAACAAAAAATTACTAACAAGTATCATTACCCACTGAGGGAATTCTGTGTTTCTGGTTGTGGGTTCTTGCTTAGGCCCTGAAATAGCTATTATTTTGACGAGTAACAATATATAGTGCCTTGTACAGCAAACTCAGCAAAAAAGTCGTTGTTAATCCTTAGGTAAGCATCCTTTTTAAAGGCCAACAAAAATAAACTTTTACACACCATGATTAATTTACATGCACATCAAAGGACTGTAACTATACAAAAACTGCCATTGACCCAAATAGGGAGATGTCAAGACAGGTGACAAAAGGTCGGTCAAAGGGACAGCTTGTCAGGATGTTTTAAAGGGTGGAGGGGAGATGTAAGACCATGGAAAGGTTCAGGAAAGGATTTCAGAACTTGTGCCACAGGTAACTGAAGACATGACCACTGCGATAAAAATTTTGTATTGTTTGAGTGGAACACAGAAGAAATATATGCATTTTGTTTATTCAAAGATTCCTGGTGGGTTTTATTACGGCTAAACTAATACGTACAGTACAATCTCCAGGCACATCCGGCTACAGTGTAGAGTGTTTGTGGCTTTTGGATAACATACAGCTACTTGACTGATTCGCATGTTGAGCCTTTAATGGGACATCAGGTGATAATACAACAGCAATTGCAAAAACCATCACTTTAAAGGATGGGCAAGAGGTCAGGATGTGATATGTGCAGAAATCTCAAATGTTTGCAACGTTGCTGGATACTATAGAGATGGACAGGAGTGATGCCGTGGAGAAAATTAAAAACAAGGATAAGAATTTTTAAAACAAGGTATTGCCAAAGCAAGTGCCCATGTGGATCAGTGAGCACAGGAGCAATGGGTCAACAGGTGCCAGGTAGGATATAGGTAACAGACTATAGAAAGGGTACGTTTTATGAATAAGACAGGACGACCTTTATGGAAATTGCTTTTTGAATGAAAAATTGGTTCGATGAAACTTCAAATATTAGTGGCCATACACTGCTCCAATTAATTTCCATATAAGATCAGGGGCCTGTCTCTCCAGCCTCAAGTTCCTCAATCATTTTGTAGCAGGCGTTTAGTGTTACATTTGGTCTTATACTGTTCCTGTGTGCAAATCTATGCAAACTTGAGGCCATTGTTTTAAAATACTGTCACATTTAACTAATCATTGTTCTTGTGTTGGTGAATGCCTTCTGATTTTAAACCAGTGACGTGGACTTGTTTCTGCTCTCTGCAGACATAGATGAGTGTTTGGTCAATAATGACACGCTATGCGATCACAAATGCATTAACACGCTCGGAAGCTACATTTGCGAGTGTCAAGAAGGATTTTACTTGAGTGCTGATGGCAAGTCCTGTCTCAGAGGTTTTAATGGTAAGAGCGAAGGTTCTTTATTACTGATCTGCTGAACACTGTAAAACAGCATGTCGATCCAATCAATTATACAATCACAGAAACCCAGTGTGGAAGTAGGCCCATCGAGTCCACCCTCTGAAGAGCATCCTACCCAGACCCCTACCCTATCCCTATAACCCTGCATTTTCGATGGCTAACCCACCTGGCCCACACATCCCTGGATATTATGGGTTATTTAACATGGCCACATCTACCTAACCCACACATCTTTGGACTGTGGGAGGAAACTGGAGCAGCCCAGAGGAAACCCACACAGACACAGGGAGAATGTGCAAACTCCACACAGGCAGTCGCCTGAGGGTAGAATTGAACCTGGGTCCCTGGAACTGTGAGGGTGTTTAAAGATTTTGCTCAATTTCAAATCGTTAACATGGGTGATTAAATCATTGTCCTCTCTAATTCTTAAAGCTTAAAGCTTTCTCATTCATATCCTTAGGTAAATGTCTTTTAAATGTTGTAACTGTACCCACATCCACCACTTCCTCAGGACTTTGCCCCTCATGTCTTTTTTTACAAATACTTTCCACTCACTTTGAAAATGTGCCTCCTAATCTTGAAATCACCGTCAACCCTATCCGTACCTCTCATTATTTTATAAACTTCTACAAGATCACCTCTCAACTTCCTACACTCCCATGTATGTTTCCAGTTCCCTTTTGAAGGTTACCATTAATTACTCATTCCAGAATATAAAAGTAAAGTTGCCATGTTAAAAAAAAACTTCTCATCTTCCCTTCTTTTTGCAATTACTTTAAATCTATATTCCCTGCTAACCAACTCTCTTGCCAGGGGAAACAATTTCTCCCCATTCACTTTATGAATATTTTTAATCTACCTATTTAATTACATACAATATGATACACCTCTGGTGCAGGACCTGATCCCAAGTGACCTGGTTTAGAGACAGGGACAGTACCAAAGCAGACCTTTTTTTAAATAGACTCTGTCGACACAGGTATGTTTTATCAACCACATATTTTATCAGACACATTATGATACACTTCTAAAGCAAGTGGGACTTGAACCCAGGCTTTCTGGTTTACAGGCAAGGACACTATCACTGGGCCATAAACTATTTACCTCATCAAAAGCCCTCATTATTTTGAACACCTATACTAATTCTCACCTTAACCTTCTCCAAGGAGAATAATCCCAGCTTCTCTGTTCAGCTAAATCTCTTATGCACCCTCGTCAGGACAACCTTCCTAAACAGAGCACCCAAAACTGGATATAATACTCCAGGTGAGATCTAACCAGTCACATATAATAGTTTAGCATGACCTCTTTTCTGTTGTACTGTTTCTGCCTCCTTTGATAACATTTGCTATTTCTAATTTCTCCAGAGGTGATGCACTATCTCCCTTTACAGGTCAAGTCTGGATATGAAAATCTGGTGGTATTCATTAGTAGGCATTTTTATAATCTCCTAAAAAATCAATTTTAATTGAGTAAAAACTAAATATAAAATGTAATTGGAAAATTCATTTGGATGTTAAATTGGCACAGTATGGCTCTAGACCAGTTTTTGGCTTTATGGGGTAATCTAGCCTATGTTCCAAATGATCATTGGCTATTTGAACTTGGCTTGGCCACGTACAGAACCAGGCAATCAGAAATGTGAAAAAACTGATGCAGCAAGTTCTCTTATGGTTTCATCCCCATGTAAAAATTTGTCAGCAGCCCTATTACATGTCTTAAGTTCCTCAATTTGCCCATTGTCATTGGCAGTGTCAACATTGAGAATGCATTGGTTTTGTTTAGCAACGGTCTTAATAGTCACGAAACCAAGGTAAGACAGAATGAGTTATGATACAATCAGCCAGGATCCTCCTACATCTGATAGCCTCGAGGGGCTGAATGGACTCTTCCTGTCCTTATGACATGGAGCTCAGGATTTCTAAAGCATTTTCTAACTATAAAACACCATTCCCTCCCCCCAAATAAATCATAATTTATCTCCTATTGATCTTAGACAACACATCCATTGAACCCAGGGGACTTGTAAGGATAGAGCACCTGACATAGAATCCCTACAGTGTGGAAGCAGGCCATTTGGCCCATTGAGTCCACACTGGCCTTGTGAAGAGCCGCCCACCCAGAACCACCTCCAATGCTGCCCCTGTAACCCTGCATTTTCCATGGCTAATCCACCTGGCCTGCTCATCTTTGGACTGTGGGACAAAACCAGGGCACCCAGAGGGAACCTATGCAGACACAGGGAGAACATGCACAATCCACACAGAAAGTCACCTAAGGCTAGAATTAAACCTGGGTCCTTGGTGCTGTGAGGCAGCAGTGCTCACAGCTGAGCCACCATGCCAACCAGTTCATCTTAAGGTTAACTTCCTTCTTACTGTGACATTTCTCTCAGATAGCATGGCTGGGGATGGTGGATTGTTACAGTGAGGGGGTGACACATGGATGTGAAATTATGGAATGGAAGGCCAAGGAGCATGTACATTCCTATTCCTCTGTTGCGTGGTGTTTTTTTTAAAGTTCATTGCTAAACCAGATTTCCAGCTGCTTTTCCAGATTAAAAGACCTTAGAGCTTCAACACTGGAGTCAAGACCTGATTAACTAAAAAAGATATTCACAGTTCCTCCCTCTTTCAGACAGCAGTGCGATTAAATCCGATCACCTGATGAGTGCTGGCACTTGTTCGATCACTTGTGAAGAGTTTCTGCAGATGAAGCAGATTTTGACACAGTTCAAGCAGAAGGTAATGTGACATAATTCCCAATCTATGCTCACTGTAACTGCTGCCAATCGTACTGGCAGTGAAGAGCTACTTGTAGCAGCAAATTCTGTCGACACTCAACTGGCTAGATTAATGGGTCTGGCCGATATTTGTCCCTCATCATAAAAAACAGGTTATCTGGTCGTGAGCACATCGCTGTCTGTGGGAGATCGCTGGCAGCCATATTTCCTACATTACAACAGTGACTAATACTTCAAAATGTCACTTCATTCGCTGAGAGATAAATATTGGTCAGGGCACCAGAAATAACTCCCAAATTCTTCTTCAGAATACTTGGGTCTCTCATGATCCAGTTGCTAGTGTCCGTGTCTCTGAGCCAGAAACTCTGGGTTCAAGCTCAGCCAGCACGGTGGCCCAGAGGTTAGCACTGCTGCCTCCCAGCACCAGGGACCCAGGTTTGATTCCAGCTTCGGGCAACCATCTGTGAGGAGTCTGCACATTCTCCCTGTGATGGGTGGGTTTCCTTTTGGCGCCCCATAGTACTAGGGATGTGCAAGCTAGGTGGATTAGCCACTGGAAATAGTGGAGGGTCTAGGTAGGAGGTTGTTCCAAGGGTCGGTGTGGATTTGACGAGCCAAATGGCTTGCTTTCATACTGTTGGCACTCTTGTGAGAATTTGTGTTTGGCATCTCTTGTTGATGACTGCAATATAGCACTAACTTAGCTTTGTGCTCAAAGCTCTGGAGTCAGGTTTAGACTCACAACCTCCTAAATCAGGAATGAGAGTACTATCCTCTGAACCCCAGCTGACCTTGAATTGAAACAAGGGAAGAGCAGAGAAGATTTCATTGTTAGCTACATGGACAGGCTGAGTGAGTGGGCAAATGCGTGGTTGATGCAGTAATATTAAGAATAAATGTGAGGATAATCACTGTGGGAGCAAAGAACAGGAAGGCAGATTGTTATCTGAATGGTTACAAACTGGGAGAGCTGAATGTGCAACAAGACCACGATGTTGCTGAAGGTAAGCATGCAGGTGAAGGAGGCAAATGGTATGTTGGGATTCAAATACAGGAGCAGGATGTCTTGCTGCAATTATATAGGGCAGTGGTGAGACCGTTCCTGGGATGCTGTGGGCAGTTTTCATCTCCTTATCTAAAAAGGGACATTCTTGTTATAGAAGGACTGCAGCAAAGGTTTACCAAATTGATTCCTGGAATGTCAGGACTGACACATAAGGAAAAGTTGAATCAGTCAGGATCATAATTGCAGAAGTTCAGATGAGTAAGTTCTCAGAGAAGCATATAAAATTCTAAACGGACGAGACAGGGTAGAAGCAGGAAAGATGTTCCTGATGACAGGGGAGTCCAGAATCAGGGATCACACTCTAAGGACGTGCAGTGAACCTTTTAAGACTGAGATGAGGAGAAATGTCTCCACCCAGAGAATAGTGAGCCAATGGAAGTCGCTACCATACAAAGTGGTTGAGGCCAAAACATCGTATGATTTCAAGAAGGGGTTGGATGTAGAACTCGTGGCTAAAGCATCAAAAGGTATGGGGAAAAAAAATGCTACTGAGCTGGATGGTCAGTCATGGTCACAATGAATGGCAATGCAGACTTGAAGGGCTGAATGGCCTACTCCTGCTCCTATTTTCTACATTTCCCTGTTACTGGGCCTAGCCTTTGTGACTCACATCCACAGTCATGAGATTGACTCTTAATACTCTGAAATGACCCAGCAAGCCACTCAGTTCAAGGATATTTCAGGATGGACAACAGATGTTAGTCATGCCACAATGCTCACATGCAATTATTTTATGTAAACAGTGGGTGCCTCAAAGCATTCAACTGTTGGAGGTTTGCATCCAATTCTAATCTGTATTCATCCAGCTATATCACACAGCATGCGACAGACTGGAAGGTGATATGTTCAACTGCAGTGGCCTAGAACTCCCACCCTGTTTGGGAATTCACACATCCACACTTTCAAATCAAACAAAAGATTAGTTCATCTGTGAAACTCCTGTGTGTTTGCATTCTGAGGCTAACTCACAGCTTATTTATAAAAATAGCTCAATATGGCTTTTGTTATGATACATAAAGATGCCTTTATGGTTAGATTTGTCAGAAACCTATTATTAGCTACTGAATAAGCTGAGTGGGTGGTTGTGTTAAAGGCACGAACCTTAGTTTTGAATGGCTGCTTGTTACTACACTCTTTTTTTGTTTATTAAATTACAAAGTTTTTAAAACACTCAGGTTTGTGGAGAAGCACATCCAGTTGGCAGTTATTAAAAAGATCGACAAAATAGTTATGACGTGACATTTAAGTTTTGCTTTAATCGTGAATATCAAATGATGTTGATCCACTGGTGAAGTACATCAGGTTGTATAACCTACTCCTCCTTTCAGACCCAGAGGCTGTATTCATGAATTTGTGCTCTGCATTGTCCTACGCGGGGCTGATTAATTTATTTAGGTAGCACATGGTTCAGAACAACACCAGCATGGTGCAGGATTGATTCATGTTCTGGCTGAGGTAGATTTGAGATCAGCCTCCTCAACTGAGCCCTGAGAGTTGCAGACACTAGCAAATCATCACTGAAAGGAAAGCTGACAGCATGAAAAGCTCAGCGGGCAACAAAACAAGATGTGACTTTGGGATAATGTAATATTTTCCCCTTTTGATGCAGTCCCTGGAGACTGGTTTGGAGGGATATGGGCCAGGAATAGGCAGGTGGGACTAGTTTAGTTTGGGATTATGCTTGGCACGGACTGGTTGAACCAAAGGGTCTATTTCTGTGCTGCAAGACTCTATGACAATGACTTGAAGTACATATCACTCACTCTCGTTGCACTTATAATTTCCATCATACCCAAAGCAATGTCATTTATTATTCAAGTGAGAAGTATTCAACAACATTTGCTTTTCTAGTTTTGTTTACGAAGTCATTCTCTAATCATTTTCATGTCTCTCATTCTTTTCAACTCTACAATGTCTTAGCCCTCAGCACCTCAAAGAGACCTCTCAACTGAAAACAACTTACACTCACAACACTTATCTGCCTGCAGCACCTTGTTTTCTCAGTTGATTTGGTGCCAACACTCTCAATTTCATCATGGATTCACTGAACCACTGTTTCAACAAGTGTAATTCTCAGGGAAGGGTGGAAAACAGAAAAGTAAAACTGTCTCATTACTCATCATCTCATTGGCTCATGCGTCTCTTCATCGCAAGGCTGAGTGGTCAAGACCCACTTCAGAGCCTTCAGCATTGTCCGCTGTCGGAGGTATGCCTTTCAGATCGAGATGTTAAACTGAGGCCCCACCTGCCCTCTCAGGTGACTGTAAAAGATTCCCTGACACTATTCAAAAAAAAGAGCAGGGTAATTCTGCCTGGTGTCCCGGCAAATGCTTATCCTTCACCCAGTATCACTTGTTGCTACTTCCCCATGCATGTTCTGTTGTCTAGTTCCTCCTTAAAACAAGTTCGACAACTCCAACCAGAATGTTATGTACGAGTTTTTACCCAGGTGTCCCACAATACCAAAATGGTCAAATTATGATGAACACAAGCCAGTATTAATGCAAAACAGCCCCAACTTTATTAGGAAACAAGTTACAATACATTTCACTATAAAACAATGCTGTTTCTAATCCTTTTCGACCCCTTAAGCTTACAATACTCCCAGAGTCTCTCATAATTTGCATAGTTGCTCTCTCTCTCTTTCTCTCTCTCTGTCTGTCTCTGTGGGACTGTAAACCTTCTTTTTCTCTTCCGTTCTCTCTCTGGACAGTCAGCAGATGTCTGGCTTTGGCCATGCTGGTCTCTTCAGAAGTTTCAAGAGGATCCATGGGAGATTGGTCTGCAGATGAACCCTGTTCTTTTCCTTTTTGGATGGTTTTCTGGAACTTTCTGTAGTTCTGGCCAATCAAGGAGATTTACTTGAAACAGTGACAATCATTTGGATGGCTTGCTACTGTTTGTTTCTTTGTGTAGCAGGATCCGGTGCCTTTCTGTCTGGGCCCTCCTTTGTTTGGTGGATAAGTTGTTGGGGATATGTCTATCCAGGATAAGTATTGCTACCCAGCATCCGTTACTACTGGGCCAAGTTAGCAATCTGTGTTTTAGCAGCCATGAGAATGCTACATTTCTCACTCACCGTGCAATGGACTGTCTACAATATTCAATATTTTAAAGGATTTGATTTGATTGATTATTGTTACACGCACCTAAGTTCAGTGAAAAGTCTTGTTTTGGAAGCAGTACAGGCAGATCATACCATACAAACATCATAGGGTGATTGAACAGAGTGGGGAGTACAATGTTACGGCAGCAGAGAAGGTGCACAAAAAGCAAGATCAACATTACATTTGAAATTTGAGAGATCCATTCAGAAGTCTAACAACATTGGCAAAGAATCTGTTATTGAATCTGTTGGTACCTGTGTTTAAGCTTTTGTATCTTCTGCCTGATTGAAGAGGTTGTAAGAGATTGTAACTGGGATGGGAGGGATCTTTGATGACGTTGGCTGCCTTTCCCAGGCAGCGAGAAGTGTAGATGGAGTCACTGGATGGAGGTTTGGCTTATGTTCACACCTTTCTGTAGTTTCTAATGGTCCTGAGCAGAGAGTTGCCGTACAAAGCCTTGATGCATCCAGGTCAGCAGATATGGCAATACGGTTATTATAGTACATAGAACATAGAACATTACAGCACAGTACAGGCCCTTCGGCCCTCGATGTTGTGTCGACCTGTCATACCGCTCTCAAGCCCATCTAACCTACACAATTCCATGTACGTCCATATGCTTATCCAATGACGACTTAAGTGTACCTAAAGTTGGCAAATCTACTACCGTTGGAGGCAAAGCATTCCATTCCCTTACTACTCTCTGAGTAAAGAAACTACCTCTGACATCTGTCCTATATCTTTCACCCCTCAATTTAAAGCTATGCCCCCTTGCGCTCGCCGTCACCATCCTAGGAAAAAGGCTCTCCCTATCCACCCTATCTAACCCTCTGATTATTTTATATGTTTCAATTAAGTCACCTCTCAACCTTATTTCATTAGAGAGAAGAACTATAATGAAATAATAAATAGTGCTGCTAGACTATTGTAAAAAGACTAAAAGAGTTGACTTTTTTTTTCAGGTCACAATTCCCTGGTAGGAATTCCCTTCTGTAATGAACATCGATAAGAAGTTGTAAACTCAAGTCCCACCATGCCAAGCTGGAAAACAGAATTCAATTAATGTTCCCTATCAGAGAAAGATTGACTGACTATCAAAGCTGTTTAATTACTATACAAAAGCTCAAGTGTTTTATTCATGTCCATAGGGGAACTGAATCCCTACCTGACTCTTAATGTCCTTACAATTGCCTAATAATACAATTAGTTCTCCCTAGTGCCTCTGAACCAGTCAGCACTGCCTGAAAAACACAAATGATGATAAAAACAAGAGGTGAAACTTGTTCCTTGGTGTAGGAGCTTGTTTTTAGAAAACTTCACTGAAAATACAAAAGTTGGCATTTTTGTAGCTGTGAGCTCAGCTATCTGAGCCAAAAGGTTGTGGGTTCAAGTCCCACTGGAGAGACTTGAGCACAAAAACTAGTGCTACACCACAGATGCTGTTTTTGAATGGGATGCTAAGTCAAGCTTTATCTGCTTTCTCAAGTGGGCATAAAAGATCCTAAGCAAATATTTCCAAGAAGAGTCAAGGTGTCCTAACCAATATTTATCTCTCAATGAATATCAAAGAACAGATGATCTGGTCATGATTATATTGCTGATTGTTGGAATTTGCTGTGTGCACAAGGCTGGTATATTTTCCATGTGACGATAGTGACTGCACTTCAGTAATATTTAATTGGCTGAAAAACACTTGAAAGTTGCAATATAAATACAAGCCTTTCTTTTCTCCTCAGACCTTGACTGACCTGATGCGCATTTCCAACATTCTGAGGATGAAATTGGGCCTTGTGTGAGACGCAAAATTAGCAATATTGCATCAATTGCCCCATACTCAACTCACTACTGAAGACTTGTGCTCAGGAAATTGCTGCACTCCTAGCCAGGCTGTTCCAGTCCAGCTACACCAATGTGGAAAATTTCCCAGGTATGTCCTGTCCACAAAATGCAGGACAAATCCAACCCGGCCAATTACTGCTTCCATCAGTCTACTTTTGATCATCAGTAAAGTGATGGAAGGTGTCATCAACAGTGGTATCAGCAGTACTTGCATAGCAATGACCTGCTCAGTGATGCCCAGTTTGGGTTCTGTTATGGCCACTCAACTCCTGACCTACCTATTACAGGTTTAGTTTAAATATGGACAAACAAGCTGAATTTACTGAGCTGAGACAGGAGTGAATGCCCTTGATATTAAGGCACAATTTGAGCATTGCATTGAGAATGCCTTCATGCAGAAGGTCAGAAGTGGGGATTTTCACTGATGATTGCACAATGTTCAGCACCATTCCCAACTCATCAGATACTAAGGCAGTCCGTGCACAAGTGCAGCAAGACCTGGATGATGTCCAGGCTTGTGTTGGCAAATGGCAAATGACATTTGCACCACAAAAGTGTAAGGCAATGACCATCTCCAAGAAGACAGAATGTAACCATTGTCCTTTACATGCAATATCATTACGGGTGCAGCTGCAACTACACTCAAGAAGCTTGACACTATCAAGGGCGAAGCAGCCTGCTTGATTGGTTCCAAGTCCACGGACCCTCACTCCCTGCACCAGCAATGCTCAGTGGTAACAGTGTGTATTATCTGCAAGATGCACTGCAGAAATTCATCCAAGATCATCAGATAGCACCTTGCAAACGTATAACCACTTGCATCTAGAAGGACAAGGGCAGCAGATATATAGGAACACCACCCCCTGCAAGTTCCCCTCCAAGCCACTCACCATCCTGACTTGGAAATATATTGCCGTTCCTTCCGTGTCACTGGGTCAAAATCCTGGAACTGCATTCCTAATGGCATTGTGGGTCTACCTGCAACATGTGAACTGCAGTGGCTTAAGAAAGCAGCTCACCGCCACCTTCTCAAAGCCACTTAGGAACAGGCAACAAGTGCTGGCCCAGCTAGCGATGCCCATATCCCATGAATGAACTTTAAAAATAGCTGCTGTCAGTCCAATGAAACAATATGTTAGCCATGTGTAACAAGCAATAAATATGTTGCCATCTGTTCTATATCCATTTGTGTGTCAAGTTTCAGCCCCTCTCTGTTATTATTGCACCCAGCATTGCTGAAACAATGAACGAGAGACCTGGTAGTCAAGACATTGATTTCTGCAGTTGAATGGTTACCATGCAAATCCCCCATCTTTGTTTTGAATCCAGTGGTTTATCAGTAACAGATTTTCTTTTATGTGTAAAACAACCTAACAATGAAATCTCTTCTTTTCCCAGCTTCTGTTCACAAATCTGGATAACTCCAGCGAAAAGACACAGCTGGGGAGGAAATGCTCAGAAACACTGCAATGCCCTCCAAGCCTGCCTGGCCTTCCAGGACCACCTGGTAAAAATCACTTAAATGTTCCCATCTCCCTTAACAAACTGGTGACTCTCTTCAGAAACTTCAAGGGTTAATGTAGTTCCTCAAACAATAGAAAATGTTCTACGAGTGTCTCCTCGAGAAATAGCCTGAAATACATTAGACCACACCTGATGCAGTTCTGGTCTCCAGACCTAAGCAAACATATATTAGCCATTGATGGGACAGAATAAGTAGCTCAGTAGTTATCACTGCTTCCTCATCGTGCCAGAGTCCTGGGTTCATTTCCACCCTTGGGCGACTGTGTGGAGTTTGCACCTTCTCCCAGTGTCTGCATGGGCTTCCTCCAGATGCTCTGATTTCCTCCCACAGTCCAAAAATGTGGAGGTTAGGTAGGTTGGCTGTGCTATAGTGTCCAGGGATATGCAGGTTTGGTGGGTTAGATGTGGGGTTAAAGGGGATAAAGTAGGGAGGCGTATGTTTGGATGGGATACTCTGGAGGGTCAGTGTGGACTCCATGTGCTGAGTTGGCTGCTTCTACACTGTAGGGATTCTATTCTATGAATATAGGTTCACAAGACTGATTTCCAAAATAAGAAGGTTATCCTGCTATAAGAGATTGAGCAAATTAATTCCTCTGCAGGTCAAAAGGCTGAGACATAATCTGTTTAAGCATATAAAAGTACTTGGCAGAATAGATGCTGCTTTATCAGCATCATCCTCCTGGGAGTTATCACTGACCAGAAATTATACTAGATCAACCCATATAAAGCCATACAGTGGCTCAAAGGATAGGTCAGAGGCTAGAAATTCCGCGGAGAGTAATGTCAGTGTTAGAAATGCAGGTCCCTTTAAAGGCCAAACAAAACAGCCCAGAGTTTATTGATGGCAGATAATGTTCAGTGGACTTTATATTTAAGAGCTAGATTTTTCCCAAGTGGGGAGTTGGCTTCTGGACAGGAAAAGACTTCAGAAGGGAAGGGTGGAACCTGCCATTTGTGCTAAACTGGAGGTTTACAATAAAACTTTTGCAAATCCCTGGCCATCTTTTGCTGCCTAATTCAATGTGTGGATATTGGTGTATAAAACAAGCAACTCACTTCCTGCCTTCCCAAAGCCAGTCCACCATCTCAAAGGCACAAGTGAGGAATGTGATGGAATACTCCCCACTTGCCTGGATGGGCACAGCTCCAGCAAAATCTACACAACGAGAGACTTGATTGGCATGGACCTGATGGGCCGATGCACTGTAGATCACTATGACACTATGACCATTCAGGACAAAGCAGCCCGCTTGACTGGCACCCCATTGCTGAGACTGGTCTTTGCTAAACAGGTTCTGAAGAGGCCAGGGTACCTTCACAGCTGGGGACCTCAGCACAAGCCCCTTGTGTACTCGTGGAAAGAAGCAAACTGCTGCAAATCTATCGACTTGGTGATGGACTAACCATCTTAAACCCAATGTTTGTGGAGTCTATTGCTTGGCTTAAGGGATTTGCATTCAGAAACATTCCTGAGCAACCACAGCTCTCTGGGACAGTGCATTGTAAAGATTTACAAATCTCTGACTGAAGAAATTTCTGCTCATCTCTTTGTGAAATGGCCAAACACCCTAATCTGCAACAGTGATCTCTTCTAGTTCTAGACTCCCCAGACAGGGGAATCATCCCCTCAACATCAATCCTGTCAACCCTGCAACTGGAAATTCAACAAAATGAAGAGGCAATTTCCTTGTTTAATTACTGGGGCTGTAAATGTATTCTTCAATCTTTAAAGACTTCTGTAGCATTATTGTAGCTACAGTTTCTGTGTCGTAATAAGACTGGCTTTCGACAGGCAATGCATACAGCACAATACTATGTCGGAATGTACCATAGGGGTGTAACACCTGATATCATAAACCACAAGGACAAAGTTTGACTGCTTCATGGCAAAGTCACCTGCACAGCTGGATTGATGTGAATCACTATTTTTTTTAGTTGTTTTGAGTGCATCGTGTTCAGGAATTGACAGCGTGTTTAACAAATGGAGTCACTATGTTTGATTAGATTGCAGTGTGAGTCATCGAGCTGAACAAATTAGGGAGGTCCCAGATTTGACACCTGACAGCAATGGGTGGGGTAGAGCTCATCGTGTTTTTAGCTGTTTGAGGCCATCAGCTCTGCCTTTGTTGTTTTTTGACCACCATTCTCATGTTCTCCTGGCCAGCTTCCCATTCCCACATTCTGTAAATCTAAGCCTATCCAAGGCTTCTGCTTGCCTATTGAGTTCCCATGTGTCCTTTCACATTTCAGAAATACCCCACAGCATCTTGTACAGAAGACCAATGAAGCACAGCCAGCTGCTGAAATAATTCTACAGAGGCTGGTATCTCATCACCAAGTCATCCTTTATTTACACATGAACAGTGCGTTAGGCACTAGAGTGTCAGTATGGTCAACATTTTAGGGCAGTATGGTGGCACGATGGTCAGCACTGATGCTTCATAGTGCCAGGGTCCTGGGTTTGATTCCACCCTTGGGGTGAGGAGTTTGCACATTCTCCCCATGTCTGCATGGGTTTCCTCCCACAGTCCAAAGATGTGCAGGTTAGGTGGATTGGCCGTGCTAAATTGCCCCATAGTGTCAAGGGATGTGTAGGTTAACTAGATTAGCCATCAGTGAAATGCAGAGTTGCAGACATGGGGGTGAGTCTGGGTGGGTTGCTCTTCGGAGGGTTGGTGTGGACTTGATGGGTCGAATGGCCTGCTTCTACACAGTCGGGTTTTGTGATTCAACCTTTCTATGTCAGCCGGGACTCCCTGATTGGACCAGATTAACAGCCCCAATTATAGTCCATGAGGTCCAGCTAGCTGACCCAATGACGAACACTTATTGTTAAGCTAACACCTTTAAAAAAAACTCTCTGGTGATTTAACACAAAGCAGTTTGTGAAAGCGTGCGCATTTGATGCTGCATTCTGAGTGACTATGCTTCAAACGTGTACTTTATTGGCTGTAAAATATTTTAGCATGACCTTATGCTGCACAAGACACCATAAAAATGCAACATCTTTCTTCCTCCCTGCAAACTTATTCACCCATCCCGTTCCCACATCACAAATTTTAATTAATTTTTGGGCAGGGAAGTAGATGAAAGAATAGTGTTAATTAGTTGCATTGTAAAAGCAGGACAATTGGAACTTTGAATAGGAAAATGTTCAAGAGTCTGAGGTTGAGGGTACAAATCAAGTACAGACAGGATTGTTTAATTGTTTGAACCTCTGCCAATGTTCCTTAAATCTTAGGAACGTGCCTTAAGTGTAGTAAACTCAAGTCCCCATTTCCGATTCGGTTTTCATTCAATTACTTGTAAAGGGCATTTGCAAAGAGAAAGTGGTGAAAGCATGACTGCGAGGGAGGAAGTGTTTATATTATTAGTGTGGAAAAATTGGAACCAATATTGACTGTTTACACTTGACATGATATACCGCCAGAAGTATTTTGTTTAGAACTGTGTCTTCAATGTGGCATTAAAGAATGTTTTCGTGACTAAGTAAACTGTTTATGATTGCTGTGGCTGAAATCCAAAGTAAACTTGAGTAGACGGAAGATTTTTTTTTCCAAATTGTGCCACATTCTTGCTGCAATCCATTGAACAATTGACAGCTCTGCTGAGAGTGATGGAATCGGTCGAGTGCTAACCTCAAAAAAAAACAGATGCAAAAGAATGGCAAAATATCATTAAGGATGAGGCGTAATCCACAAGTCTCACTGTTTAAGATTCGAACAGAGAAATGAAGAGAATGTCAAGAACTTTACTAGTTTGTTCACTCCCTGGTTTTTGTTGTTCATTATATGTAGCAGATTAACTCATTTGACAGCACTAAGGACACTAACAGCTTACACTCATGTAGCACCTTTAATGTTATAAAACCACCATAAGGTCCTTTGCAGGGGCTTTAAAAGCACACGAGACCAAGTCACAAAAATATGATGGGCCAGATCACCAAGTGCCTCTTCAAAGTGTTAGGACTTTATGGAGTCTTTTAAAGGGGTAGTTCCGTGGTTAGCACTGCTGCCTCACAGTGCCAGGGACTAGGGTACAATTGCACCCTCGGGCAACTGTCTGTGTGGAGTTTGCACATTCTCCCCATGTCTGCGTGGGTTTCCTCTGGGTGCTCTGGTTTCCTCCCACAATACAAAGACGTGCAGGTTAGGTGGATTGGCCATGCTAAATTGTCCATCTTGTTCAGGAATGTGCAGGCTAGGTGGATTAGCCACAGGGAATGCAGGGGTACAGGGACAGGGTAGGGAGGTTAAGTCTGGGTGGCATGCTGTTTGGAGGATCAGTATAGACTTGTTGGGCCAAGTGGCCTTTTTCCACACTGTAGGGATTCTATGATGAAGAATATGAAATGGAGAGGTGGCTGGACAGAGTTCCAGAGCTTGGGGTTAAAGGAAATTTTGGAATACTGTGTTCAATTTTGGTCTGCCTGCTATCGGAAAGATGTTGTTAAATTTGAAAGGGTTCAGAAAGGATTTACAAGGATGTTGCCGTGGTTGGAGGGTTGAACTATATGGAGAGGCTGAATAGGCTGGGGTTATTTTACCCGGAGCATCGGAGGCTGAGGGGTGACCTTATCGAAGTTTATAAAATCATGACGGGTATGGTTAGGGTCAATAGTCAAGGTCTTTTTCCCCAGGGTAGGGGAGTCCAAAACTAGAGGAAATAAGTTTACAGTGAAAGGGGAAAGATTTAAAAGGGACCTAAGGGGCTTCTTCACAACATTTTCACACAGAGGATGGTACATGTTTGGAATGAGCTGCCAGAGGAAGTGGTGGAGGCGGGTACAATTACAACATTTAAAAGGCATAAGGATGGGTACGTGAATAGGAAGGGTTGAGAGGGATATGGCCCAAATGCTGGTAAATGGGACTAGATTAATTTACCATATCTGGTCAGCATGGACAGCTGGACCGAAGGGTCTGTTTCCATGCGGTATAACTCTATAAATGAGGAGATGGACAGACAACTGACAGTGGATCAATGAAAGTTAGGAATACTATAAATGTCAGAACCAGCGATGTGCAGATTTCTTAGAGATTTATAGGGCTGGTGATGATTCTAGAGATATGGAAGAGGCAGTCAATGAGAACAGAAAAGGACTTGTCACAAATTAAAACAAGGGCAAAAGGGGTCTGGAAGATCTCATGTTTATGGAGAGGGAATGTAACAGATCAGATAGGAGTACACTGGAATAGTTAAGATTAGTGGTAATAAGGTATCCATAAGGAAACGTTTGAGATGAATAAAGATTGAGACTGGCATTAAATAAACTGAGACTTCCTGGCTCAGAGATAGTAGGAACTGCAGATGCTGGAGAATCTGAGATAACAAGGTGTAGAGCTGGATGAACACAGCAGGCCAAGCAGCATCAGAGGAGCAGGAAAGCTGACATTTCAGGCCTACACCCTTCTTGCCTGAAACGTCAGCTTTCGTGCTCCTCTGATGCTGCATGGCCTGGTGTTCATCCAGATCTACACTGTGTTATCTGAGACTTCCTGGCCACTGGTTCCATTGCCCTTCCTAGTCACTGACTGAGGCTGAACCAGATCATCTACAACCTTGATCCTGAGTGAAACTTCCAACTCCAAATTCACTCTTATTACCAGAACCACGTGCTTCCATTTCTGTAACATTGTTATTTCTGCCTTTAGCTCAGCCGATATGCTCCTGCAAACACTTCCCCCATTCGTCTTTGTTAATAAGACGATAGGGTTCATTCTCTATACTATAACTATATCAATGCTGCTCTCATGGCCTCTCAAATTCCAATCTCAATAAACACAAATTCATCCAAATCTCTTTGACATGGCTCTGAATTCACAGCAAGTCCTGTTCCTTCATTTCCATGTACTCCTTGACCTTCACTAGCATCAAATTTATCATCAAACTGATTTTTTAAAAAAATTCTCTTGTTTTCAAATATCTCCATGGTGTCATCTTGTCCAATCTCTGTAAACATCTCCAGCTAAACAACCCCTGAAGATTAATTCCAGCCTCTTGCATATCCCTGATTTTAATCATTCCACAATTGGCAAATCAAGCCCTCAGCACAACTGAAACTGTGAAATGCCTTGGATGGTTTATTGCATTCAAAGCTCTAGCTATAAACAAGGTGTTGTTGATAAAGTTAGATTAATAAATTGCACCATTTCATCTCATTCAAGGTCCACCAGGAAATCCAGGCCCAAAAGGCACCATTGGACCTATGGGGCCTCCAGGAGCGTCTGGTGCACGTGGACCCAGAGGTGACATGGGCCCCATGGGTCCCATCCCTGATCTATCCCACTTTAAGAGGGGAAGGCGAGGTCCAGTGGTAAGTATTTAAGTGCGTGTGTGATGCGTGTGTCTGTGTCTCTGAGAGTGTGTATATATTTCTTAGAGGGTGTGTATGTATGTATGTGTCCATATGTGTCTCTGTGACTGAGTGTAGGCATATCTGCCCATACGTGTATCAGTCTATATGTGTCTCTGAGTGTTTGTGTCACTGAGAGTTGTGTTGTGTGTGTGTATGTATGTGTCTCTCTGAGTGTGTGTTTCTGTGAGCATGTGTGTATCTCTTTGAGAGAGCGCGAGAGAGAGAGAGAGCGCGAGAGAGAGAGCGCGAGAGAGAGAGAGCGCGAGAGAGAGAGCGCGAGAGAGAGAGAGCGCGAGAGAGAGAGCGCGAGAGAGAGAGCGCGAGAGAGAGAGCGCGAGAGAGAGAGCGCGAGAGAGAGAGCCCCTCAGAAGTGAGGATGACATTTGTTCATGGCACGAGCCTGTCTATATAGGGCGGCACGGTGGCTCAGTGGTTAGCGCTGCTGCCTCACAGCACCAGGGACCCAGGTTCAATTCCAGCCTCAGGTAACTGTCTGTGTGGAGTTTGCATATTCTCCCTGTATCTGCGTGGGTTTCCTCCCACAGTCCAAAGATGTGCAGGCTAGGTGGATCAGCCATGCTAAATTGCCTGTAGTGTTCAGGGATGTGTGGGGTGCTTCAAGGGGCGGTGTGAACTTGTTGGGCTGACCGGCCTGTTTCCACACTGTAGGGAATCTAATCTAATCTAATCTAATCTAGAGCTTTACAGCACTGATAGACTTTGTGCTGCAGGTTCTACATGGTTCTAGCTGACCAGAGACCCTCTCATTCTCACTGCCTGCCTGAGGCATTTACTTATATCACCATTCTCGCTAGATCTAAATCCTGATACTCCCTTCCTAACCATGCTCTGGGTGTACCCACATTTTGTAACTACAATGATTAAAGATGGCAGCTCACCATCATCTTCTCAAGTACAATTTGGGATGCACCATAAATGCTGGGCCAACCAGCAATGCCCACATCCAGGGAATGGATTAAAAAAGAAGAAAAAGCTAAAGGATGACCTAATAATGAAGGGGTTTGAGCCAGGTGAACAGTCAGAATTTTTTTTTCACTGTTGAAGAAACTAAAAAAAGCCAGAAATTTAATAGGGAGTTCAGGAGAGACGTCTTTACCCAGTAAG
Source organism: Stegostoma tigrinum (assembly GCF_030684315.1). NCBI lineage: Eukaryota > Metazoa > Chordata > Chondrichthyes > Orectolobiformes > Stegostomatidae > Stegostoma > Stegostoma tigrinum. Next base: position 17,512,474 of record NC_081389.1, on the reverse strand, counting down.
CTGTTTGAATGTGTAAATTGTGAGAGTGATTGAGGTGAATAGCAAAGATACATTTAAAGGAAACAAGATAAGTACATGACAGAGACTGGAATGTTTGATAGGGTTGGACAAAGTAGGACACAAGGCAAGAACATGACATTGAGCATTTGGGTTGAATGACCTGTTTCTGTGCCAGGAGATTTGATACTATGTACTTCTATGCCAGTGTTCATGCATTAAATTGTGCAATTGTGTAATTGTTGAACTTACTTCTGCATCTCAGTTTATTAGTTTTCCACCAGACACTTCAAATCATTTATAAGTCTTGCATGAAAGCTAACTTTTGTAACACTTCTTAAAGACACAGTGTGATGGAATACCTTGTCGGTGCTGCTGATCAGAAAGGTGATGCACTCAAGTACAGAAGGACTTGCATTTTGTTAGGTGATGACCCTAGGCGAGTTTCCCCAATTCATTACAGTTACAGACTCTAATGTTTCTTTGCCACCTTTAAGTGTTACATCCCATGGGTCTCTCTTTGGCTATAACAGTCCTCTTGTTAAAAAAAACAGTTTAGGATTGAGTTAAAAATGTCAACAGTACTTTGTGACTGTCATTTGTAACAACTTACCTAGTGCCTTTGTGACCTCTGGATATCCCGAAGCACGTTACATTGAGTTAAGTATTTTATATTTTGTAATCTAGCATTAGATCCATTGATTTGTCCACAGCAGAACCTCAGCACCAATGTGAGGATGTTTTAAGGTGTAGTTTGCATGATAAATATTTGGGCAAATCTCTCCTGTTCTTCGGAATTTCTGGGGGATCTTTTTTGGACTTGCATTTCTATCCTGTGAAACAAATCATATCATCCAACCAGGTAATGCTCACATGGTGGCTACGCCTAGAGTATAATGAGGGGGTAGCTATTCAAAGCCACAGGCCTCCAACAAGAGTCTAACACAGCTACAACCAAGTGAAAGATTACCTTATTAGAATGTCTTTGTGTTGTTCTGGTCTTGATAACCATTTGATCTCATGTTGAGAGTGGGATGGGGATCAGAGTCAGTGGGGGGAGTGGGCAGTATGACGGACTGTAAGACTGCTTACTGACTAAGATTTAAATGATCTGGGAGTATCAGAGGAACAATGCAGGTTTCAGACAAGGAAGCGAGACTCATGTAGATTTAAAAGGGGCTAGGCCCAAAACATCAGCCTTCCTGCTCCTCTGATGCTGCTTGGTTAGTTGTGTTCATCCATCTCTACGCCTTGTTATCTTGGGTTTAAAATGGGCCTCTTTTCAGGGCCTGTTATAAATGGACTCCCGCAGGGACTCTTGTGCAACTTTACAAAAAAATACCCAATTGTTCAGTCACTGGTTGATTGCATTGGACTTGTATGGGGCAGTTGAGTTGACGAAAGCCCTAGGTCTCCATAACCAACAGATACCACTCTTCCATTATCGGCTCGCAAATGATAAAACGTTTCCACTCATTCTCCTGATCTCTACAAACAAAAAGATTATGTAGAAGCTCTCTTCGAATGAACCAAGAATAGAAATCCCAACTGTTCTTTCCATGGCAATCAAGAGTCAAAATGCCAAACTACTGGCACCCATTTCTCTTCCAGTGTTAATCATGATAGTTTGAAATTTGGCATTCTTGCATTTGTCCTGATGAGTACTTTGACAACATGACTCTCATTTCAGCAATATCGAATATTTTGCAGACTAAAACTGTCCATTATATTTCTAGGGTGCACCTGGAACACCAGGAAAGAATGGATTGAAGGTATGATTTTTGTCTGGACCGTATTTACAGGACAATGCATACTATTGTTACAAAATCAGTTTTCTCGTTTGTGACATGTTTCAGTCCATATGCCAAATGTTGCATGACTGGAATGTTCCTGAGAAAATGCGTGAGATCCTCATTGGTTTAAAAGTTGAATTACACAAAATTTCCATCACAGAAACAGGCCATTTGACCCAACCGTTCTATACTGGTGTTCATGTTCCACATGAGTTACTTACCTCTTCATTTCACCCTATCAGAATTACGTGGTATTTAAAAGCCTACTAATGTAATACTGAAATGTATGGAATGAGGAAGCCTCATGGCCTACCAGTGATTTTTCATCGACTTCCACAGAGATGCAGTTGGCTCAGTAACAGGATTCAGCTGCCTCTTAATCGCTGAGGTTCTTAATGAATATTTCGCATTGGCATTCACAAAAGGAGAAGGATATGGTGGATGATGAGTCTTGAGAGGGTTATTTAGATATCCTAGGACACGCCAATATTAAAAAAAGGAGGAAATATTGGGTAAATTGAAAAGTAGCAAGTCATGTCCCCAGGACCTGATGGGATCTATCTCAGAATGCTGAAGGAAGCCAGTGGGAAAATTATTGGGGCCTTGAATGAAATCTTTGTATCCTCTTTAGTCACAGGACAGGTTACAGAGGACTAGAAAATAGCCAATGGCGTTCCTTTAAGATGGGCAACAGGGATAATCACTAAATTACAGGCCAGTGAGCTTTACATCAGTGGTAGGGAAATTTTGGAGGTTCTTAGGGTTAGGATTTACTTACATTTAGAAAAATATGGACTTATTAGTGATAGGCAATATAGCTTTATGCAGGGGAGGTTGTGTCTCACAAACTTGATTGAGTTTTTTGAGGAAGTAACAAAGATGGTTGCTGAGGGCAGGTCAGTAGATGCTGTTCGCATGGACTGTAGCAAGGTCCCTCATGGCAGGCTGATACAAAAAGTAAAGTCACAGGGGATCTTTGTGGAACTGGGAAGATGGATACAGAACTGGGTTAGTTATAGATGACAGAGTAGCAGCTGTGGAAGGATGCTTTTCCGACTGGAGATCTGTGCTGAGTTGTGTTCTGGAGGGATCAGTTGGGGGACGCCTGTTGTTTGGAATGTATATAAATAATTTAGAGAAGAATGTAGGTGACCTGATTCCCAAGTTTGCAAATGACACAAAGAATGGGAGAGCTGTGGATAGTGAGGAGGATAGTCAGAGGATACAGCAGGATATAGACAGATTGGTGACTTGGCGGAGAAATGGTAGATGGAGCTTAATCCAGACAAATGCAAGCTGATGCATTTTGGAAGATGTAATGCAGTAAGAAGTATTTGGTAAATGGCAGAACCCCTTAGTAGCATCAACAAACAGAAGGAGCTAGGCATATAGGTCCATGTTTCCTGAAAGTGGCAATACAAGTGGATAAGGTGGTCAAGAAGGCATATAGTATGCTTGCCTTCATTGGTTGATCCATAAGAGTATATAAATTGGCAGTTACATTGCCTCCGGGGAGGCAATGGCCAAGTGGTTTTATTGCTGGACTGCCAAATCAGAGACCCAGATAATGTTCTGGAGACCTGGGTTCAAATCCTGCCACGGCAGGTGGTGGAATTTGAATACAACAAAAAAAGTTTGAAATTCAGAAACGAATGATGACCATGAATCCATTGTCAATTGTTGAAATAAACCTATCTGGTTCACTCATGTCCTTGAGGGAACGAAACTGCCATCCTTACCCCATGTGGCTTACATGTGACTTCAGACCCACAGCAATGCGGTTAATTCTGAGCTGCCTTCTGGGCAATTAGGGACAGGCAATAAATGCTGCCTGGTCAGCAACACCCTCATCCCATGAATGAATAAAGGAAAAGAAAGCTGTATAGAACTTTAGTTAAACAACATTTAGAATATTGTAAAAAAAACCAAAATAACTGCGGGGGGATGCTGTAAATAGGAACAAAAACAGAAGTTGCTGGAAAAGATCAGCAAGTTTGGCAGCATCTGTGAAGGAAAAAACAGAGTTAATGTTCTGGGTCCGGTGACCCTTCCTCAGAACTCCAGCAACTTCTGTTTTTGTTCCTGTATTTAGAATATTGTGTACAGTTCTGGTCAGCACACTACCAGAAGGAGGTGAAGGCTTTGGAAAGAGTACAGTAATGGTTACCAGGATCTTGTCTGGTTTTTAAGGTATTAGCTGTGAGGAGAGATTGGACAAACTTGGTCTGTTTACACTTGAGCATCGAAGGATATGGTAGGAGTTCTCAAAATTATGACAGACATGGATAGAATGGATAGTTAGAGTCTTTTTCCCAGGCTACAAATGTCAACTTCTAGGGGACATAGATTTAAGTAAGAGAGGATAAGTTTAAAGAAGATGCAAGGATTTTTCTTTACAAAGAGTGTGCAAAATGCTTGGAACATGCTGCCAATGGAGGTGGTAGAGGCAGCTACGATAGCAACATTTAAGAGGCATCTTGACAGTTATATGAATAGGCAGGTATTAGAGGAATATGGACCAAAAAGAAGCCAAAGTTCTTTTAATTTAGAGAGGCATTATGTGTTGGTGTAGTCTTAGTGAGCTGAATGACCTGTTCGTGTGTTGTACTGCTCTTTCTATCATTGAAAGATGCATGCTTGTGGATGAAATTGAGCCTACTGTGACATTTCTCAGTTCAATAGCCATCTAGCAGTCCCAGTTTAGCTCGCACGTTGATGAGTTACTGAGGAATGGTGGGGGAGTGATGACAACACTGCGAGTTACCACAAACACTGAGCTGCAGTCTAGCAAGGCAAAATGATGAGGAAAGTATGTGAAGCCAAAATAATAATGTTGGCTGTAAGGCACAGTTTAAGTTGGGCATACACCAGTGAAAGCGGAAGAGACAACTGGCTGTCGATATTATTAACCAACACATTCAATTAGTACATAGCAAAATCCAACAGCTCCCAAATGAGATCAAGGGCATTCTTGACCGAGGAAAAAAATCATGGCCACCAAACCAGGATAAACTCCTGGCTCTGTCTCAGGGAGTGCCTGTTATATTTGCCTGTGAGGCACAAAGTTTTACCTGAAAGAGGGCAGCGTCACACGCTCTGATGTATCAGCCTTCAAATTCAGGAGTGGACTTCAAACTCATTGACTTCTGCCTCAGTACGCAGTGAAGGCTAGCATTTGCTCAAATAGACAGTTTGTGTGTGGCCTCTTCTGATTTCTGTTTTGGTAATGTATTTCAGCTTCACATCACCTTGATTGTTTGCGTCTTGGTATTGCTTACCTTCACAATCAACTTCCTCCCGAAAATTTATACCATTCTCTGATTGCGTGCATGTCTCACTTTCTATTACCTGCACTTAGATGTAAATTCCATCTGTCACTGTGCTGCCCAGTCACAAAGGATGGCCAGAATTACGTGCTCCAAGGCTGGGACTAGGCATTGAATCCACTGAATCAGAAGCCAGGGTGCTACCATGTGAAATAGGTTGGCACATAATTTAGTGTTCTTATGTCCTGGTGATTCTTGAGATGTCCCCTGCAAAATATTAACTGTACTGTTCAGCAAATGACCATTGCAATTGTGCCCAGACTATTTCTGCTGCTGGGTCAAAGATGTGATAGATAACCCTTCAAAACATCTTTTCAGTTTATTTTTAAATGGACAAAAACAGACAGCAGTCAACAATGACTTAAACAACACAAGGCTGTAAAATGCAACTTGTCCATTATAGGGATAACCATCCAAATGAATGGTTCATTTTTATATCAGCTTGATTTTGGTTGTTGAGTAGACCTAACAATATCTAATTAAGATGTTTATAGAACATCATTAGTACATTCTAATGGAAATTCATTCCTTTATTTTCTAAATAAATTCACAACATGGAACACAACTATAACTGCATGGCATCAAAATAGAGGCACAGAGATAGAACATAGAACAATACAGCACAGAACAGGCCCTTCGGCCCTCTATGCGAACTAATCAAAGCCCATCCCCCTACACTATCCCATCATCATCCACGTGCTTATCCAAGGACTGTTTAAATGCCCTTAATGTGGCTGAGTTAACCACATTGGCAGGCAGGGCGTTCCACGCCCTTACCACTGTCTGAGTAAAGAACCTGACTCTGACATCTGTCTTAAATCTATCACCCCTCAATTTGTACCTCTGCCCCCTTGTACAAGCTGACATCATCATCCTCGGAAAAAGACTCTCACTGTCAACTCTATCTAATCCTCTGATCATCTTGTATGTCTCTATTAAATGTACAGCACAGAAGCAGACCCTTCGTCCAACCTGTCCATGTCAACCAGATATCCTAAATTAATCTCGTCTCATTTGCCAGGATTTGGCCCATACCACTCTAAACCCTTCCTATTCAAGTACCCATCTAGATACCTTTTAAATGTTGTAATTGTACCAGTCTCCACCACTTCCTCTGGCAGCTCATTCCATACACACACCACCCTCTGCATGAAAACGTTGCCTCTTAGGTCCCTTTTAAACATTTTTCTCTCTCACCTTAAACCTATGTACTCTGGTTTTGGACTCCCGCCCCCCCCCCCAATCCCAGAGAAAAGACCATGCCTGTTTACCCTATCCATGCCCCTCATGATTTTATACAACTCTGTGTGATCACTCCACAGTCTCCAATGCTCCAGGGAAAATAGCCCCAGCCTATTCAGCCTCTCCCTATAGATCAAACCCTCCTAACCCTGGCAACATCCTTGTAAATCCTTTTCTGAACCCTTTCAAGTTTTACAACATTCTTCCTATAGCAGGGAGACCAGAACGGCACACAGTATTCCAAAAAGTAGCCTCACCGGTGTTCTGTACAGCCACAACATGAGCTCCTAACTCCTATACTCAATGCACTGACCAATAAAAGCAAGCATACCAAGTGCCTTCTTCACTATCCTGTCTACCTGCTATTCTACTTTCAAGGAAATATGAACCTGCACTGAGGTTTCTTTTGTTCAGCAACACTCCCCAGGACCTTACCGTTAAGTCCTGCCCTGATTTGCCTTTCCAAAATGCAGCACCTCACATTTATCTAAATTAAACTCCATCTGCCTCATCTCCGCCTGTTGGCCCATCTGATCAAGATCCCATTGTACTCTGAGCTAACCTTCTTCGTTGTTCACTCCATCTCCAATTTTAGTGTCATTTACAAACTTACTAACCATAACTTCTATATTCACATGCAAATCATTATTAATGGCGAAAAGCAGTGGACCCAACACTGATCCTTGAGGCACACTGCTGGTCACAGGCCTCCAGTCTGAAAAGCAACCCTCCACCATCACCCTCTGTCTTCTACCTTTGAGCCAGTTCTGCATCCAAATGGCTAGTTTTCACCATATTCCAGATGATCTAACCTTTCTAATCAGGCTACCATGAGGAACCTTGTTGAACACCTTACTGAAGTCCATATAGATCACGTCCACCACTTTGCCCTCATTAATCCTCTTCGTTACTTTTTTAAGTAAGTTTAGTGAGTCATTTAAGTTAGTGAGACATGATTCCCACCACCCAATGCCATGTTGACTATCCCTAATCAGTCCTTGCCTTTCCAAATGCATGTAAATCCTGTCCCCCAGGATTCCCTCCATCAATGTCAGGCTCACTGGCTTTTCTTCACCACCTTTCTGAAATAGTGGCACCACATTAGCCAGCCTCAGTCTTCTGGCATCTCACCTGTGGCTATCGATGATATAAATATCTCAGCAAGGGACCCAGCAATGACTTCCCTAGCTTCCCAGAGTTTCAAGGTGCTACTGATGAGGTCTCAGAGATTTATCCTCCTCCTCTGAAATATGGGCATCTTTCAAGATGTTGCTATTTATTTCCGCATGTTCTCTATCTTCCAAATCCTTCTCCACAGTAAACACTGATGCAAAAAACTGTCTGCATGTCCTGCTTTTCCACACATAGGCATCCTTGCTGATCTTTAAGGGGCCTATTCTTTCCCTCATTACCCTTTTGTATTTACTGTATTTGTAGAATTCCTTTGGATTCTCCTTAACCCTATTTGCCAAAACTATCTCATGTCCCCTTTTCTGCTCTCCAGATTTCCATCTTAATTATACTCATACTGCCTTTATACTCTTCTAGGGATTCACTTGATCTCTGCTGTCTATACCTGACATATGCTTCTTTCTTATTCTTGATGAAAACCTCAATTTTTCTCGTCATTCAGCATTCCCTACACCCACCAGCCTTGCCCTTCAGCCCAATAGGAACACATTGTCTCTGGACACTCCATCTCATTCTTGATGGCTTCCCATTTTCCAGCCGTCCTTTACCTGCAACTATCCGTCCCCAATCAACTTTTGAAAGTTCTTGCCATTACCATCAAAATTGGCCTTCCTCCAATTTAGAACTTTAACTTTTAGATCCAGTCTATCCTTTTCCATCACTATTTTAAAATGAATATAATTATGATTACTTGCCCCAAATTGCTCCCCCACTGACACCCGTCACTTGCACTGCCTTATTTCCCAAAAGTAGGTCAAGTTTTGCACCTTCTCCAGTAGGTATATCCACATACTGAATCTGAAGATTTTCTTGTACACACTGAACAAATTCCTCTCCATCCAGGCCCTTAACACTGTGGCAGTCCCTGGCTATGTTTGGACAGTTAAAATCCCCTATCATAACCACCGTATTATCCGTACAGATTACTGAGATCTCTTTACAAATTTGTTTTGCAATTTCCCACTGACTATTGAGAGGTCTATAATACAATCCCAGTAAGGTGATCATCCCTTTGTTACTTCTACTGAAATAAATTCCCTGTACATACTCCCAGGGGTATCCTAAGTACAGCAGTAATGTTAACTCAAATCAAAAACACCATTTCCCCTCCTCTCTTGACCCACTTCTATCGTTCCAATGGCATTTACACCTGGGAAAATTAAGCTTCCAGTTCTGTTCATCCCCGAGCTGCATCTCTGTAATTGCTATGGTATCGGCTGGCACGGTGGTTCAGTGGTTAGCATTGCTGCTTCACAGCACCAGGAACCCCGGATCAATTCCACCATCAGGCGACTGTCGTTGTGGACTTTGCACATTCTCCATGTCTGCATCGGTTTCCTCCAGGTACTCCGATTTCTTCCCATGGTCCAAAGATGTGCAGGTTAGGGTGGATTGGCCATGGGAAATTGCCCATAGTGTTCAGGGATGTGTAGATTAGGTGGGTTATATGGGGATAGGTCTGGGTGAGATGACTGAGGGTCAGTGTGGACTTGTTGGGCCAAAGAGCTGTTTCCACACTGTAGAAATTGTATGATCTATCCCAATCTCATATTCCCAACCATGCCCGGAGTCCATCTGCCTTAGCTGTTGCATTAAAGTAAATGCAGTTTAATTGATCAGTCCTGCCTCATTCCTTACTGTGTTCCTATCTGTCCTGACTGTTTGACCTCCTCCTCTTCTCAACTCTTCCAGCCTTTCAGTCTGATCCCTTTCATCGCTAACACTCCGAGTCCTGTCATATCCCAACTCCAATACATGCCCTCCCCCATCCCAACCAAACATTAAACCCCCCCCCCAACAATCTCACCCAGTTTAAATCCTCCTGAGCAGCTCTAGCATATCTCCCCACCTGCATATTAGTCTCCTTCCAACTTAGGTGCAATCCGTCCTTCATATACAGATCACTTCTACCCCAGAGGAGATTCCAATGGTCCAAAAATGTGAATCCTTCTCCTGCAGCAGCTCCCGAGCCAGGCATTCATCTGCCCTATCCTATTCCTACCCTCACTAGCGTGTGGCACTGGGAGTAATCCAGATATTACTACCCTTGAGGACCTCCTTTTTAAATTCCTGCCTAAATTCCTATATTGTCTCATCAGAATCTCATCCTTTTCTCTTCCTATATTGTCAGTTCCGACATGTACAGCTAGGGCCTTGTGACCTTTCAGATCATTCTGCACCCTCTCAGAAATATCCTTGATCCTAGCATCAAGGAGGCAACACACCATTCTGATTTCTCACTGTCAGCTGCTGAAACATCTGTGTAGACTGTCCCCTGTCACAATTGATTGCATAGAACCTGACATACCCCTCATTACATTAGAGCTAATCTCAGTACCAGAACCCTGGCTATCAGTGCTACATGGTCTTGAGAGTCCATCACCACCTATATTTTCCAAAACAGCATACTTGTTTGAGATGCAGGAGATTCCTGTACAAGCTGCCTCCCTCTCCTACCTTTCCCGACAGTAGCCCATCTGCCTGACTGTATCTTAGGTTGATCTCCTTTCTTGCAACTGCTGTCCATCACACCCCCTCGCTCCTGTAAACTTCTCATTGCCTCTAAATGCAGCTCCAGCTGATCCTTGCAATATGATAGGATTCACAACGGAACACACTTCCAGCAGATATAATCCATCAAGAACGTGGAAACTCTCCCTAATCTCCTACATCTGGCAAGAAGAGTATATTACTCTACTAAAAGGACATCTTTGCACCTTAACAATCCATAGACTCAGCCTTACTGCTCGAAAAAACACTTTTCTGGGCTAACTTAGTGCCTATGTTTTATATTTTTCAAGTTTAATCAGGAGACAGATCTCAATAAAACATATAATCAAAAAGGAATACTCACTATTGCAGATGTTCAACAACAACAACAAAAACAGTAAGGTTTCACTTTAAAAGCCACTTAGCTGCTTCCCTGCTGTGAGCTCTCCTACACGTTTCCCCAAGGTCAGCTGTGAATTTTGCTGTTTGGTGTTCTCTAAGAAAAATTAACAATGTCCAGAGATACTTGAAATCAAGCAACAGGATAATCAACTGTGCAGATCCACTGCTGGGTCAAACAGCACTGTGGGTTTCTTTCTCTGTTTGAATCACTACCCATATGGTCACTACCTTTGCCTGTCTTCCTCCTTTGTAAAGTTCTATTGTTTTGATCATATTTTCCTGAAGTTCCAAAACAATCGGACACCTTATAAAACAGTAATCACTCCTCCCAGAATTCAAGAAATTCAGCTATAACACCTCAAAGGAGCAGTTCTTACAGCCAGAACTTTTTCCCATCCTCTATCATGATTCATTTACATAAAGCTTATTTTCCACTCCCTATAAATGTTCAACTTTGATATATAAACATGAGCCCTGTTGTCAAGGGAATGTTCATCCATATGGGATCAATCCTGACATTGGACAGCGGGATATATTTCCACCTTGGTGACCGGAAGAGAGGTAAGTCTTTGCTGTGTTTCTGCTCCAAAAGCCAACCACTAATTTGTGAATCTTCATTGATCTTTTTCAGGGCGAAAGAGGTCACCCAGGACCACGTGGACCACCCGTAAGAAAAATTGCTTGAGTGCGCGGAGAAATATTAGTTTCTGAACCTTTTATAGACCTCTAGAATGTGAGTTCATTGCTTTAGGTTAAAGGGCAGCAGATTTAAAACAGAGCCAAGGAGGAATTACTTCTCCGTGGAATTCACCACCCCAGATTGCGGTGGATGCTTGGACATTAAGTAGGAGATATAAACATTTTTAATTAGCAACAGGTTAAAGAGTTATGGGGGGTGGACAGGGAAGTGGAGGTGAGGCAGAGATGAGATCAGCCATGATCATACTGAATGGTGGAGCAGGCTCGAAGGGCTGAATGGCCTACTCCTGCTCTTAGTTCTGATGTTATGTTCTTATATCTGTCTACGTGGAACGTCAGAAAGCATATTCTGTAGAATGTCTACATGTCTAAAGTGAAAACAATTCATATGGAGGTCAATCACAGGTTAATTGCTACAGGAGAAGGAAACTGCAGATTAACCTAGAGCCAGCAAGTTACACGGATTTGACAATCTGATAACTTGAACTAACTGCGAGCAAATTGTACCTGATTGTTAGGATTGATTTTGACATAGTGTGCCCTTCAAGAAACAGACCAGGTTATGACCAAAACATCGCAATTATTCTGGACACTAGGTTACCAGTGAGCAGTGCATTGAGAAATTAACTAACACATAGACATTTAAAGAAAATCATTTGGGAACCTGTTCAAAAACTGAAGTTTAAGTTCATTTTTGGGGTCACAAGATTAAAGATAGAACAGAGTAACAGGATTATTCAATCCTTCAATTGAGCTGTATGGAAACATACAGAACACACCATGCCAAGAGTACCAGAAGCAAAAATGAGACAAAACTGGTTTCATCCTAACTGCATACAAGCAGGCTTGACTTTTTGTTTAATACTGGAGAATGTTAATTGTAACGACTCAACTAATGCTTGCACTTTCAGTATCTCCATCTATTCTTTTTTTGTTTGTTTTAATTTATAGGCTAAGAAAAAACTGTAAACACTGTAAATATGAAATTCAGACCAAACAGTGTAGAAAAGGCACAACAGAGAACAGACACAATTACTACAATGTAATGAAAACTGAACAGACATAAATAAAGAATGAGTAGGTTTTAAAAAAGAAAAAGAATGCAAAAAGATGTTTCAAATTTTTTATTGGGGCGGGGGCATGGGAAGCTGGGCATAAGGGAAAGGACATTTACAGGAGATACCAAAGGCACGAAACAGCAGATGCACTAGAGGAGAGTTAATGTCCACTTGGAGAGGCAAGGATCAATCAAGAATAGTTAGCAAGGCTTTGTAAGAATTTGATTAAATTTTTCAAGGACAGAACTAGGTCTGCACGTGAGAGTAGCACAGTTGATGCAAGTATATATGGACTGCAGTAAGGCTTTTATCTCATATTGCAGACTGGTTAAGAAGTAAATTGGATAAAATTGGATTAGCAGCAAGAAGAGGGTGATGGTTAAACTGTGTTTTTTGCAACTGGAAGCCTGTATCCAGTGGCAAATCACAGTTTGCTGCTAGCTCCCTTCCTGTTTATGAATGTGGGAGCTATAATCAGTTACTTCACAGATGACATAAAATGGTTGATGTGGTAAATAGTGAGGAGGAAAGCTCTAGGATGATATAAATAGGCTGGTCACATGGCTGAACAATGACAAATGGAAGTTAATCCCGAAGAGTGTAAGGTGACACTTTTTGGGAGGAATAACAGGATATGGGAGTAAATGCTGAATAGTAGGACCCTAGGAAGAGCAGAAGATGAGAGGGGCCAAAGATTTTATGTTCACAGATCCTTGAAGTCAGCAGGACAGACAGATAGGATGGTGAAGAAGGCAGATGGCATATTTGCCTTTATGATTCAATGCACCGAATACGGAGCCAGGAGGTTATGATGGAGGTGTTTTTTTTAAATACATAACATTAGTTAGGGCACAACTAGAGTACTGTGTGCAGCTCCAGTCACCACCACACTCAAAGATGTGACTGCACTAGACAGGGTGCAAAAAGATTCACCAGGATGTTGCCTGGGCTGGAGCTATACAGCTATGAAGGGAGACTGGATAGGTTGGGGTAGTTTTCCTCAGAGTGGAAAAACTGATTGAGGTGTATAAAATTCTGAGGAGTATAGCAAGAAATGTTTCCCCTTTTGAGAGGATCAGTTATGGGCAACTGTCTGTGTGGAGTTTGCACATTCTCCTGGTGTCTATGTGGGTTTGCTCCGGGTGCTCCGGTTTCCTCCCACAGTCCAAAGATCTAAGTTAGGTGGATTGGCCATGCTCAGTTTCCCATAGTGTTCAGGGATGTGAAGATTAAGTGGGTTTGGGGGATGGGGATGGGTGGGAGTCTCTGAGGGTAGGTGTGGACTTGTTGGGCAGAAGGACCTGTTTCCACACTATAGGGATTCTATGAAAAGGATTCTACCAGGGCAGACAGTTTTAAAATAAAAGGAGCAGGAGGCTTCAGAGGGGATTTGAAGAAAAAGTTGTTCACCCAGAGGATTGTGAATATCTGGAACTCACTGCCTAAAAGGGTGGTAGAAGTGGGAACCCTCAAGGCATTTAAGAACTATTTCGATGAACACATGTAGCAAACAAGGGCCACATGCTGAAAATAGGATTTGAATAGATGCTCGATGACTGGTACAGATACGATGGGTTGAAAGGTCTCCTTCCATGCTGTAAAAACCCTATGACTCTATGAGATACATCAACATGGTCAAACTGTCGGGGCAGTCTGTCAGGCTCTCACCCACTGCCTCAGTTGTTCTGACCATTCCATATACTTAATAATGAACCATTTGAACTTATTTCCTAATACTTCTTGGTACTGTCTCATGTTTATTATTTCTGGCTTGTAACAATCTCCCCCTCTTCATTTAAATACTAGACAGTTCATTCTGCTATCTGTGTTGTGTATGCAGAGTTCATTGGATACATTGTAGATGTTTGTTGCCTATATTGGATACATGTGGGTATTTCTGTTCTCTCAGTGTCTACACCAGGGATTCCCAAAGTGGGGTTTCAGCTGATGAGTAGCAAGCAACATTTTCAACAAGTGCCAGGAAATAATGATATCCAATGAGACAGAATCTAACCATATCCCCTTGACATTCAGTGGTATTATCACTTAATTCCCCATCATCACTACCCGTGGTGCGAGGTGGGGGCGGGGGGGGGGGGGGGGGGGGTTGGCTGGTGGTGGTTATCATTGAGGAAAAACTGAGCTGGATGAGCCATATAAATACAATGGCCAGGATAGGAGATCAGATACTGGGAATTCTGTGGTGAGTAACTCACCCCCTGACTCCCCAAAGCCTGTTCGACATCCACCAGGCAGAAATTAGGAGGAGTGTGATGGAATAGTCTCCACTTTCCTGGATGGACACAGCTCCAACAACACTCAAAGCTTGATATCTTCCAGGAAAAGGTCACTTGATGGACACCCCAGCCAACACATTCGACATTGGCTCCCTTCAACACCAATGCGCAGTGGCAGCAATGTGCATGATCACTGAGATGCTTTTCCACAACTCACCTTTGATAGCACCTTTCAAATCTGCGTACACCACCATTTAGAAGGTGGAGAGCAGCAGATACACAGGAATTTCACCGTCTGCAAGTTCCCCTGAGTGACTCACCATCCTGACTTGATGTATGTTCCTTCAAAGTTGCTGGGTCAAAGTCCTGGAGTTCCGTTCCAAACTTCACTACGGGTGGACCTACACCACGTGGAATGCGTCAGTCCAATGAGGCAGACCACCACCACCTTTTCAAGGGGTAGCTGGACAACAAATACTGACCCAGCGATGAACTAATCACTTCTTCTTTTGAAAAGGTGCAGTGACAGTTAAATGAAGAAGTTGAAGCCCCAAAAGGGGACTTCTCTCTAGCTTTCTCAAAACTTGAAGTTACGGTAGGTCAGGTCACCACTAAGCAGGCAGCAGGGAGGATGGAGCAAGTTAGAAGAACTTCCTTGACAAACAGCCCAGAGCTGCTTTGAACCTAAGTCAGTAAGGAGGGCCAGAAAGCCTACCTGGAGCACTGATACCCTGAAACCAATCTTCAGGTCGCTGTGCTGACCCAGTCAACGTCTGACAATTGGATTTAAGTGGCCACGTCAAAAGGCTTTATCAGTGGTAGTCCTTACCCCAGTTAGCTTTGGGAAAGCAATCTGGGAGATGGGGGAAGGAATCTGCAAAACTCCCCATCCAGTCACTAGTCTTTGTGCTTCCCCTATGCCACTGGTCAGTGGTTCCTCTAAAACACCAGACCCCCAGTCCCCATTCAACAAAGGTGCCAAATGGACTCCTGTGCCCTGTTCTGCATAACTCTGAAGGCTGGTGATCTTCCTGCTTTCTCAACAACATCTGCATAAAAGCAGCAGCTGCTGCACCTGGAGATATTTTGTTTTCTCTACAGTTTAATGCAACTTTGATGTTACACTTCAGAGATTACTGACATGCACAAGTGCTTTTATGTTCAACACAGGAAATCTGCAAAACTGGCAAGATAACTGATAACAAGAATGGAATTTGGAACAAGTAGGGGGAAGCAAGGGATTTTGAATCTGACTGATGCAGAAAAGTAACTATTGCATATTTACAGAATACAACAGTGAATTAAAATTTCACACCCTGTCTGTGCCTTTACCTGAAGCAACAGTTGTGTTACACAACTAATGCTGGTGGTGCGCTGTCACATTGTGTAGGGAGACTGATGCAAGGAGAAAGAGAGAAAATTGAAATTTCAGTAAGGTACCTAGAAATGCCAATTTACCGATGCTGAATCCCTTCAAAAGAAAGAAGATTTGTATTGATATAGTGTTCTTCAAGGCTAACAAATGTCCCACATGGTTCACAGCAATTCAACCAATATTTAAAAGGAATCTAGACATGTATATGATTAGAGAGGGCTTAGAGGGAAAAGTGCCAAATGCTGGCAATGGGACTAGATTAACTTGGGATGTCTGGTTGCCATGGCGAGTTGGACCTAAGGGTCTATTTCTGTGCTGTACATCTCTATGAATATGACTGTAGGTACTCTTGAATATTGTTGTATTGTAGGAAATGCCACAGCCAATTTGCACAAGCCCGTTCCCTTTTTTTTCTTGTGATTTTGATCAAGAAATACATTTTGTTCAGACCAACTGCTCTTTTTCAAAATTGTTTTACACCCATACAAATGGGCAGAGAAGGCCTCAGTTTAAAGTAGAACATAGAAAAGTACAGCACAGTACAGGCCCTTCGGCCCACGATGTTGTGCCGTGGAATAATCCTAATCTAAAACTAAAATAACCTAACCTACATTCCCCTCAATTCACTGCTGTCCATGTGCATGTCCAGCAGTTGCTTAAATGTCACTAATGACTCCGTTTCCACGACTACCACTGGCAAACTATTCAATGCAGCGCTCTCTCAGGCTGCGCTGTAAGGTCAGCCTCGGTTTTTTTGAGCAGGGCTTGAACATACGAACTGTATAACTCCAGGATAAGACAGCTCCCAGCTCCAGCTGACATTCGTTAGCCTCAGTGTTCTTCAGTCCCTTAAACAGTGATGACAAGCACTTTGTGTGGAACTCAGATGATTAGTAAGTAGAAGTTTTACTTCAGTGGTGGACAAATTATTGGAAAGGGCTCTGAGAGACAGGATTTATGATCACTTGGATAGGCACAGTTTGATTTGTGATAGTCAGCATGGATTTGAGAGGGGTAGGTCATGCCTCACAAACTTTATTGAATTCATGTGGATGAAGGTGGAGCAGTGAATGTGGTATACATGGATTTAGGTAAGGTGTTTGATAAGGTTCCCCACGGTAGACTCATGCACAAAGAAAGGAGGCATGGGATAGGGGGAAATGTGGCAGATTGGATTCAGAATTGGCTGACCCTTAGGTGACAAAGAGTGGTAGTAGACTGAAAATATTCAGCATGTGCTCAGTAACGAGTGATGTACCACAAGGATCTGTTCTGGGTCCTCTTTGTGATTTAGAACATAGAACATAGAACAGTACAGCACAGAACAGGCCCTTCAGCCCACAATGTTGTGCCGACCATTGATCCATTTCTGTGAATAATTTGGATGTCGGAGTGGAAGGATGGGTTAGTAAGTTCGTGGACAATACAAAGATGGGTCGAGTTGTGGATAGAGCGGAGGGCTGTTTGAGGTTAAAAAGGGACATTGATAGGATGCAGAGCTGAGCTGAGAAGTGGCAGATGGAGTTTAACCCTGAAAAGTGTGAGGTGATTCATTTTGGAAGGAAAAACTTGAAAGCAGAATATAGGGTTAACAGAAAGATTCTTGGCAGTATGGAGGGGCAGACGGATCTTGGGGTTCACATCCACAGTTCCCTGAAAGCTGCCACCCAGGTAGACAGAGTTGTTAAGAAGGCATATGGTGTGTTCACTTTCATTAATACAGGGATTGAGTTCAAGAGCTGTGAAGCTATGCTCCAGCTATACAATACTCTAGATGTGGCCGAACCAGGGTTGTGTGTCCAGTTTTGGTCGCTTCATTACAGGAAAGATGAGGAAGCGTTAAAAGTACAGAGGAGATTTACCAGGATGTTGCCTGGAATGGAGGGAAGGTCTTAAGAGGTAAGGTTGAAAGAGCTAGGGCTTTTCTCTTTGGAACAACGAAGGATGAGAGATGACTTGATAGAGGTGTACAAAATGAGCAGACGTATCAAGTGGACAGCCAGAGACTTTTTCCTCGGGGAGGTAGCTATTACGAGGGGGAATAGTTTTAAAGTGAGTGGAGTTAGGTATTGGGGAGACGTCAGAGGTAGGTTCTTTCCTCAGAGAGTGGCAGGGGTGTGGAATGCATTGCTGGAGAGGGTAGTGGAGCTGGCCTCATTTGGGGCATTTAAGCAGCTATTAGGTAGGCATATGGATGATTGTATAAGGTAGGGGTGGAGGTTAGATGGAGCTGAGGTTTACGGTAAAATTTTGGCACAAAATCATGGGCCTACGGGCCTGCACTGTGCTGTACCGTTCTATGTTCTAAAAGGATGTACAACAGAGACCATCATTGGATCTCAATAGTTAGATTTACACAATGCATGCAAGTGTGCATTTCCTAAATCACAACAAAGGCTACACTTCAAAGCACTTCATTGGTTGCAAAGCCCTTTGGAGGCCCCACGGTGATGAAAGACCTAATGTTAAGTATAATGGGAGTTAGGTTGGGCTGTTGTGACACTGTAGTAGAGTCTTTTCATCAGAGCCAAGAGGCCCATGTTCAAGTCCCACCTGCTCCAGAGTTGGGCTGTAAGATGTGTAAGTGCGTTGTTTTTTTTGAAAAAAAGGACAGGACCATTTGGCCCTTCAAGCCTGTGCTGTCTTTTTGGAAGTGTTGTTATCCAGGGGCTCTTGTGGTGCAGCAGTAGTTTCCCTATCTTTAAACTAGAAAGCCTGGGATCAAGTACCACCTCTTGCAAAGTTGTGTCATAAAATGACCAAGCAGGTCGATTAAAATACCTATAAAATGTAAGTATTTCTGGACATTCTACTCTTTACATTTGTACTGATACAACACTATGCAAGAGCTTTGATTTCTTGATTAGCAATTAAGGATAGAATCTCCCCTACAGTATGAAAGAAAGTCATTTGGCCCATCAATACCACACCACCTCTCTTAACAGCATTCCACCCTCTACTCTCTATCCCTGCATTTCCCCGGCTAAACCAACTAGCCTGTGTGCCCCTGGACACTATGGGAAATTTAGCATAGCCAATCCACCCACTGTGGGGGGGGAAAACAGAGGAAACCCATGCAGACACAGGGAGCATATGCAAACTTTACACAGATAGTTGCCCGAGGCTGGAACCGGACCTGGGTCCCTGGTGTTGTGAGACAGCAGCACTAACCACTGAGCTACTCCAAATGGTAGATATTTGAGGAGTCAATAGATGTGGAGTGCATCTGCCTGTATTTGTGAATGCATTTAAGAGGTTTTCCACTAAATTCACTTCCTAATGAGAAAGAAGTGACTTCACAGCCAACATGTGACCTGGGCAATGTTTCCGTTAATTCACAATAGGTCTTTGAATCTTCTGAAATAGAACAGCTAGCTTTCAGGTTCTGAGTTTGATGTAACTCAACCTTGGTTTGACCAAGCTTCTAACGTCAACCCTAATCCTGGCATCTCACGGATACAAGCAAATCAACATACAGCTGACAGATCTACTCTCCTTTACAATTGATGATAAGCCATTTTTAAGATATAGCATGAAGAATGTTATATAATATACTCCCTTGAACAAAGTTGTATGGAGGGGCTTTCCATGGATTGGAAGAATGAATAATGATGAACAATGTCATGACCGCATTGAATTTTGTTTTATCTCCAGGGACCTCCTGGATCATTTGACTTCCTCTTACTGATGATGGCTGACATCAGGCATGATATAATCGAACTGCAGGAACGGGTATTTGGTGAGCGACGAGGTATTACCCTCGACACTCTGCCCCTGGATGCACAAGAGACAGGATCTGGGCAAGAGAAGGCATTCCCTACACAGCCTGGCAGTCACAGCAGGTGACCAGACTACCTGAGAATGTTAAACAACACTTCTTCTGCTGTACATGTGTCTCAATCTCATTATACTTGTATGTGAATTAGTCAGATCACAAGTATTCTTATATTGTGCCACAAGCTACTTCTATAAAAGAGATGAACGTACAGTGCTTGGTCAATGTTTCTTTGCGCCAAAGTTGGCCAGATCAATTCTGTTTATCATATCCTAATCCACACACCACCACATTCCTCATCCTCCATTTGCTAACCCCATTATCAAGTTCACTATTTTTATTTTAATTCTTTCATGGAATGTAGGCATTGCTGGCAAAGCCATCATTTATTGCCCATCCCTAACTGACATTTACCATAAGATGTAGAACCACATAGCAGGCCATTCAGCCCATTAAGTCTGCTGCACCATTCAATGAGATCATGCTGACTGACATTCCCTAACTCTATTTTCTTGCTCTTTCCCTATAACCTTGACTCTCTTACTGTTTAAAAATCTATTGATCTCAGCCTTCAACATGCTTAATGACAGAGCCTCAGTAGTTCTCTTCATTAAATAACATTACAGGCTCACTACCCACTTGGAAACAAAAGTTCTCCCATCTTAAATGGATGACCTCTTACTTCAATATTATGCTTCTGTTCATAGACTCTCCCAGAAAGGGACACAATGCCTTAGCACCTACCCTGCCAAGCTTCATTCATGTTTCAATGAGGTCGCCTCTCATTCTCCTAAACTTCAATGATTATAGGCCCAATCTATGCAACCTCTCCTCATAAAAAAAAATCTCCCACCATACCTGGGATCAAGCTAACAAATCTTCTTGAGACTGTAGCCAGTGCCAGACTATCTTTTCTTGCAAAAGGGGACGAAAAGTGTTCACAGGATTGCAGCTGTGTTCTGACTACTGCCTTGCATTGTTTCAGCAAGACCTTCTTATTTCTACATCCCATTCCCTTTGAAATAAAGGCCAACATTCCAACTGCCTTCCCTGTTACCCGCTGAACTTGTGCAGTAGCTTTTTGCGATTCTCAAATGTCTCTGTACTGCAGAATTTAGCAATCTTTCTCCATTTAAATCATATTCAGTTCCTTTATTCTTTGTGCCAAAGTGCATAACATCACCTTTTCCAACATTATATTCTTTGTACTACATTTTTACCAACTCTCAAATTTTCTATATCCTTCTACAGACTTATGCATAACTCCCAGCTATTTCTGTGTCATCAACCAACTTAGCAATAATGCATTCGCTTACATTTTCCAAGTCATTAACACTCTTGTAAGGAATTGCGGCCCCAGCACT
Source organism: Stegostoma tigrinum (assembly GCF_030684315.1). Lineage (NCBI taxonomy): Eukaryota > Metazoa > Chordata > Chondrichthyes > Orectolobiformes > Stegostomatidae > Stegostoma > Stegostoma tigrinum. The sequence continues at coordinate 17,491,525 of NC_081389.1, read as the reverse complement.
GATTCCTATGGCACTCTGCTAGTAACAAGGTTGCCATCACAGAAATTTTCCTCTCTGGGATGTACCTTTGTAGAGGGCCCTCAACTATTGTCTTAAATGCCTGCCATGGTTCTTCATCCTGCATTTCTGCTAAATTCTTCTTCCAGTCCCCTCCAGCCAACTCTGCCCTGATTCCATAGTAATTATTCTTACTCAAGTTTAACACAGATGTTTCCAACCCATGTTTTTCACTCTCAAACTGAATGCTAAATTTTACCATGTTATTGTCACTGTTTCCTAGGAAAAAACTATTCCAAATACACTCAATACATTCTTCCTTCTGGCTACCTCTGTCAGTTTGATTTTCCCCAAACGACATGAAGGTGAAATAATTAATACATTGCCTTTTTCCATGCACTTGTTATCATTTGATTTATTCTTTGTCCTATAGTACAGCTCCCATTAGGAAGTTTATAAACCCTTATCCATGCATTTTAGGAGACCTTTATCCTGGGATCATTCTTGTAAACCTCCTCTAGACCCCTTCCAAAGCCAACACATCCTTCTTTAGATAGAGCCCAAAACTGCTCACAATATTTAAAATACGGTCTGACCACACCCTCAACAGTATATCCCTGCTCTTGTACTCCACATCTCTCGAAATGAATGCTTGCATTACACATGCCTTCCCAACTGCCAACTGAAGCTGCATAATTATTTTAAGAGAATCCTGAACTATGGCTCCTAAGTCTTTTTGTGCTTCAGCTTTCCAAAGTCTTTTCCCTATTTAGAAACTAGTCTATGCCTTTATTCGTCCTACGCAAGTGCGTGACCTCACACTCCCACGCTGTACTCCGTCTGTCACTTCTTTGGCCACTTTCCAAGCCTGTCCAAGTTCTTCTGCAGCTTCCTTGCTTCCTCAACACTACCTGTCCCTCCACCTATCTTTGTGTCATCTGCAAACTTAACAACAATGCCCTCAGTTCCTTTGTCCAGATTATTACTGTATAACGTAAGTTGTTGAACCCCCTTAGTCTCTGGCTGCCATCCTAAAAATGACACCTTTATCCCCATTCTTTGCCTTCTGCCAGGTAGCCAATCCTCTATCCATGTCTGCAGCTTGCCCCGAACACAATAGGCTCTTATCTAATTTAGCAGCCTCCTGTGTGGCACCTTGTCAAAGGCCTTACAGAAATCCAGATAGATCCACTGGCTCTTCTTCATCTAACTGTTCATTACTCCCTTGGAAAATACTAACAGATTTGTTATAGGCAAGACCTCCCCTTGACAAAGCCGTTCTGACTCAGTCCTATTTTGCCATGCACTTCCAAGTCGTCCTTAATAATGACTCTAAAATCATATTAATGACTGAAGTCGGGCTGGCTGGCCTATAGCTTCCTATCTTCGGCCTCCGTCCCTTCTTGAACAGAGCTGTATATTAGCCATTTTCCAGTCCCCTGCGAATCTCCCTCATACCCGTGATTCCTCAAAGATCACCACCAATATCTCCACAATCTCCTTCAGAACTCTGGAACCATCTGCATCGGGTGGTTTATCCACCTTCAGACATTTCAGCTTCCCCAACCATATGAGTGTTGTTAAATCACAACAGGAGGTCAGTTAGCTCAGTTTGTTGGATGGCTGATTTGCAAACAGCTGCTTGGGTGCAATTCCCACCACTGGTTGATCTTGTTTGAAGGACTGTCCTTCTCAAACTCTCTCCTGGCCTGAAGCATGGTGACCCTCAGGTTAAACCACCACCAGTCATCTCCATACCCAATGGTTTGCCAAGGCTACAGCGATATTACTTTTTAAGTCACAGTTCACAATTCTAGAACCCATGTCGTCAGAGTCAACCATCTTGGTGTTGTCCACTCATTGTGACAGTTCTTTCATTAATGACTGATAGTTTTGACATGTTTAAGTAGCATCGCTTCACTCTGCCATTTTTAACAAAAAGAGATAGCCCAGGCAAAAAAAAAAAGCAGACAGAGGAATCACCTACATGTTAATTCGAATGTGCCCAGATAGGTGCCAAACTTATGGCACAAATTGAGGACAGTACACACAGCAGCATTAGCACAATGTTACTGTACCTTGCTGGCTGCTCTCAGAAATTATGGGCTGCTCTATCTTCAATATAAAAGCTATTTCTAGTAGTGCACAGAACTAGTTTAAATTGAAATGATGCTTTACATGTAGGAGATGCAAACAGTTTTCAAATGAATTTTTAATTATTTATCCAAGTATCTCTCTTTTTTTTAAAATGCATAAATTCCTGTCCCCACACCCACCTCCTCATGTCATGATTGCGGCCACACTTCTGCGTCAACATTGTAAATTGTACAAATCAACATTTTCATTTAATCTTTTGTCACCATGCAGTCCCAGATTCTGGAGAGTAGGTAGGTTTGTGCAGCCGCACAGTCTTCACCTCCAGCTTGTGTACTAACAAAAGCCTAAATTTAACAATGATTTATGGCAAATTTACTACATTTTATAAAAAAAATACAACAGCAATATAGAGACACACCAAAGAATGTTCAATTTTATGATGCAAATTGTAAACATTTTCTTGTAAAATATTCAATGATGGTCTTTGCTTTGAAGGAAATATTTGTATCTCAGGTTTATAGTATTCTTAAGTTTTTCATGTTTGAATATGCATGTGTCCGATGATAATATAAAAAGTATACTCAGGTATCTATTGAGAAATTATGTTGTGATTTGTTCTGTTTTATGCGCGACCAATTCTCTATCTTTGGATTGTAATTGTTTCCTTTGACTGCCACTTTCAAGTAGCAATGGGAAAACTTCACTGGCCAAACCTCTTTCCTACTATTTTACATGTTTCAGAGTCACTTCATCAGTCCCTCCAATAAGAAGTCCCAGATTAGGCAGGAATGGGATATTACATTGTGTCAGACTAGGGAAAGAGGTCTCTGCCGAATGGGCTGAATAGTGGATTCAGTTATGCTGTGATGCCTCTTATGGTCAAATAGTGTGTCAACCCACTTCAACTTTAGCTGACACAAGACAAAAGGCCACCTACCTTCAATGGGCGAACAGAGGAATACCACGTGACTGTATTAAGCTTGTCAATATGCTCTGTGACCGACAACAATTCTCTTCCATTGGCTGAAAGGAGCATCAGCCAAATCTAAAAGCAATGGGGACAAAACCAAGTCAAAATACATGAGATAATGGGAACTGCAGATGCTGGAGGGTCTAGGCCCGAAACGTCAGCTTTTGTGCTCCTAAGATGCTGCTTGGCCTGCTGTGTTCATCCAGCTCCACACTTTGTTATCTCAAAATACATGCTTACCATCCCCTGAAGCTTGAACTTTCCCGTTGCTCTTCTGTGCTGATCGTTAATGGCCTTATTTCCAAAGTGAATTTTCTAAATAAATACAGTGTATATTTTTACATGCAATGGATACAAACCTGATCAACTAATGTATTTCAAGCTCTATTAAATTTCATTTCCATTGTTGCCAGGTGAGTTTCTTCTTGTACGACCTGTTTGCTTCTATGAGAATTAAACGGTGCCGAAATTTACACTAACTAACATGACAAAGTCCTAAATGAGGTCAGTTTCTGGACTCCATTCCAGCCTGTCCTTTAACCAGAGGTTCAAAACTGCAATCTCCTTAACAGGAGCAGGGAAACTTTGAAAACACTGCTTTATGTTGTCAATATGTAACCATTTTTTCCAAATTCAACTAAATTGCAAACTTAGTGGTATTGTCTACAGTGCTGTTCCCATTCTGGTTTGCATTGGTGACGAATGAGGTTTGCTTTATCTGCCCCAAGATGCTCTACAATTATGAATCTATCTGCCTTGCTTCCACCATATTTGTGCCAGGTTATTGACTTGGTCTCCGAGCTGGTTTGTTTTCATTCCTGTTTTGAACAAGCCAGCTCGTTGAGCAAGTCAACAACCTCATCCACAACCCGAGCTACAGATCTTTGCCAGAACACTCAATATTCCTGGGCAATAGTTAGCCTTATCCCATTCGGCAGATTTTCCTAGTTATGCTCCTAGCTCTGCTGTAACCATTCACACACCCTCTGAACTCAGCACCTTCTGCTTTGTGGTATCACAACACTTAGTTCCCTTTCCTTCACCTAGACATAGGCCTATCCTCTCTTGCTCCTGACCCTGCTCTGACTTTTCCCTCCATAATGTTCTTGACTAAAAACTGCTCATCTCTCACATCTTAGAATTTTGCTCAAAGGTTGACTGTTTCCACAGAGCCTGTGTGACCTGCTGAGTGCTCCTAACATTTTGTGTCTTTTTCCAAAAGGGAATTCTGTTCTTTTAATGGGAGCCAGAATTTGATGCTATCCAATTAATGCAGAAATTCAGTTCACCAATACCAAATATTTGCTGACCTTGTGTTCAAGTGAGAAATGGGACACTTGTGTATCACTGCACTGTCTGAGCAGTAGATTGAGATTGTACTATCATTATAAACCATACAAGGTACTAATTGTTGAACAATTCGAGGAGGTTAAAATCTGATCTTCAGTCAGAAGTCTTAGAACTGTCCCAAAAAAAACCAAAGAAGTGCGGATACTGAAAATCAGAAACAAAAACAGAAATTTCTGGGAAAGCAGCAGGTCTGGCAGCATCTGTGGAGAGAAACTTAATGTTTCGGGTCCAGTTCTGAAGAAGGGTCACTGGACCTGAAATGTTAATTCTGCTTTTTCTCCACACTTGCTGCCGGACCTGTCGAGTTCCTCCAGCAATTTCTGTTTTTGCGCCTTCTAACTGTCGCTGGGTCAAAATGCTGGAATTTCCTCCCTAATGGCACTGTGGGTCTGCCTATAGTGTATGGACTGCAGTGGTTCAAAGAGACGGCTCACCATCGCTTTCTCAAGGGATGACTATGGATGTGTAATAAATGCTAGCCCAATCAGCAATGCCCACATTTCATTTGGATAAGAGTAAAATCTGCTTGCATGATCCTGCACCCATATTTGTGATGAGAAATATCATTGCAAACATGCGTCGCACTGCTATTACACCATCCGACCAGCGACAGTACTATGAAATCTTGTGTTTATCTCTCAGCATCTTTGCCCTATATTTCAGGTCAAATCTGACAATGTTGTTAATTATGATCTGTTTAAGAGTGAACTGGGACGTGCACCAGAGCTGATGCTCATTAGAACTTCAAGGCTGGTTTGTTCCCCATTCAACTCCATCTTGATTGTGACCCTCCCCTTTCCCTACCTCTCCCTCACTTCTGATGCTTTTCGTTGTCCTTTACATGCATTATTCATTCGGAACTGTGATTCACTGGTGGAGGGTAATAAATGAGAAAAGAAAACGTGGGTTATTTGATAATGGTAACAGCACTTCTGGATATAAACAAACATTTGCTTGCAGTGCTCTTCTGGTGCAGTGGCAATGTCCCTGCCCCTGGGCCAGAAGGTCTGAGTTCAAGTCCCACTTGCCCAGGAGGTACACAGCAACATGTCTAAGGAGGTCAATTAAAATAACTAAAGGATATCTTTTAGTGCACTGGTATCATCTCTACCTCTGAGTGAGAAGGTCTGGTTTCAAGTCCCATCTGTAATAATATGTGAACAAACTGATTACAAAATATAATAAATGAGGGTTGGTTTGCATCCCAGGGGTTAGAGCACAGTATTTCCCTATCGAACACTATTTTAATTCCGCCTCTCTTTCCCTACCCTTCCCTATATTTGGTGTTGTTGTACTATTCCTAGTTCGTAGTGGATGTTAATTGTTCTTTTAATTAGTAACATGGGTGATTCAATGATGGTTAAAAAATAATAGTCAGAGGTGTGTAATAACGTCTCTCTACAGAAAAGAAAATGGGGCTGGTTTGCAGAAATTGATAGTGCAGGAATTGGAGAGCATTATTTCCCCCAACAACTCCCATTTTAATTAAATCCGCTCCCTCTCTGTAGCCTCCCCTCTATTGTTATTGCTACATTACATTGCTGGTGGGCACTGCTTGCAATTTCTCAATTTAATTAGTGATTTGTGGTGATGGAAAGAGTTGGTTTGCAGAGATTTGGCGCCACGGGGGTTATAGTGCATTACTTCCCCTCTAACTCCTATTTTAATTTTGTTGCCTCCTTTTCTTCTGACCCTCCCTATATTTGTTGCTGGTGTGCTGGCCCTAATGCGTCGTGCTTTGTTAGCTGTTTAATCTGTAAAACAAGACATAGGTGATGAGTATTCAACTAAAAAAGGGGCTGCCAGAGTAAGAGGAATTGGTTAGGAAGGGTAGAGAACAGACTGGAGTTTGTATTAAGTATGAAATGCAAATTAACAATTGTGGAGGTCAGACTCCTGTTTCCTACTTCAGCAAACAAATTAATCTCTATTTATTTGCTTTTTCAATTGTTCCATTCATCTAAAAATAAGCTTCAAAATGTAGAGAAGATTAGGTATGCATACTGAGGTCTAATCCAGTACTCTCTAACCCAATCTCTCTCAAAGACAAGAGATAACAAGGTGTAGAGCTGGATGAACACAGCAGGCTAAGCAGCATCAGAGGTGCAGGAAGGTTGATGTTTCGGGCCTAGACCCTTCTTCAGAACGGGGAGAGTGCAAGGAAGTGGAGCGGAAATGCCCATCAGCCATGATTTAAACGGCAGAGTGGACTTGATGGGCTGAATGGCATTACTTCCACTCCTATGTCTTGTGGTCTTACAATGTGGAGGCACATTAATCCATCGCACATATGTATTTACATTCTGGAACCAGGGGTCACAGTTTAAGCATATGGGGTAGGCCATTTAGGGGACACAGGTAAGGAGAAATTTTGTCACCCAGAGAGTAGTGAGCATGTGGAATTATCTGCCATAGAAAGCAGTTGAGTCCAAAATATTGGATATTTTCAAGAAGGAATTGATATAATGCTTACGGTAAAGGGATCAAAGGGTATGGGGAGAAGGTGAAAATAGGGTCTGAGTTGAATAGTCAGTCGTGATCATAGCGAATTGCAGAGCAGATTTGGAGGACTGAATGGCACACTTTTGCTGCTGTGTTCTACGTGCACTGCAAGAGAGAAACTGACAGCGAAATATTGAGATTACAACCCAAATTTTCCACTTAAAACAAATACTGTAAACTAGGGACAGCGCATTTAGCCCAGCATTCCATTCCTCCCAACAGATGTATTAAACATAGGCAATAAGATGAACGTTTCCTAATTCATTTAACCTTCCAAGGGAGTTTAATATTCACAGAAAAAATTGATATGAAAATACTACTAACTTTGTCAGTATTCAATAAAACAACACCAATGAATTAAATCTCCACAACAATTTGCATTATTCAATCCTGCCTGGTTATATTCTACAAATTATATCCCCATTGAATAAGATGTTTCAGAGCAATCTCATCTTTATCTGCTTACAACCTTCAACCTCATTCTCATCAGACATCATCCAGCTCTTGTTCCAGAGTTAATCTTTACCACCAACACTGATAAAACCCCATTCTGCGTTCTGGCTACCCTTTAAGAATGGAAGTTTTCATTTTCCTCCATCAGTAGTCTTATTCCAATCTTGACAATGTTATTCTCAACTTAGTCATAGATTCATAGAGTCATACAACATGGAAACAAACTTGTCCATGCCAGATATCCTAAACTGAACTGGTCACATTTTCTTCTGTTCAGCCTATATCCCTCTAAACCTTTCCTAGTCATGTACCTGTCCAAATGTCCTTTAAATGTTCTCATTTTATCGACCTCTACAACTTCGTCCAGCAGCTCATTCCATACACGCACCACCTTCTGCGTGAAAAAGTTGCCCCTCAGGTCCCTTTTAAACTTCCCCCTCACCTTAAAACTATACACAGGACTCACATTTCTGTTTTCTTTAAGTCCCCAAATTATATTCCTTCATCTGTGGCTTTGTCCTTGTGCAGCACTCACTTTGGTCGAATGCTTAAGGGAGCATGCATGAACCTAGACTCTGTTCGGTGTGGAATTCCACACCGCTTAGAGGTTTATAAAATAATGAAGGATATTGATGAGGTGAATGGCAGGTGTCTTCTCCCTAGGTTAGGGGATCTCAAGACAAGAATTATTTCTTTAAGGTAAGAGGAGAAAGATTTAAAATAGACATGGAGGAACAATTCTTTTTACACGCAGAGTGATTTGTGTGTGGAATGAACTTCCAGAGGAAGTGGTGGATGTAGGTACAGTTACAGCATTTAAAAGACATTCAGGTAAGTACATGAACTAGAAATGTTTCGAGGGATATGGGCCAAGCCTAGTCTGGTGGAGGGGAGGCAATGGCCTGGTGGTATTATCGCCGGACTGTTATCCAGAGACACAGATAACGTTCTGGGGCCTGGGTTCAAGTCCCGCCACAGATGTGGAATTTGAATTCAATAAAAGTATCTGGAATTAAGAATCTAATGCTGATCATGAATCCATTGGTAATTGTCAGAAGTAGCCATCTGGTTCACAAATGTACTTTAGGGAAGGAAACTGCCCTCCTTTCCTGGTCTGGCCTACAGGTGACTCCAGACCCACAGCAATGTGGTTGACTCTGATTTGCCCGCTGGGCAATTAGGGATGGGCAATAATTGCCTAATCAGCAATGTCCTCATCCCATTAATGAATGGAAAAAAAACGGTGGGACTACTTTACTTTGGAAGTACGGTCAGTGTGTACTGGTTGGACCGAAAGGTGGTATAACTGTGTGGTATAACTCCATAATAAATAATAATAATATGAAGGACAGGATGCAGTGCACATTCACCAGAGTTATCACAAAAGGTTGCAAAGATTAGGTCTGTATTCTGTTGAGTATTAAAAAAGCAAGGGATAATGTAATCAAGGTATTCCAAGGTGATTAAAGGAATGACAACAGAAAAACTAATTTTCCCTGGTAGCAGGGTCAGAACAATGGAATAAGATTAAAATTTGGGCACAGGTATTCAGGAAGAGTTTCCTCACAGAAACCATGCTGGAAAGCTGAAACAATTTCCTCTAAAAATTCCCAGACTTGCAATGATCTAATTAAATGGAGGGAGAGACTCAAAGGAGCTTAGTATTCTGTTTCTGTTCTTATATTCTTCGCTAGGTGGCCACACCATGTGATCAAGGAAAGAATCCAGATCAAGCCTGTTCTTATTTAATCTTTGCACACATAGTCTTTCTCACTCAATCCTTGTACACATGTGTTTTCTCACGTGGTCACTAGAAAGGCAAAAGGATCTGGTCTGACTTGTTCTTTTACGACCTAAGTCCATTGTCTCAATAGTATTGTAAGATCAGCATTCTCAAAGATTAGGGACAGAACCTGGAAATTTACTGGCTCTGCCTCACACTAACCAAGTCGACATCAATGCTTTAAACAGGCATGCCATAACTAGACTGGTTTATGTTGCTCATTACCGTCCTGAAAACCATATTTACAACTTGAAAATATTGAATTTTTAAGAATCCCTGCAAAGCAGATAGACCCACTGAGTCTGCACCAACCCTCCAAAGGACATCCCTTCCTATCCCCATAACCGCACATTTACCACAGTTAGCCTGCACACTAGAGAGCAATTTAGCATGGCTATTCCACCTAACCTGCATATCTTTGGACTATGGGAGGAAACTGGAGCACCTGGAGGAAACGCAGCGCAGACTCCACACAGACAGTTGTCTGAGGGTGGAACTGAACTAGGGTCCTTGACGTGGTGAAGCAGCAGTGCTAACCACTGTTAAAACACTGTGTGCGCATAGGATCAGGGAGAATTGGCACAATGGTGTGGGCTTGTTGGGCTGAAGGGCGTTTCCACACTGTAGGGACTCTGAACTATGAACAACCTTTAGTGTATTTTAACTCATTATCATTGGTATTTGTCCTTGTGGCCAGCAGTGAAGGAACGCACACAAATTCTTCGTCAAGTTCATCTTTAGATAAACAGGCTTCAAGGATTTGACTGTCTCAGGAGAGATGCAGATTGGGTACTCATGTTACAGAATCCCACTGGGTTAATGCTACATCCTCACTAGGGCATTGAAGAAAAGTTCTGGTAAACCGAGGGTGTCTACACTCCCAGAGAGAATCTCTTGGCGTGTCAACTGTACTGTTATCCTCCATCAGTTGCTACAGGAATTTAAACTGATAAGCACAACAAGCACATGCAAAGCCCAAATCATCATTGAGACTTCCTTTAAATGCATGGGTAAAAATGGCTTTTCTAAAACTGTAATCAATACGCCCAATAAAAACAACAGGCACTGATTTCTATATATAGTCAGAAGTGCTCAGCTGTAACTCAGGTTGTCCTCTGACTCAGAAGACTAAGGATTCAAACACTGTGACAGAATTAAACCCAGAGGCTAAACTGGGCATGTGAACGTGGGACCTAGCAATTACTGATAAGCCATTGGGCCAAAGTGCTGCCAACAAGTTCAGGCAAATGTTGAAGAACGCATGGTGCAACTTAAAGAGGAGAAAGGATCTGCCTCAGTGTCAAACTTATAAAATGGATCTGAGCCAAGAGTAAAGTATGAAATTAGACGGAGATCCTTCTCTTGATAGGTTCATTCCCAGAATGCACAGTGACATATATCTGCCTATCTACCAAGAACCTACAGTCCCAGAAAACATCTTTACATTTTTTAAATCCAACAACCAACAGACAGACCATGGTCTCTCACAAAATCCTTTTGGAGAGCCCATGTAAATGTCTCTGTCATATAAACAGAAAATGCCAGAATAGCCCAGCAGTTCTGGCAGAATCTGTGCAGAGACGCTCAGAGTTAGCACTTCTTGTCCATTGGGTCTCGTTTTGGGAATTCAGGGGAGCTGGAAAAATGCTGTTTCTTATCCTATTGGAAAGAGGAGAAAAGGGAGCCGATGGTAAGGTGCCCAATGCAAAAGCCAAAGGATGTGCTTGTGGTTGTAGCAGAGAAATACGGTTGTAGAGTAGGTGTTAACAATAGGGGTAAATAGCAGTACATAAGTCAGCTCTGCTCAGAGCATGCCCATCCATCTTTGCACTCCGAGATCAACTAAACAAATAATTTTGGAGCAGACCAAACCCCCTCAAATATATACAGCAGATAGTCTAGACCTTAACGTTTTCTTATTTTAAAGGTAAGTGTATGGTGTTGCATTCCAGATGTAATTCGATTGGTCAACCTACTCAATGTTCAGCAAAACACACTTTATTTTTATACTACTGTTAAAATACAGGCAATAAATATGAAAGAATTTATTCAACTGTAAGTGTATCAAAATTCTTAACAAAATAATAGATATATTAACTATTATTAATTAGCTGTTCAAATATAGTAACATCACCCTAAACACACCCTTGGAAAAAGGCAAAATTCAGTAAAATAGATTGTCGCACAGGTAATTCTCCAGTTCAGGACGAAAAACCATCAACTGAAAATTCTGAGAGAGACAGTAGCTGAGAGAGATGTACTGCAGCTTCCAAACCCAGCTTCAAGACCCAGTAAGTGCTACTGAAAAACTAAAAACTAAAAACTAAAAATATTGGTTCTGAGCGGGCTTACTCCCCCCCATTCAGGCTGCTTCTATTGTTCTAACTTTTAAAAAAAAACAAAGTCTCACAAGCTGTTTGCTTTATGGGCTTTCAATAGACAGCTCAATGCCTCTGACTTAAAATCTTTCTTCAAAGAAGAGCAGGACAAAATACATCTCTTAAAAGCATGGTATCATCATAAAGTAGACTAAATAACTGTTAATGAACAAAACAGAAATTGCTGGAAAAACTCAGCAGATCTGGCAGCATAGAAAGCAGAGTTAGTGTTTCAGGTCAGTGACCCTTCTTCCAGTATCTGTACTTTTCATAATCAACCTGTTCAGAGATGTTGGGGCTTGAATCCAGGACTCTTGGTCCAGGATTAGAGACACTACCACTGCATGAGACAGCCAGCTCATTTGCTTTCACTGATAACAACTGAGGGGTATGTACTGGCCAGGACTCCAGGGATAACTCCCCATGTTCGTCTTCAAATGGCGATTCTGTACGTGCACCAAGCACATAAAGTTGGGGCCTTGCTCTAACATCTTTTCCAATAGATGGCACCTTTGCCAGTACACACATCCTCAATACTGCACTAGAGTGTCAGTCTGATTTCTGAATGGGACTTGTTTTTTGCAGATTTCTTTTGACCCAAGCAAGAGGGTTACAGAGCCACAGTGACACAGCTAAGTGGCTCTGCTCAGTACTACATTCTCAATGAGGGATAGCACTAAGTCCTGAGCTTGTTAGCGACACTTGCACCTTATGGACTTAATAGCTGAAAGGACCCTCCTGTGGCACAGAGTCCCTATCCCTGGAGTGGGAATCCCAGGTTTAAATGCTACCTGCTCCAGACATGGGCAGTAACATCTCTGCTCAGGTTGATTAGGGGATAAAAGGCAAACAAAGGGGATAAAAAAGAAAGGCCCTCTTGTAGTACAGAGGTTGAGTCCCCACTCCTGGACCAGGAACCCCAGATTCAAGACTCATCTGCTCCAGAGGTGTGTAATGACTTGTCTGAGATGGTTGATTAGGGGAAAATTAGGTTCAATGAAAAAAAATCTCAAAGTCCATGGCAGTCCGTCAGGGAATTAGGGTGGAGGGTGTTGCATGCAGCAGTCCCTTACAACCACTGGTTGTGGCAGTTCATAGACTCCCAGCCCAGCCGTTTATTTTGCAGCGCTGTGGAGTCCATGGTCTATGTGTATATTGGTTGTGGCCATTTGCACTCCTTTTTTAGTTAGTCAAAAACACTTATGTTGTGTTTCCGATTGCACTTCAACCTCACGCTTCTAATCTTTGGACACCCAGTGTACAGGGGTGTGGAAAAACTGGAGGATCTCTTTGTGGGTCTATTCCTGGGCCGGGCCAGGCTAGTTGTAGACTGGTCCAAGCAGCAGGCTGTGGGGGACGGCTCATCACCGCCAACTGTCTGCTCTTCTTCCACAATTACGTTCAAGCCTGAGTATCTTTGGAGAAGGAGCACCCAGTGTCCATTAGAGTTCTCAAAGCCTTTAGAGAGGCATGGGCACCATAGCAGATACGGAGCTTCATGTGTCTCTCCGATTCCATTTTGATTTAGTCCCTTCTGGCTGTCTTTACCACACTCCACTCACCTTTGATGGTCTACATTGCTTGTCATGGGCTTTGCTTGCAAATACTCTGTCGGATAGATGGGTACTTTTACTGGTGGTCGTTGCTAGTGAACAAAAAATCATGGCAATTTTGGTAGTGGAAAGGCACTAATTTCTGGTTAGAGGAAAAGAAATAAAAGTTTTAAAAATCTCGAAATGCTTCACAAGGTCTAGTTCATGGACTCCATTCCTGTTAATACTTAGGCCCAGGTAGCAGACATCCTGCATTCCCGATCCACAAACACCAATTACAGCATTCACAGAAAATTCACAAGAATGGTACGAGAAATGAAGAACGTCAGTTCTGAAGACAAACTCGGGAAAGTATGTTTAGAGCTGGATGAACACAGAAAGCCAAGCAGCATCATAGGGGCAGGAAAGCTGACGTTTCGGGCCTCAACACTTCTTCAGCCTGCTCCTATGATGCTGCTTGGCCTGCTGTATTCATCCAACGCTCCACATTGTTATGTCAGATTCTCCGGCATCTGCAGTTGCTACTATTTCGGGAAAGTAGGCCTGTTTTCCTTGGAGGAAACAGAGGAGACTTAGACTGAGGTAGTCAACACCAAGAGAAACATGGGCAGAGTAGACAAGGAGAAATCACTTCCATTCATAATGGATCAAGAATGATTTTGGAATTGAAAGGGGTGCCTTATGAAGAGAGATTGAGTAAACTGGAACTACACTTATTGGAATTTAGAATAACAAGGAGGGATCTTTTAGAAACATATAAAATTTATGAAGATGAAATAGAAGCTGGGAGGCTGTTTCCACTGGCGGGTGAAATAAGAAATAGGGGCCATGGCCTCAAAAATAAGGGAGAACAGATTAAGGACTGAGTTGAGGAAGAACTTCTTCACTCAAACAGTTGTGAATCTGTAGAGTTCCCCAGTAAAGCAGTTGAAGCTACATCGTTGAATGTATTTTAAGGCAAAGATAGATTTTTGAACAGGAAAGGAATGAAGGGTTATGGTAAGTGGACCTGAGTCCAAGGAAAGATCAGCCATGATCTTATTGAATGGCAGAGCAGGCTCTGCTCCTGTTCGTATTTCTTATGTTCTGACGATAAGAAACAGGTTTAATCTAAGTGTGAAAGATGCAAAAGAGGCATGAGAAAAAATAGTGTTAGACTCCAACAGTGTTAGTACATTGTCTGAGAGTACGATGGAGGTAGATTATTTGGAACGTTCAGAACTGTGTTAGACCTTTTCCTCAAAAGGATCAATTTGGATGCGTTGGGAGAATGGTATAAAGCAAATAGCATACGCAAAGACAATGCAGGTGCAATGTGGACTTCTTGTGTTCTCTAACAACTCTGTGAAATAAAGAGAGAATAGATTTGCTTTTGATGGAGTTGTTCGAGAGAAGACTGCTGATTGGACCCTCTGCTCTCCTTGAAATAGTGTCATCCATCTAAACCTAATCTAGATGAGACCTCAAGATTAAACGGCAGAGTGGACTCGATGGGCCGAATGGCCTTACTTCCACTCCTGTGTCTTAATTTAATGTCTTTGTCAAAAGATTCCCCTAATATGAATGATAACCCAACATCATACATTTAACCCTGCTTCCTACAGGTAACTTCACAAGTTTGCACACCTGTCAAGACAAGCTCTGCCACAAATCTCAGGTGTACTCTCCTCACTGCACCTGCAAGCGGGTACCAGCAGGGGTCACTGCCCAGCAACTAGAAGCTGGAGGCCTGGCTGTCTTTTTGGAGTATCTGTCAAGGCCAATCACAAAACCTACACTCTACCGGAGGCTCAGATCAGCTAATGCAAGCACAGAATAGGGCTCAAATTTGTGAATATCTGCATGGCTTAGCTTCAAAAGCAACTCTGCAAACTATCAAAGAAAGAAGGATTGTCTTTTAACTAAGTTTGATGCAAGCCAAAATGCAAACTTGTAAAGAAAGACGAGCTGAATTCCTAGAACTAATGCTAAAGACTATATTACATCTTACTGCAACAGTAGTAAGACAGAAGAAGGGATCTCTGATTTTATTACTTAACAACATATTCCTTTCCACATAGTAGTCAGTGACTGAGATAAATCTCTTTCAGACTGGTTAGTGATTGCAAATGATCCATATTCACTACATTAACTACTGATATTTACAGATAGGTGGTGAAGACCAGTCAGCCCATCGAATCTGCTTCAACTATTCGCCATAATGATGCATGATCTGGTTGTAGCTTCACTTTCTTGCCTGTCCAATCAAAATTATGTTTAACTCAGCCTTGAATTTATTCAATGATGCACTCCTTTCTGGAAAAGAGAATTCCCTGAGACAGGAAATTCCCCTTCAACACCATCTTATATGGGATACTCCTTATTTTAAACTGTGTTCCTTAGCTCTAGATTCTGCCACAAGTTTGAAAAGTCCTTTCAGTATCCACCCTGTCAAGCCACCTCAGAAAATTTGTGTGTTTCTATACGGTTACTTCTCCATTCTCCTAAACTTCAATGAGTATAGGCCCAACCTGCTCAACTGTTCTCAGAAGACAACCTGGCAAAGCTTTGATTAATCTGTAGATCAAGTTCATCTGCCTTAACTGTCATACTCGTTGTATTTCAAGAAAAAGATGTATGATCCGATTGTGGCTTTAGCTTTACTTTCTTGCCTTTCTAATCAAAACCTCAGACCACCATATTCAGTAACCCCTCCCTGTCTGTTCTTCCTCTAATCTGAGTGATTTTAGTCTCAAGCTCCTGCCACACTAGTTTAAACCCTCCTGAGTAGCACCAGCAAACTTCTCTGTCAGGTTATTTGTGCCCGTCCAGATTCAGAGCAATTTCATCTTTATCCACGTACAACCTTCAACATCATTCCTTGTCAGTTAGTCACCCAGCTCCCGCTGTTCACCCCAGTTCACTCTCCTTCGCTCTGTGGCTACTGTTGTCACTAACCTTCTTTAGATTGGGTCTAAATTAATTCATGATATATACTGCATTCAAAAGTCTCACCTCAGCCTACCTTACCATTCCATGTAACATCTCTGCTCTACTTGCCCATTGCTACAATCATCTCCATGAGGGTTTCATTAACATAAAAACTGCTGTCAAAATGCAAGTGTTAGTAAAAGGGGCTGAACAAAAATAAATTTGACCAGGTGGTGGTGTGAACGGAGGGCATCATTTATAATACAATGGTTACAGTACAGAAGGAGGCCATTCTGTACATCCTGTCAGTGCAAGCTCCCAAATCAGCAGTGCTCAATTCCTCATACCTTCCTTGCAGTCACAAAAATTCCTCAAGTGTTTACCCAATTCCCTTTTGAAAGTCATGACTGAATCCTGATTCTCATCAGGTGCGATATAAAAATTATTTTTCATGTTACGGTACGGTGGCTCAGTGGTTAGCACTGCTGCCTCACAGTGCCAGGGACACGGGTTCGATTCTACCCTCAGGTGACTGTCTGTGTGGAGTTTACACATTCTCCCTGTGTCTGTGCTCTGGTTTCCTCCCACAGTCCAAAAATGTGCAGGCGAGTTGGATTGGCCATGCTGAACTGCCCATAGCGTTCAAATTTGGGGGATAGATCTGGAGGGAAGGCTCGGAGGGTCGGTGTGGACTTGTTGGGCCAAAGGACCTGCTTCAAAACTGTAGGGATTCTATGTCACCTTTGCCTCTTTAGCTATTCATCTTAAGTCCCTAGTTCTTGGCCTTCAATCAACAGAAACAGTGTCTCCTCAACTGTCCACCACTGACCCTCATGACTTGGAACACCTTGGTCAAATCTCCTGTGAGCAGACTCACCAGTTTTTTCCCCTTACTGCTGTCTGCAGGGGATAAGGAGAAAAATCACTCAAATATAACTAAAAGAAAAACAGGAAGGCTAATAAAACATTACAGTTCATTGCTGGGGGAAACTGAATACAACAGTACCTTGCGCATTCAGTAATTAAAATTTTTATTCACTAATGGGAAGTAGGCGAGGAAACTTTTTTTAAACTCTGAGGCTTTGGAATTTCCTTCCTAAGAAGGCAATAGTTGCAGAATCTCTAAATATTTTAAAGGCAGAGGTACAGATAGATTCTCGAGTGCCAAAAGAACATCAGGGACATGCAGGAATGTAGAGTTGAGAGTAAAATAAGGTCAGCCATGATCTTATTGAATCTGGAAGCAGATTTGAAGGACTGAGTGGCCTGTTCTTGTTCCTTGTTCATGGGCGCGCGCATGAATTGAATGTATTCTGCTCTAAAATGTATAAATAACAGTTTGAACGCCATAGGGAAGAGGCCGAATGGAGGATGTGGTCGCACAGTACACAGCTCAATCATGATCCTCTTAAAGTGGAACTGAAGGGGGCAGTAGGGAACAATATCAGAAGTTAACATACATCAAACAGGATTTAATCAACTAATCCAAAGAAAAAGGCCCAAAAACCCAACACTGCTCACAGCAATAGAAGCCAAGCATCCCAGAAAGACATGACAGATGGGTATTGAGTGCCCAACATTTTTACAAACAGTCTGCAAAAAAAAACACTACACAAAAGAGGTCTACTATATTTGTGGACAATAAGGCCAACTGAATCGAAATAAAATTTAACAGAAAAATCTATAGGTCAAGCATAACATTCCCCAACAATCACTGTGATTGGGTGTTAAAGTGTAGATATTGTGCATTAGGGCAGCAATGTACAGAATGGATAGGCAGTGGGACCCTTCAGAGCTGAGGAACCCATGAGAGTGGGGATGTTAGGAAACAAGGAGACAATGAGAAGATCGTGCTTGAAGAAGCTATGTGGTTGTTGAGAGTCCAAGGTAGAGAAAAGAACAGATTTTAGGATCAGAACTGATGGGGAATTACAGCTTGCATTTATATAGCGCCTTTCAGGACATTGGAACATCACAAAGGGTGAGTTGCTCCTGATATCACATTTCTCTTTGAAATAACTTTGAAACAATGCATTAAAATAATTTTTTCAACATTGATAAATAATCGCACCTTGCAGAAAGAAGTGAACAATTTAAACAGACCCAACGTGTTTCTCACTTCTCTGATCCTACGTTATAACCAACTGAATCCCAAGTGATTCCACTCTGCTACTAAATCACCAGCAATCAGGCCTCTGCTGGTTGCTCAGTCGGTAAATAATTCTAGTCTTAAGGTTTTACAAATTTAATAGCGTCATCCATGGCTCACTTGTTAGCATGATCAAGAAAGTTGCAGGTTCAGCTCATACTCCAGAAATCTAAGCGCACAATGCAGGCTGACACTCCCAGTGCAGTCCTGCAGGAGCACTGCAATGCCAGAGGTACTGTCTTTGGGATGAGACACCAAACTGATGCTGTGTCTTCTCTCCCAGCTGGATGTTGGATTTGATTTGATTGATCTGATTTATTGTCACGTATTCCTAAGCACAGTGAAGAGCTTTGTTTGTGAGCAGTACAGGCAGATCATAGTAAGCGAGGACATACAGGTGTAAAAGATCTAACACTAAAAAGAGAGTTCCTGCCAACATCACCAAAACTGGTCATTATCACACTGCAGTTTGTGGGAACTTGTGTGTAAATTGGTTGCCTTGTTGCCTCAGTACAGCAGTGACTATACGTATGTACTTTACTGTTTGTAAAGAGTATTGGAAAGAGGTTGAGATAGACATTATTTTAAAGCAATTCTTTTTTTTTTCCTTCTTTTATTCTGACCAGTGGTCCTTCACAGGGATCAGTGCTGGGGCCCCTCTTGTTTTTACTACATTATAAATGTTTTGGTGGAGAATGTATTGGTAAGTTTGCAGATGACACAGAAGAATGGGAGAGCTGTGGATATTGGGGAGCATTGCCAGCGAATACAGCAGGATACAGATAGGCTGGAGACTTGGGCAGATTTGACAGATGGAGTTTACTCAGGAGAACTGCAAATTATGCATTTTGGAAGGTCTAATGCAGGAGGAAAATATGCAGGAAATGACAGATCCTTTAGAAGTATTAACGTACAGAGGTCCACAGTTCCTTGCAAGTGGAATACAAGTAGCAAAGCTGGTCAGAAAGATATATTAACTCATAAATCTTAACCATGTTACAACTAGTCTTCTGAAGTAAAATGGCACATTGAGGCCATTTGAAATCTTCCTGCCAATTACTACTCCACACATTGTGAAAGTTTGATTCAAATCATTGCCATGCAACAGGAAATCTCCGATGTGACAATGTAATTTGACATTTAGCAGAGGGAAGGAGACTCTCCAAACCAGGATGTAAATATGTCACTGGTGTGAGAGTTAGTGAGCCAGGAACACCCTGGATGACTTAGTTATTATCAATGGGTTACTGAGAATGACAAAATCAATCTCAGATTGCAGAGAATGCACCAGACTATCCATTCCGAAGTGTTAATCCCATTATTAATGAGTGTATGGTTAACAGAAAAGGTTACGGTGTAATACCAAGTCCCAGTTGACATTGACAGTCTGGAGTTACATGTGTGAACACTGAGGTACTGACGATGTCAAATACAGATGGGATTACATCTCATTGTGAATATAAAGGAGCAGACGCAAGGATTAGACCCAACAGCCTGTCCTGGCCAACGATTCACTGCAATCAAGGCAAATGTTAGACTTCAATTTCACTTCGCCCTCTGCTCCCCAAGTTCCTTCATTCTCTTAAAGATCAAAGTTCTGTCTATCACAGACTTAAATATACTTAACCACAGAGTATCAACAGCTCTCGCTCTCTGGAGAATTCCGAAGATTCACAACCCTCTCAGTAAAGTAATTTGCCGTCATCTCTGTTCTAAGCCTGATGAGCCTCTTATCCTAAGATTATGCCCTGATGTTTTAGATTGCCCAACCAGCAGAAGCAATTTCTCAGTCTCCACCCTGTCAAACCCTTTTAAAATCTTGTATGTTCCAATGAGATCATCTCTCATTCTTCCAAGCTCCAGAGAATATCGGCCCAATTTGTTCACCCTTTCATCAAACGACAGCTCTTCAACCAGGGAACAATTTAGTGAATATTTACATGTATATCATTGCTTGAAGATAGAAATTAGAGCTGCAAACAGTATTCTTATACTCCAATCATACTGCAATAAAGGACAACATGCATTTGCCTTCTGAATTGCTTGATGTACTCACTTATTGACTTGCTACTTTCCTTGTATGATCATGGATCTCCTTGAAGATCCATGCGTACAAGTTTTATATCTTTTAAAAACATTTAAAGCTTTCAGGCAGGTGTTGACAAAAATGTCAAATCAATTGTAATGGCATTTTATCCAATTTATCGTAATGGAAATAGCCACATTGTCAGTTAATTAGAATAAGGAGACATCTTTGAGGCTGTTTGATGAAGGCTTTCATACATGTATACATATCCCTTGATTCAAAAAAACCTTACTTTTTTAATTTATTCCTTCATGGATTGTTGGCAATATTGGCAAGGCCATCATTCATTGCTCTCCAAACTGCCCTCAAACTGAGTGGTTTGCAAGGCCAATTCAATGGGAATTTAAGAGTCAACTATGTTGCTGTGGAATTGAGTCACATGTAGGCTAAGGTGGTAGGTTTCCTTCTCTAAAAAGCATTAGTGAACCAGACGGATTTTTACAATAACCATTGGTGGTTTCATGATCACCATCACCGAGATTACCTTTATATTTGATCAACTGACCTCACACTCTACCAGCTGTTGTGGTGGCCCATGCTCCTCACAGCAAGACAGCCTTTGAGATACACAACAACACAGAATCACCAAACAGAAACTGATAGCCAAGTTCCAAACCCATGAGGACGACCACAACCATGATCATGGGTTCATGTGATGCTATCTGTAACTCCATCATAAATGTTCTGTGTTTGTAAAATCTTCCTTACTGTTCTGTTTTGACACCATCACCTTGATAACTTGTTAGTATCTCTCTATCTTAATTAGTTTGTGCAGTTTTGGATTATTTGTTACTTTGGTTAGACCATCATCATGCGACTCCGATACCTGCCAAGTTATTCCAGCCAATTGGTTTTTCCTGGCACCATCTTATTTTTGATTTTTTTGGAATTATCTCTCTGCCTTAATTAATCGGTTCAAAGATCACCCCTTCACTTGTTATTTAGCTGTTTATTCACATTGTTTGACACTTCTGATCACATGCGAAGACTTGATGTTCAGCCTGTCCACACTCCACACACACCATTTGTACCTATCTGTTGGTGTTCGTAACAACCTGGAATTATCTTGCCATTGTCTCTCCATCTATATATTCTGTGCCTGTGCACTTCCCTTCACATACTTCATGAAGGAGCATTGCTCTGAAAGCTTGTGATTTTGAATAAAGCTGTTGGGCTGTAACCTGATGTCGTGTGACTCCTGACTTTGTCCACTCCATTCTAGCACCAGCACCTCCACATCATAGCATTAGCTTGAGCCTCTATATTACTAGTCCAGTGACATTGCTGTTGCACTATGTCCCAAACAATTTCCACACTTGGCCCTCCTCCACCACTAGTCCATTACATAATAATTGTTGGCATCCAACAGCAGGGAACTTTTTTCCATATTCCCCTAAATTTTTCATTTTTTTTAAACCATTCCTCCTTTCTTACTTTAGGGGAAATGATGGCTGGTGTCTGGAATCAGATAAGAGATTCCGAAAACACCACTGGAGTTTCCCTTTAGATACAACATTAATCTGAGACCATCAATCAATGGAACCACCATCTTTGACATGCAGGAAGAATTCATCGGAATCACAGAGTAGTTAGAGGAAGTAAAAGCAAAAAAAAGGTGCTCCAGATCATACTAGCTTCTATGAGTGGAGAATCAGCCTGTTCAGCCACACAAAGTAACCCATGATCTCAAGCAAAAGTCAACCTCGAGTTGAGAGACAGCCAACATTGGTTGTAGGAATGAAGGTGGTCATTTGGCCAATCATGTCTGTGCTGTCTCACTGGGCATGCAATCCAACCAGTCCCACACTCCTGCCCTTTCATAGAAGCGTAGAAAAGAAGAGCAGCAGTAGGCCATTCAGTCTGCTCTGCCATTCAATATGATCATGGTTGATCATCCAACTCATTTCCCTGTTCATGCTTTTCTCCCATATCCTTTGATCCCATTCACTACAAGTGCTATATCCAACTCCTTCATTATATCATACAATGTTTTGACCTCAACAACTTTCTATGATAACAAATTCCACAGAGTCACCACTCACTGGGTGGAGGAATTTTTCATCTCAGTACTAAGTGGTGTACTGCACATCCTTAGACTGTGATCCCTGAGTCTGGGCTCCCCGGTCATACCAAACATCCTTCCTGCATTTACCCTGTCTTGTCCTGGTAGAATTTTAAAGATTTCAATGAGAGTTTCCCCCTCATTCTTCTAAACTCCAGTGAAATAGTCCTAACCAATCCAAGCTCTCTTCATACATCAGTCCTGTTGTCTCAAATCCGTCTGGTCAACCTTTGCTGCACTCCCTCAATAGCAAGAACATCCTTCCTCAGATAAAGAGACCAAAACTGCACACAATATTCCAGGTGTGTTCTCACCAATGTCTTGTATAATTGCAGCAAGACATCTCTGCTCCTGTACTTGAATCCTCTCTCTATAAAGGCCAATGTACCATTTGCCTTTTTCACTGCTTACTGCAGCTACATGCTTACTTTCAATGATTGATGTTCGAAGAAACGCAGGTTTTTTTGTACATTCCCGTCTCTCGATTTGTAGCCATTTCGATAATAATCTGCCTTCCTGTTTTGGTACCAAACTGGATAGCCTCACATTTATCCACATTATACTGCATCTGCCATGCATTTACCCACTCATTCACCTTGTCCAAATCACACCGAAGTATCTCTGCATCCTTTTCACAGCTCAGCCTCCTATCCAGCTTTGTGCCATCTACAAATGTGGACACACTGTATGTAGCTATTTCATCCAAATCATTAATATAATATTATGAATAGCTGGTAGCACTGATCCCTAGTACCCACTAGACACTGGCCACAATTTAAGTTTCTATCCATGACAGTACATTGTCTGCAATCCCATCTGCTTTAACTTTACACATTAATCTCTCAAGTGGGTTCTTATCAAAATCCTTCTGAAAGTCCAAATAAACCACATCTAGTGGTTCCCCTACATCAACTTTACATTCTCAAAAGAATTCTAATAGATTTGTCAACCGTGATTTCTATTTTGCAAATCTTTGTTGATTCTGTCCAATCCTACCACTGTTTTCCAAGTCTGCCGCTATCAATTCTTTTAAATGGACTCCAACCTTTTCCCTGCTACTGATGTCATGCTGACTGGTCTATAATTCTTGGCTTTGTCTCTACCACCTTTTTAAATAATGGGGTGACATTAGCTATCCCCCAATTTGTAGCAACTGTTCCAGGGTCTGTAGAATCTTAGAAGACGACGTCCAATGCTTCTATTTACTGTCACAGACATGTACAGTACAAAAACAGACCTTTTGGTCCAAATCGTCCACGCTGACCAGATATCCCAAATTAAACTAGTCCTATTTGCCAGCATTTGGCCCATATCCTTCTAAACCCTTCTTATTCACATACCCATCCAGATGCCTTTTAAATGTTGGAATTGTACCAGGCACCACCATTTCCACCAGTAGCCCAATTCCCATACATGTTTTTAAATCTTTCCCCTCTCACCTTAAACCTCTAGCTTGGGACTCCCTTACCCTGGGAAAAAGATCTTAGCTATTCAACTTATCCATGCCTCTCAAGATTTTATAAACTTCTGGGAGGTCACCCCTCAACCTCCAAGGCTCCAGGAAAAATAGCCCCAGCCTATTCAGCATCTCCCGACAGCTCAAATCGTCTAATCTTGGCAACCTCCTTGTAAATCGCCTCTGCACCCCTTCACATTCAACAACAATTTTCCTATCATTACATGGACACTTCCTTAAATACAATGAGATGCAGATTATTAGACCCTAGGATTTATCTGCATTCAATCCCTTCAATTTCCCGAACGCCATTTCTCTTGTAATACTGATTTATGTTGGTTTTTCCATCTCACTGAACCCTGTGTTCCCTGATAATCTGGTATGTTGTTTGTGCCTTCCTTTGTCAACACATTCCCATTCCCTGAATTTTGTGAACCCCCTGCAAGTACTGAGCTAACATTGTTTTGATAGCCAAGAAGCAGATTTATTCAGGCAGAGCATTTAACCACTTGTTTTGTAGGAATGATACTCCTTGTGTTTTCCTTGGCTTTTTTTTTGCCAATCACCTTAATTTTGGATAGGATTCCCAACAACCTAAACTGGCCTGGAC
The DNA here is from genome assembly GCF_030684315.1 of Stegostoma tigrinum. Classification (NCBI taxonomy): domain Eukaryota; kingdom Metazoa; phylum Chordata; class Chondrichthyes; order Orectolobiformes; family Stegostomatidae; genus Stegostoma; species Stegostoma tigrinum. The sequence goes on along the minus strand of NC_081389.1, from coordinate 17,467,169 downwards.
ACTCCAGGAATCGAAGATCAATCTCCAGGGGATTGTTGTCCATGATGAAGGAATTACAGGGATATTTTTAAAAAGATGTAAATTGCTTTGACTGTTTCTCTTTGCCATGTCTAGAAATATTGAAATTTGGAAAGAAAGGTTAGTTGGCTGTCGGTCAAATCTCATCCTGTTAGGCAGTGAGGCCAATTGCTTTCCAATTGGCCTGGGAAAGCAGCACATCACAAACTTGGATATGTTGGCAGGACAATGGCTGAAGTATGGGAACACGTCCAGGGTTAGAGGTAATCCCAGTTAGTAACATTCATTCAGGCTAGGAGAATGGTTGATTTGTGAATGCAAAAAAGGGAAATGCAAGCATCATTACCACCACTAAATTGTAAATGAGAGCACAGGTGCAAGTTTCACCACTTGGATATGTTTATGTAACATAGAAAACAGGTGCAGGAGTCGGCTATTCTGCCCTTCCAGCCTTCACACCCATTCAATATGATCATGGCTGATAATGCAATTTCGGGATCCCACACCCGCTTTTTTCCCTTGATCTTTTTAGCTGCAAGGTCCAGCTCCCTCTTGAATATATCTAATGAGCTGGCCTCAACAGCTTTCTGTGATAGAGCGTTCAGCAGGTTCACAGCTCTGAGCAAAGAAATTCTTCCTCATTTCAGCCCTGAATGGCTTAAACCCTGTTCTGAGACTATGGCCCCTAGTTCCGGACTTCCCCAACATCGGGAACATTGTTCCCACTTCTAGCCTGTCCAGCCCCATCAGGATTTTACATGCGTCTATGAGATCCCCGCACATTCTTCTAAACTTGCCCTGTCAGTTAAGAGTCCATACCAGAAGCTTGCAATCGCACAAAATAAACTTTATTTAGAATTTTTTTCACAATTGCTGGACTCAATGAGCTTTACAGCCAATGAAGTGTACATGGTGTTGTAATCAATTTGGACACAGCTGGCTCCACAAGTAACAATATGATAATGATCAGCTGAGTTGTTTTTGCAAAGTTGATTGAAGAATAAATATTGCCAACAATAACTGGTAATAATCACCTGATCTTCTTCCAAAAAATGTTACGGAATTTTTACATCCATTTCAGAAAGCTGACACAGCCTTAGGTTAACTCTCAGAAAGATAGCACCTCTCAGTGCAGCACTCCATCAGCAGCACACAGAGGAGTGTCAACCTTAATTTTCCTGCTTTAGAACTGAAATAGGACTTGAACCCAGAGCCATATCATTCAGTGATGAAAGTGCTATCCACTGTGCCACAGCTGACAATTTAATACCATGTCAGAATTTTATGGCATTGGTCTAAGAAGCATCCTCACCAAGTATGAAACCATTTTCCTCCAGAAGCACCTGTCTGTGGGAAGAACCCTCAATAGTACCATCCTCCCACAATGGAACAATGCAGTTATAGCACTCCACAAATACTTCTAACTACGTAGAGCCAAGAAGGCTGTAAAATGTTCCAAGGTGCTTTGGAAAGCGTAATCAGACAAATTTGACACTGATTCACATCAGGATGTATTGGTCTTGATTTTGTTATCCATGGCAAGGCAGAGCATTCACCACTGGCCTTATAGAAAGATGCTCAAATGATCTGGCAATGATTACTATACGGTTTTCCCTTTTCTTGCTGGTTAAAGTTGCCACCAAGTCAAACGGATGCGTTGGTATGCAGCAGCAGGAGATATCGAGGGGCCAATTCAATGCACACTCAGCAACCCAGGAAGTTAAAGTCACTTAGTGCAAACACCCCCTTTGAAATGACTGCACAGCGGGCGTTATCCCATTGCCAGGTCATTGCTTATCTACATGTGCACAGCATATGGACCTTGACCAGCTTGCTCAGAGCCAGTCTCTAGAGTGAGGAGACTCCTACTTACTTTTTTTCAGGATGTGGTGCGTCTAGGAAAGTTAAGCTCCTAATAACCAAAAATGCTGAAGGTCCACAAGAAGTCGGAAGAATTACTCATTGCCTTTCATCTGCCCCTCTCTCACCGGCACTGAAATAACTGCACAAAGGCTAGTATCCCATGACCAAATCATCCTTTATTTACATTTACACAGCACATGGATCCTGACCAGCCAGCACAAAGCCCATCCCCAGACTGAGGAGACCTCCTGAATCACCTGTTCTTTTTTTGCCTTCCCCACATTACCACTACACCCAAAGGGGCCCCAGCAGTAGTGCTTGTACTTTTCCCGCATCACCCGTGGTTGAGTGTTTAGCAATTTCGTAAAATAAACTTTCGTAAAAAAAAACGTTAAAAAAAAATTTTATTCTATATTTACTGCCACCAGGAAAACATCTATGAGGTTACCGAAACAGTAACAAGCAAAGCCTGATAAGGGCAATGCTTACTTTGATACTCCTGTTCATATCCATCAGCCAGGGCTCTCTGATTGGCCCAGGTTAACAGGCTCAATCAGGGAACTCACACTCAACAAAGATCCACCTGGCCAACCTTGTTCCATCACTGTACCCCCTAATTTTGTTTTAGTTATACTCAGCTTATTAAATGCATGCACTGCCATTGCAGTGCACTATCTCTGTGCAGCATAAACAGTACCTTCTCGGCCACTCCAAATACATCATCAGCATGCAGATGTGAAATTGGTTGATGTACAGTTAGCCAGAAGCTAAATTAAAATATGAACTTTTCGCACATAAAAAGAAATAAAGGAATTATCGGTTTGAAGAAATTCAGCATTACACAAGTACAATATTAGCTTCTCAATGCCTGTGCGTATGAAATAACAATATCAGTAAAACACCTCTGACTCCAGAATCAGCAGTTCTTACTCTCCCTGACCTTGTTAAACAATGTTTCTTAAGAACTGTACAGAAGACAAAATATAATGCTGCAGATGCTGGAAATCTGAAACATAATAAAAACAAGTTGGAAAAGTCCAACAGGCCGAGCAGAATTTGTGAAGAGAAAGACAGTTAATGTTAACTCTGTTTCACTCTCTACAGATCTGCCTGAATGTCTGAGTACTTAAAGCAATTTTTAATTTTAATTTGTAACTGCTTCAAGAATTTCTATAGTAAAAGCGAAGTCTGTTGTATTCTAGCCCATTCAGCAAGCCTGTCCAAACCTTCCTGAAGCCAGTTTATAGCTTCCTCGCAATACAAATGCCGACTTGTATTGTCTGCTAATTTGGGAATGTTACATTTGGTCTCCATCTCCAAACTATTGCTATATATCGCGGTACGACACTACTACACAACCTACTAGTGAGAATGATTTGTTCTTTCTGATTTTTGTCTGTTAACCAAACATTAACCATGTTGTCTATCACCTTTTATCCCATATGCTTTAATATTTCCAACTGAGCCTCCTGTAGAGGATTTTATTAAAAACCTTTTGAAAATTTCAGTATACCACATCCATTGACTCTCTTTTATCAATTTAGTAGGATGGGGTGTACCTTGAGGTATTGGAACCTGGCATCCCACATGGAGGCCCCAATCTGAGCAAGCAGATTTCGCCAGCTATGTGCTCTGGTTTCCACGTTGACCTTTCTCTACATCTAGCTTTTTGGTGAGTTTGCTAAAATAGAAAGCTGAATATTAATGAGGCACATTAGGTTGTCAACAAGATGTTTACCAAGCAATACTCCTCCTCATCTGGCAACTCACTGCTGCATGGTGAGAATCTCACCAGGCCGCAAATGAAGAGCAAAGATGCTGTGAGCTGCTCCCACGTCAAGAAAGGTCTCACTGGACTTCATGACCAATTCAGTGACCCCTCTCACCATTACCCACATCACTCAGACCCCTATAAGATGCTTCTCATTGATACTGTCTGCTTTTGCTCTCCATCTGTTCTGTCACATTCAATGGCTCATGCACATATACACCCAGGTTTCTCCGTCCTTGCACAGACTTTACAGAAGTGTCCTTTATGTTGTCTCTCCATGTGATTTTTACCAAAATGTATCACCCCACGATTCTCCCCATTGAATGTGACCTGTCACGTTTTGTCCACTCCACCAACTTGTCCTTGTGCTTTCATAGTTTTACACTGTCCTACTCAGCCACTTCCAAGTTTTATATCATTTGCAAACTCAGAAATTGTACCTTCCACTCTGAAGTCGTGACCATTTATATATGCATTCTGACAGTATGGAAGACATCGGAGATCAACAAACACAGAAACAGAGAGGGCAGGAGCACAAACGGGGACAGGGGGAAAGGAGTAACAGTGGAATGCCTGAACATTCCAGAAATACACAGCCTTAGATTGTTCTGCGTAGTGGAAGTGGGGTAATCTTTCAGTGTAAATGCTAAAAGTTGTTGAATTGTAACAGTGCCAGAAGAGGCCATTCAGCCCATCACGTCTATGCAGATCTCCAAATGAGGATGTCACTTTTAATTAAAAAGGTGCTTTTGCAGTACTGCGTACCATTCTGGGGGCCCTGCTGCAGGAAGGCTATTATTAAATTGGAGAGGGTGCAGAAGACATTTACAAGGATGTTACTGGGACTGGAAGATTTGAGTTATGAGGAGAGGCTGGATAGTCTAGGACTTATTTCACTTGAGCATAGAAGGTTGTGGGGCGACCATATAGAAGTTTATAAAATCATGAGGGGCATGAATAAAGTGAACAGCAAAGGTCCTTTTTACTGGCGTGGGGTAGTTCAAAACTAGACGGTATAATTTTAAGGTGAGAGGAGAAAGACTTAAAAGGGACATGAGTGACAACTTATTCACACAAAGGGTGGTTCAGAGGTGGCATGAACTGCCAGAGGAAGTGGTAGGTTAGAAAGATATTTGGACAAGTCCATGAATAGGAAAGATTGAGGAATATTGGCCAAATGCAGACAAATAGAACCAGTTTAATTTGGGGAACTTGGTCAGTATGGACAATTTGGACTGAAGGGTTTGCTTCCATGCTGTACGACTCAAGTACAACATTGTTAGGACTGCAATAAGACTGTTGACTGAGGAAAATAAGACCTTCCATTCTCAAACGGGAGCCACAACACAGAGTGTATGTCTGTATAACACTTTCCCAGATAATAACATTAACATTATCCTCTAACCATGCACATTATACCTTCTGCAGTGTTGTGTGCAGTGTTGAACCTACCACAATCTCGGGCAGTACATTCCAGAAACAAAAACAGGAAATTGCTGAGGAAAAAAACTCAGCAGGTCTGGCAGCACCTGCAGAGAGAAATCAGAGTTAACTTTTCGGGTCGAGTGGCCCTTCCTCCGAACTCAATACATTCAGGGAATTCACTAGAAGGTGGAGAATTCATCCCCCGAATTATGTGGGGGGGGGGGTGGAAAGAGGGGGATTATTAGGAAATTGATGCACTAATGCCTCGTAAATTATGCTTGGCGGCAAGTCGAAACTGTTTGCTTCAGCTGATCGAGCGAGGGTTAAAAAAAAGGGAATGTGATTGCCCTCTAGAGATTGATGTCTTTGGCAAGGGAAGGGTGTAAAGAAGCAGGCGTGTTTCAGAGCAGTTTGCTTGGGACTGTTGCGTGACTGAGCGAATAGTTCAAGCTGCATTACCTGCCATACGATCCTTGGCATCTCACGTCCTCTCAATCGCGTTCGCACGCAAGGCCGTTTTTTGTTTCAGTTGCACGATAGCCAATTGTTCAGGCCGGACAATTACTCCAATTGTGGCTCTCGTTACACACGAACTCTTTTTTTTCTCAAAAACTTTTTTGTGTGTGTGCGTCGCACGACGTGGCTGCTCATAGCACAGCCACCATTCACTGAAATATATCTTGCAGAGAGTGTGTTATAAATGCACACACACAGTCTGCGCCTTTTCCAACATTTGGGTGTGTGTTTAACAAATGGAAACATTCCAAGCAGCAACTCCTCTGGGAGTTTGTTTTTTAAGAACGAGCAGAATTTACAAAAAGCAGGGAAGTCCCATTTACAGCTTCAAGCAGAATACAGGACTCTTCCTGCGAAGCTGCTTGGGGGTGATGGGGAAATGACAGCCAGCGTTTTACAATTCGCGACACTATGCGATGTTTCATCAACTGTTAAAGAGTGCACGAAGAAAACAGGCACTAATACAGTTTAAAGACGGGGGAGGTGTGGGTACAATTTCTGTTTGTAAATGCATATGCCAAAAGAAATTCAGAAAGCGTGTTAAGAGCAACACTTCACAACAGTTGCAGAAATATTGAACATAGGAGCCGGAAGTGGTCATTTGGCCCATCAATGGGATTAGAGTGGGCAAGTGCTTGTTTTTGACAATAGAATCCCGACAGTGCGGAAGCAGGCCATTTGGCCCATCAAGTCCACACCCAGCCTCTGAAGAGAATCCCACCCAGACCCAACCCCCTACCCTCTCCCTATAAGCTTTCAATTTTCAATGATTAATCCACCTCGCCTGCATATCCCTGGACACAATTTCCCTTGGGCAATTCACCAAACCTGCACATCTTTGGACTGTGGGAGGGAACCAATGCAGACATGGGAAGAACGTGCAAACTTCAAACACCCGAGGCTGGAATACAACACAGGTCCCTGGCACTAACCATTGAGCTACCATTCTGCGCATCAGTGCACACTGCATGGGCCAAAGGGACTTTTTCTGTGCTAAAGGCCTCTGTGATGCTGAGACTGCACCATTAGTCACCATCATTGGGCTGGTTTGATCTTAGCCTTAGCTCCATTTTCCTACCTGCACCCCACCCATTCCCAAGAAACACTTTCTCAGTGAAATATCTATCCAACTCAAAGGTGAGTCGATTCAAAGACCCACTCTTCAATCATCCAGGGGCGGGGGGGGGGCAACAAAAGGAAAACTGTTCTGAACAAAGATCACTGGACTTGAAACATTAACTCTGTTCTCAGTTGCTGCCAGACATGCTGATTTTCTCCAGCAATTGCTGCTTTTGTTTCAGGAACAAAATGAGGCCTTTCAATCTGTTCCCTGCCATTCAAAAAGATCATGGCTGCATCATAAACCCATGTACCTGTCCCACCATTGCACTTTATCCCTGAAAAACCTTCGATGATTGCTCCGATATTGTCACTATTATCTCAAAAAAGAGTGAAATTGAATGATAAAACCCAGCAGTGATATTGACGCAAAGCACAATAACAGCACAGGAAAGAAGGTGTGTCTGGAAGGTGGATCAAGCCATGAAAACACTATAGGTACAGTTATTTGATAGCAAAGGATGCAAGACCCCTTGCTAGGAGTTGTCTGTAAACCTCCTTCTGCTAATAATGATGTAGCAACACGGTGTGATACATACACATGCTTAAATTAAGAAAAATATTGCACTTAGAATGAGTGGTTTTAATTTTCACTCCACTGGAACAACTCAAGTAGTAAAACATTCACTTGCCAAATGTATTCAGGTCAGTTTTCTTAAACAAAGCGGGTAAGATCGATCTTAGAGTGATAGCTTGTTCCACACATTGTCTGGTTTTTCTCTTCTTCAACTTCAATGACAATGACAATGCGTAAAGCTAATTCACTCTTTCCAATAGATGTCTTGTGGCATTATAGCTAGGGTCACTGCCTCTGATGAGCTAGACAATCTGTGTGCAATCCCATTGCAGAAGTTGGTGGTCAGAGAAAGTGCATTAACGAATCCACATTTAACAAATGAATTAGAATTAACAAATGAATTAAGTTTAACGCTTTATGATCTTTATTATGAACGTCTTGTGAAAGGTGACCATAAAGACATTAAATTTAATATGAGATTGATGAAAGAGAAGAATCACAATCCAATATTTTACATTTAAGTGAGACAGGCGCTAAATCAATCTAACAAAGCCGCAGTAAACAGGGCTCAGCTCTTAATGGGTGTAACTACAGGTCCTGGGAAGTGTTTATAGATACATTTGGTAACCATATAACACCAGTACTTATCCCTAAATTGTAAAAGCCACGCTCATAAAGCTGAACAAACCTGGTCAGCAAACAAGACAAATGGCAGTAGCAAGCTGAAAGAACAGGTTTGCAAAAATTGAAAGGGAATGTGGAAATCCTCCAGGACTGTGGGGCAATAAAAGCTATAAAAGGTTACAAGGACTTTAATAAGAATCGAAGAAAATACTTGCAAAGAATATCAGAGCTAATAATGAAGGTTTTTTATAAATACAGTGAGTGTAAAAGGGAGTAGAATGAGGTTAAGGATTAATGCAAGCTTGACTGCAATGTAAACTATGAAGGATAACAAGGAAATAGCTGACATCTTAAATGAATGCTCTGCATCTGTTTTAACAGTGGAGAGAGAAAGAACGCAACAGGGTCAGTTTTCACTACTACTTAACGGGAAGACTTTGTCTCTTCTATCAGCATGATATCTTACAGTCTAAGTTTGTTTGGGCAGCCACGTTACAGTATTGTGTGTTGTTCACTGGATTGCCATGAATCCTGTGGCAAACTTTCATCCTCCACATTTGTTCACAACATGGTGAACACAAATTATCTGTCTGACCCGTCACAGGGTTTCCTTGAAATTCCATTTATGTGATGTCCTTGCAGGGAGACTGTGGAAACAAAAGCAATGTGGATGCTGGAAATCTGAAACAAATACACAAATTGCTGGAGAAGTTCAGCAGGTCTGACAGCATCCTTGGAGAGAAATCAAAGTTAAAATTTTAGGTCAGGAATGACCCTTCTTCTGAACTCAAGTTGCTGAGTTTCTCCAGCAATTTCTGTTTTTATTTCTGATGGACAGTGTGTATCCTGTTGAGTGTAGGTGACTGCTTTCAAGGGAAATGGAGCTCTGGAGGCTCTATAAACAGACCGCTCACCATAATGTTACATTAGAAGTTGTGCCACATTTGTTCTTTCCATCAAAAGCTACATCGCTGAAAGAATTCCCTGAACTCCCAGGAAGTTTTGCATAACTTGAGGTGCATATTTAAAAAGTTCTGAAGGTCCTTCTGCATTGGCAATTCTGGATTCGCTTCAACACAATCAAATTCATTCAGCATTTTTGTCTCCTACTGTCTGTCAGGAGGTGGGATATTAGAAAAAACTAGGAGCCATTGCAGAAGGGTTGATTTTCAGTAAGCTCACTGAAACATCTGCAGTGATGTTTCAAGGACAGAGAGTAGCCACACAAAATAGATGTTAGGAGCCTCCCATTGGGATCAACTTCACTTTGAAAGAGGCTAGATTGGTTACATTAATATGCATTGGGGTTCTCTGCCATATGCAGGGTTTCACTTTGCCATTTTAGGTTTGAACAGGCAAAGCCTGTACAATGCAGATTTCAAAACAGTCCAATATAGAAAAGTCTAGTTCTTTCATTATTATTGTGGGCCTTGGAGCAAGTTAATTTACGAACTAATTACATAGTAATTAAATTACTATGTCGGCAAAGAAAGCTAAATATCCTCACACACAATTCGCACAACTTCCATAGCAAGCACTTGTAGCTTCATTGTTAAGGAAAGCTATTTCTTTTTCCAAGACATCATTATCCATAGCTTTGCTTATCTCGTAAACCATCTGTTGAAACATTCCATTATAACTATGGCCAAAGATACCTTATTAATTAAGCAGAACATTGGGATAAGACTTCCTCTGGCTCCTGTGCACAATAGCATTTAAACTACGTGCGTAAGATTATGCTATTAATACCCCATTGCTCTGAGAGTAGCTCTTGTTGCCACAATGCCAAGGTAGTTGGAAAAGTGTATTTTAGATCTTTACTATTTATAGATAAATATTTTTAAATTGCATTGTGCTGGAAACTCATCTGTGTATGAAATAGTAATCTGGAAATATTCTGTCAAAAGCAAAACTTTTCTTAATGCTGATCAGTTTACAAAATTAAATGAGTCTCTTTGTGATAATGTAATAGAGACAGAATCAAGCTGTGCTCATATCTATGGGCATTGTTAGACTTGTGGCATGTCCCAGGGTGTGATGGCACCGAGGAGGGTTCCCCCGAAGACATCTGCTCTGTGGAGGAGATGAGGAAAGTCTGAGGACATTCAAAAGGGAATTTTACAGTGCTTGGGAATATCTCTGCAGAATTTGCTCCCAGCAGCAGGGCAGGCTGTGGTTAAGTAGCACAGTGACAACACTGCTGGATGAGTAACGCAGAGGCCCAGGCTAGTAATGATTCTGACAATAAAAACAATAAAGGATGTTGGAAATCTGAAATAAACACAGAGACAGAAACTCAGCAAGTCTGGTTACGTCTGTGGAGAAGGAAATAGAGTTAATGTTCAAGTCAGGTGTGACATTTTTTTCAGAACTGCAAGGTGTTTGAAAATAGGTTCTTTTTTATACTTTTGAAAGAGGTAGATGAGGAACAAGAGGGCAGATGGTGTAGAAGCCCAGTGCAAAAGCTAAAGGGATGTTAATAGTGGAGAAAGCTAACAAGATGTAAAATGGGCGTGAATTAGAATGGGAATGGGACGATTCAGCCATATGAGTTCAAATCTACCAAAGCAGCAAGGGAATTTAGATTCTGTCCGTTGAATATGTCTGGAATAAATGACCGGTCTCAGTAACGGTAACTTTAATTGTGACATTGCAACAGTGACTATACCCCAATAAAGTATCTAATTGACTGTAAAGCAATTTGGGATGTCCTGAGAATGTAGATGGTGCCAAATAACTAAGTCTGTATTTTCTTTAACAGTCAATGTATAAGAATTGGAAAGAAACTCTTAAGTAACCTTCCTTGAATTGTAGTGTTGAACTTCGTAACTTATTTCTTCATTTTCCTAATTTTGTACCTAAGATTTTGTACCTCGGTACCTTTGTATGTAAGATGGCACACTAAATAGCAACACTGCACACTTTTCATTGTACTCCTATCCCCCTGTAATTCAGTACATGTGACAATAAAACCTAAATCTAAATCCATCATTAACCATTTTTGGTCTATATTTTATCCATACGACAACTACTACCCCTCAGAACATTCCTAAACTCCAAGTGTCTTATTGTGCATATTCTTCTGTTTTGTATCCTTGCTGTGATTTTTTTGAACAGTCTCCTTCCTGGCCTAATTCTTTGCCAATATTTCAAAACTGGGAATTCATCATCCAATTCCTTCCAAATTCCAGTCTTTATAAACTCCAACGTGGCAATACCCAGCCATCACCTCATAATTAACCCAACCAATCTTAGAGTTATAGAATGAGAAAGCATGAAAGGTGGCCAATCAGTCCATTACGTCCATGCCAGCACTTTGAAAGGGCTTCTCATTTATTCCTATTCCCTTCTCTTTTGCCCACTGAGCACTTCCCTCTTTAAAGTTCTTCTTGTTGCATCTGCTTCTGTGCCTTTTCAGGCAATGTAATTTAGATCATCATAACTTGCCACTTCAAAAAAAACACCTCATTTTGCCAATTACATTAAACCTGTGTCCTTTGGAAACCTATCCTCCAGCCAGTGAAAATATTTCTCCAGATTTACTCTCTATCAAAGGACCTCATGATTTTTGGATGCCATTATTTAATTTGCCTGAACCTTCTGTACACTAACAACAAACCCCAGTTTCTCTTGTCTCTCCACATAACTTAAGTCCCTCATCATTGGCTGAGTACCAATAAATTTCTTTTACACATAATTCTAAAGCTTTGATGTCCTTGCTGCTCAGAATTGTATTTCTTCTCATTTTAATTTAAACTTCAGTCTGTTGTCTTCCTGGCCAATTACCCCAATTACAACATGCAAAACAAATTCAGCAATGGTTATTTCTAACTCAAAGGAACACTTGATCTTCAAGCCTGAGGCTATAACTTATGTGATGTTGTTATTTTCTAGATGAATGGACAGCAAAAGAGTTGCAGATTAAACACCCACCAGTCTGACCATTCCACCAGAATTCACTGTACTTAAACTTTGTTTCTGGAGTAAAAAAAACCCACTTTATTGCAATTTTAGTCCATTTCTCAATGGAAACCTTAATTAAAGGATGCTTTCTTTGGTTCACAGCTTTCTCTTCTATTTACGGGACCTGAGGAATTAGACAACTGGAATGATGACTGACAAGATCAATAGATCAGTGCTAATGCATTCATATAGTATTTACTTCATCTGGTATTTTAGCCAAGGTAACAATCCATGTAAAACAAAATATGTTAACTCTAGATCAAGCAATGTAACTCAAATGCATTAAGCATTTGCCTCCTAGATAGATTACACAAGTCATGGCATGGGAGCTCACAGGTTATATTCACTGGCACACACTATGGGAAAAGGGCTCCTGTGATGCGGTGGTAGTGTGCCTACCTCTGGGCCAACACACTCAGGTTCAAGTCCTATCTGTTCCTGAGGCACATTCCAAGGTCCAGGGCTACATGTTGAGGCTCACACTAAAGCTTAGAGCAGCTGCCACCAAGGTGCAGTGGGGAAAGACCACTGTCTGAGGTCTTCCTGTTGAAGTTAATTTGGTGTCTGTTGAATTATCAGACCCTCCTAGTGCCTCAAACATATGTAAATACAGTCTAGTGTATGTAAGAGATCTCTTTGGTTTGTTTGCATAGAGTCAAACTGCAATGTTTGTTTGTTTCCTTGATATGCTACTGTACAGAACTGAACTGCATTGTGACTCTGTATATGTACAACAATAATTTTTATGAATAAAGTATGTTATTGAAATTTTTTAAAATGTAATAACATCCCTGAACAGATTGATTAGAAAGATGATAAATACATAAAACATGCAGTTTAATCGGATTCAAAGCCACACCCCAGAATATTTGACTGCGATTCGGAATAACTAGCCCAGTGCTATTACCAGTAAGCCACTATCTCCTCACAAATCTGCTTTGAGATTTTTTTTAGGCCTTATTCAGACCATAACAATGCTGGAATCATATGGAATACTGTGTTCTGTTCTCATCTCCCTGCTATAGGAAAGTTGTTGTTAAACTTGAAAGGGTGCAGTAAAGATTGGTAAGGATGTTTCAACAGGGAGAAACTGAATAGGCTGGGGCTATTTTCACTGGAGCCTCAAAGACTGAGCTTATAGACATTTTAAAAATCGTGAGGAGCATGGAAAGCATCAATAGAGTTGGTCTTTTTACCAGGGTAGGGGAGTCCAAAACTAGATGGCCTAGGTTTAAGCTGAGAGGGGAAAGATTTAAAAGACACCCAAGGCGCAACATTTTCAAACAGAGGGTGATGCGTGTATGGAATGAGCTGCCAGAGGAAGTGGTGGAGGCTGGTATAATTACAACATTTAAAAGGCATCTGGATGGGTACATGAATAGGAAGGGTTTAGAGGAATATGGGACAATGCTGGCAAATGGGACAAGATTAATTTAGGATATCTGGTTGGCATGGATGAGTTGGACCGAAGGGTCTGTGTCCGAGCTGTACCATTCTATGACTGTATGATATTGTACAGTTGGAACACATTTGGACCATCATGTCTATGCTAACTCTATGAAAGAGAGCCTCACTACCCTCTACTTTCCCTATTACGCAGAAAATTCCTCCCTTTCAAGCATCCAATTCTGTATGGAATGTTGCTACTGTGTTGAACCTGTAACAGCTACCCTTTCATAGCAAAACGGAGTAAATTTTTCTTTTATCTCCTCTCCTGTTCTTTCGATCTTAAATTTTTCTATGTGACAACAGTTTCTCCTTTCACCATTCCATCAAACACGCAAATTCATCAACAGTAGCTGCATTAAGAAAGTAACTATACATTACCGTTAGACAAGAAACCCATTATTACAGAATGAAACTCCAAGGTCAATGTGTTTCTGTCTGGATCCCCCTGAAAAATGCAGCATGAAAGAAAAATCAGAAAACCAATATCTCTGATAGATCAGAACAATTTATTTACTTATAATTTGATAAGGAGTATGATATTCACCTTGCTCAAAGATATTGCATGGAATGCCAACATCAATGATTCTTACATGCAGATTTTCATCACAACTGTCTCTCCATTTTGGTGAAAATAGCCAAATATTACATGCCCCACTGGTAAACACATCATTTCCCATTTTTACTGGTGACTGGGAGAGGTTTCACACATGCATGTTTTACAGAGGTAGCTGACCATTAAAACGTCAGCTGGACCCACTGCACCCTTAGACTTTTGGGCACCTTGGAATGTGAAACTGGTATATGTTGATTCGTTCTGGCAAGATCATGTCTGAACTTTGTGAATTCATTAGAGAACCCATCTCTGCACAGGTTCCCTTTTGCAGAGATAGAATTTCCCTTTGGATGTGGCCCTAGGAAACTCCGGAGCAAGTATGGTCCTCTTTCTATTTGTTAAAAATAGTCACATTTGTATATTAAACATGTAGTATTACAGTACTGTTAACCCCACTGAAGTTGCGGTCAGACTATCAACTATCAGAGGCTCTTGTCAAAGACACCTGTAGGGAGTGTCAACAGCACTTGTCAACCTGTCAATCGACTCCTTGAAATCTTTAAATCTATTTCATTCTGCTTGTTGGCATGGATCTGAGTGTTTCCAAGACCAGATTAGCATTGCATGAGTGATTTCACCACAATCCATTATGACAGTGGGATGCCTGTCATTTTACAATTTGATTGACAGCTACAAGTAGTTATCTGCTCTTTGATGTGGGCCGAGGAAATCCACTTGAATGCACTGGAATGTAGTATTTGTTGCTATGAGGCATAAAGTAGTTGAAGAAAGTATATGTACTAAATGGCTTTTTACAATTCTTTTTTCAATATATGGAAGTCTGCAACCAACATTTGTAACTTTATTTTATAAAACTTTATTTTATCTCATTTCTGCATGAGTCCTTGAGTCTGGACCATGGCAGACACTGGATAAGTTAGCATCGCAGGTTTAAGGGCAAAGAGTGGTGGATGGAACCTAAGTTGTGATGGATTTAAGAGGCCACTGAGGTGGGCGAAGGGATAGAGATGGCATAGAGGTTATGACAAATCACTTGGGGCGCAAGCAGAAGGGCCACTGGGAGAATGTGTGTGTGCAGGAGGAGTGATGGGTAGGGGAAGGATATTTAATGTTTTTATTGTGTTTTAAAAATTTGGACACAGTACTGGATCCTCCAGGTAGGCCTTCCATTAGCTCCATCTCTGCACACAACTGCCGCTTCAGTTCTTGTTGGGTTATGCACACCAGCTTCAAATCCAGATCATGCCTGGACCAAATACCCAACACATGGGAAGCTAATGTTAAAGGTTAGGCTTGTGGATATGGGATTGGGATCTTGGTTACCTATTATATCTACTGGCTTTTTAGCACAGGACATTTATATCCTCAAACTGAATGTGAGCTTCAGATTGTAGATAAGAAGGCAAAACTCTCCAATATTTTATCATATTTGCTTAATGATATGTGAAAAGAATACACTTAAGTCGTTGCATTTTGCTTCACTTTTTAATTCCACAGGGTTACAATGTTGATCTCTGCTTCCTGTGACTTCATAACCAGGTTCAACTTAACCACGTTTTTTTTTATTTTTGTAATTCTGCAAAGAAATGAGTCAATGTTAAAGCATTTCCATTGCAACTCTGTTTAACCTTGATGGACTCAACATGTTCAGGAAGTGTTTAAATTATAGTATCATTACAGCACTTGCCTGGTTGGGCACGGTTCCTGAAGTCACATCTGCTGTTACTTTGCATTGATGACGTGAAGAAATATTTCAAATAACTGATTAGGCAGTGGGGTAGGCCCCGGTCCTTTTATCTTCATAATGTGCAGTGCCATCAAATTAACACTGATGCCATGAGAGTTCAGTTTCTCTCTAAAGTGAGCCAATTTAGCACAGCCTCATTCCAGCTGCCTACAGATGGAGTTCCACAGTGCAAGCCCTCTGATAAATAGGTTTTGGTGTAAAAAGATGTGTGGTTTAGGAAATGTGAGCTGTTTCATTGGCACAGTTTTACTCTCTCCACAGATAAGTGGCAACTTCACCAAGAACAGATTCAGACCTGTGTGAATCACGTGAGGACAGAAATTGTACTGAGCTAGTCACTGGCTCCCTTTTGCTTAATGCATTCAACCACATACTCAACAAGCAACAGCAAAATAACCACTTGATTTATTGTGACTCAGAAAGGGCAAGCAGTGCCTAGTAATTCATGCTAAAATCAGATGTATTAATAGGGCAAGAAATGAATCGAAAAGGTAACTGTGATTTAATGGACAGATCAACAAACATGATCCACAATTACTGTTTTCTGTCCAGTTCAGCAAGCAATGTTATTTCATCTGTAACAGTTGTTGAAAAGGTTTAATTTATCTCTATCTTTGGTATAAAATTTCAGTAGTTAATGTTTAAGAGTAGAAAATAAGATATGTGCATCTGAAGGATTCTGAACTCCAGTGCACATATAAGGTTGATTTAAGAGGTTAACAGCCAGTAAAATACAATCAGACTTGGGTCCACATCAGGGCTTCCCAAAGTGAGCCCGGGCTCAAAAGAAATCCCAATCATCAACATTAACCAGGAACTGAACTGGATCAGCCACATAAATAGTGCAGCTACAAGAACAGGTCAGATTCTGGGAGTTCCGTGGTATGTAACTCACCTCCTGACTCCCTGCAGCCCACCCACGGACACAAGTAGGCACTGTGAGGGAATACTCTCCACTTACTTGGATGGACACATTTCCAACAAGACTCCAGAAGCTCAACACCATTCTGCACAAAGCCGTTCACTTTACTGGCATCCCATTCATCACATTCAATGTTCATTCACTCCACGGCTAATGTACAGTGGCAGCAGGTTGGGTTATCTACAAGATGCACTGGAGTAACTCACATAGGCTTCCTTGACACTACCTTTTAACAAGGAGCTAAAATGAAGATCAGAAACATGGGATCAGGCCTACTAATTTGGTCAATGGTGAGTGACAGGAGGAACTGCTCATGAGGCAAGAAAAAAGACTCAGAAAGCAAATGTGTAAGATCATCAACTCTTGTAATTGTCAAGGGCTGAGATTCTTTCAGTTTGTTTGAGAGCTAGGGGTGAAGTGTGGATGAGCTAACTGACCAGGACACTGTCTTATATAAAGGTAAAGTTAATAAAATATATAAAATGCAATGTAAGTGAGAAAGAAACTGAGCTGGATTTGCCATATGGATACCATAGCTGCAAAAGCATGAAAGAGGTTAGGAATCCTACAGCAATTAACTCAACTCCTGACTCCCTAAAGCCTGTCCACCATCTACAAGGCACAAGTCAGGAGTATGATGGAATGCTCCCCATTTGCCTGGTTCAGCACAGCTCACGCAACACTCAGGAAGCTCAGCACCATCCAGAACAAAGTTGATTGGCATTTTATGAGCATCAAATCCATGAAACATTGATTCCCTCCATCATGATGCCCAGTAGCAGAGTGTGTTCTACCTACATAATGCACTACAGAAATTCAGCAAAGATCCATAGGCAGCACCTTCTAACCCCATGGGAACTACCATTTAGAGGGAAATGGGCAGCAGATACATGGGACACCAACACATGCAAGTACCCTCCAACCCACTCCCCATCCTGATCTGGAACTATGTTGCTATTCCTTTGATGTCACTGGATAAAAGTCCTAGAACTTCTTCCCTAGTAGCATTATGGGATACCTGAGCCAAATAGACCGCAATAATTCAGAAAGGCAGCTCATCACCACATCTCAAGGACACCTAGGGATGGAAAATAAGTGCAGGCCAGCCTGTGATGCCCACATCCCATTAATGAATAAGACAAGTTTAACATAAATAAATTATTTTTAAAATTAAGGAAGGCATTTCAGATGATGAATCAAGACTGTAGCATGTGGGAGCTCATGGAAACAATTATGATTCAGAGCAAAAGAATTGCAGCCAGGGAAGTGGAGCTGAAACCATAACCAGATCAGCCATGATCTCACTGAATTGTGGAGTAGCTCATATCCTTAGTTGTCTCACTTTGACTTTTCAAAGCATTTCCAAAACTCAATTTTCAAAAATAAGGAACTGAAAAGTTTTGTAAAATATCCAGAACACCACTGACATTCCAGGTCAGAACCTTTCTTGACTGCATCAAACATTTAATTGCAATCTGTGGAAAGCTTAGCCACAGCTAAACAGCAAGAAAAGTTTAACTGCAAGTACAAGGTAATAGAACAGAATGCAGATTATAGCATTACAACTACAAAGAAGGTGGAGAGAAAGGTCAACTCTAATGTATAGGAGGTCCATTCATATGTATGATAACGGTGCGAGAGAAGGTATTCTTTACATAGTGCATATGGATGAATTATCTCATCTCTTCATATATCTACTTAATCATTGTGCGTATATGTGTTTTGTTCATGTTTGTGTGATGAAGATTACTTCTTTGATGTTTCAATTCAACCTTGGAATGCTACTACTTATTTTCTTACCCTTGCTTCTTCCATGCATTGTATTCTTTAAAAAGTTACAGTTTGTCATGACAGATTATAACAAAAATCCTCCTTGTCTAGTATACTCATAATTGGGATCCTAATGTGGCATACTTATTTATACATAAAATGTCAACTATATTCTGAAAAAGAAACCAAATAAAATCTTTAACTTTTTTCAGTGCCGCACACCTAGATATCCCAGCAAATAAACATTATAAAAATTCAACTCAGACTTGACTGTTTAAACTAGAAACAAACTTGTAAGGAAGGAGACCAGGAAGTAATGGTTTCCCACTGTGCTGTTCTCCAGGCCCAGTAAGCACTACCCTTGTTTGACTGGAGAGCTTGTAGAATCTAAAATGCCTGGACTATTTCACAGTTGAATGCAGCACTGAGGTTACATACACTAGAGGCCATACCAGCATCCAGGAAGCAGAAATGCTGAAAGGTAACCTGCAGGTAGATCAAGTGACAACTGACTTATTGAACAGCATCTTGAACTGCAATGAAGTGTCAAAAGATTTTTAAAAGTTGTCTATGAGTGCGAGTGTCTCTGCATGAAACTGTAGTGTAACAAGACTAATTCTTCAACAACCCCATTGCTCTGTGGCTCTTGCTGATGTCATTTCACAGCAACAGGGTAGCCCCTATGCAAACTTGAAGCTTTCTCTTGTTAGCTGCTGGTTGTAATGCTTTGTAGTAAAAGTCTCTCAGTTTTTTTTAAATCAGCAGAGGAATATTAGTTAGGAGCAAATTACTGCAGATGCTAGAATCTGTACTGAAAACAAAAATGCTGGAAATCACAGCTGTTCAGGCAGCTATAATGAAGAGTCATCTAGAATCAAAATGTTAGCTAACTCCCTCTCTGTGGATGAAGCCTGACCTGCTATAATTTCCAGCATTTTTCTTCAGAGAAACATTAGAGCCTGGAGTTCCTCCCAAACTTTTCCTACAATTCTAACATTCGCAGGAGACACAGATAAAGTAATCATTTAAAAAGCTGAAACTGTAATTTTTGTTTTATTACAACCTACAGTTCTTGCAGAAAGGCAGACTGAATAAAAGATTGCAGGTCCTGGTCAGCTAAAGACAATAAACTCTCATATTTTTCCTCTTGGTGAATAAATAGATACAGCATAAGAAGGGTCATTTTCCAATGAAATAAATCTTTGGAGATGATGAACATGGATCTGAAAAAATGCCTCAGTACTGTATTGGTGACAAATACAGGGTTTATTCCTTTAGGAAATCATAGAAATAAATCCATACACTGCATACTCACTGATTTTTATCAGTTTTTTAAAAATTCATTCTGAATAAATGGAAATTATGAAGATGAAACGTTCACTTCTTCGGGAAAGATTGGGATCTTATCAGGTGTTAGCCGTTGCTTAATATAAATTCAAACTGGCTGCTGCACACTACGCAATGTTATGTGTGTTTAATTTCATGCAGATGGGTTATAAACTGGGGATTCACTCCAGCTCCTATAAACAGATAAACAGACTAAACATGTGGTATTGAGTTAGGATGTACACACTTGTAATGTGCAATTCTGTAAATACTTCTAAAAGAATGTTAGGATTGGACCCAGCTTCACCCTTCACCAAGTGGCTTTCTGAAGCAACAATGTAGTGTGGAAGATTAGATAGAGAGAAGTTAAATGAAGTTTAATGCTGAGCAATACTTTTCAGGAGGATATGTACACTTTGAATGGAGTGAGGAAGCAGGCAAGCAGAGAAAAGTTTGACACAAACTTTTATAAAGGAGAGAATAAGTTGACCAGGCTAAAAGAAAATGCAATCCTGGGTTTTAGGATCATCTAAAAGCAGAAACATAAGAGTAGATGGAAATAAGTTAATGGCTCAGTTAGAGTATTGTGTTGATTCAATAAAAAAGGTGAGGAGAGAATGCAGAACAGATTCAGGAGGATGGTACCAGATGTAAGAGACTTCAGTTGTGAGAAAATAAGAGTGAATCTGTGGAGGATCTTCTTGCTTAAACTAATGAAACTCATTGGAGATCTGCAAGACGTGCATAAAATTAGGGATACTGATTAAATAAATTGGTGAAAATTCCTGTCACTGGGTCCGAAAATCAACAGTTAGAATAATACTTCAAAAGAAGCAAAAAGGAAAAAGTCAAAAAGAATTCCTTACATATTTTAATGGAATGAATTGTTAGAGCCCATCAGAAAACATAATTCATAATAGCTTTCTTGAACAAAGTAATGTGTCTTTGGGAGAGAAAGGGACAACATTGTGGAATCTATAGCAATATAACATAATAAACAAGCACAAGAAACAGTTTAAGGAAAGATTTGACAGTGAGGCTATATTAGTTCAAATGACTAAAAATATCACAGAATCAATGAATTGTTACAGTTTGGAAGGAGGCCATTCAGCCCATCTTGCCTAAATTGGTTTTACTAGCTAGTGCCAATCTCCTGCCTTTTCACTATATCTCTGCATATTATTTCTATCCACATAATTATCCTACGTGCTCTTGAATGTCTCAGTTGAACCTGCTTCCAGTACATCCATAGCCTAACTATATGCTGAGTGAAAAAGATTGTTCTCACATCACCTTGCTTTGTTCACACATCACTCATTCATTTTTGTTTAAGATCGGGTTCAGTACTCCATCCAGCCTGCTCATAATTTTTAAAACCTCAAACATGTCTCCTCTCAGCCTTTTCCCCTCCAAGGGGAACAATCCCAAATTCTTCAATAAATTCCCATCACTGAAGTTTCTAATTCCTGGAAACATTCTTATGAATTGCTTCTGCTCGAGATTCAACATGCCTCGACAGATAGGTTTTAAGCAGCATCTTAAAGAAGGACAGTGAGATTGAGAAGCGGAGAGGTGTAGGGAAGGCAATTTCAGAAGTTGGGGCCTTGGCAACTAAAGGCATATCCACCATTGGTGCAGGAATTAAAATCAGGGATTCTCAAGAATCCAGCATTGGATGAATGCAGAAACCTTGGAACGCTAAAGGAATAGAGTGTAAAAGTCAGGAAGTGTTGTTGCAACTGTGCAAAGCATTAGCGAGGCTGCAGCTGCAGAACTGCATTTACAACTTTGTTCCCCTTACTCGAGGAAAGATGTAATTGCACTGGAGGCAGTTCAGAAGGGATTCACTGGATTGATTCCACAGATAAGCAGTTTGTTTTATAGATTCATTGAATCATACAGAATGGAAAGAGATCCTTTGGAGCAAATAGTCCATGCAACCATATTCCCAAACTAAACTAGTCCCCCCGCCTGCACTGGGCCCATATCCCGCCAAACATTTCTTAGTCATGTGCTTATCCAAATGACTTTTAAATGTTGTAACTGTGCCCACATCCCTCACTTTCTCTGAAAGTTTATTCCAGACACAAACTACTCTCTGTGTAAAAAAATTGCCCCCATGTCTTTTTTTACATCTTTCTCCTCTCACCTTGAAATATGCCTCCCAATCTTGACATCCTCCACCCTCGAGAAAGGACACCCACCAATTTACCTTATCTATTATACCCCTTATTACTTTATACACCTCTGTAAGGTCATTTTTCAAATTCCTACATGCTGAGCCTATCCAGTCTCTCCTTACAACTCAAATCCTCCATTCCTAGCAACATTATGGTAAATATCTTTTGAACCCTCTCCAGCTTAATAATATCTTTCCTATTATAGGGTGGCCAGAACTGGACACAGTGATTTTTGAACAGGATTTGGTGCAAATTAGAGCATGGGTGGAGCTTTGAATAACCGCGTGTTTATGGAGGAGAACAGGGAGAAATGGCAGCAGAATGAGTTTCTTTGTTCACTTTTCCTGAATGACTTTAAAACTGCTCTGAGAAATGACACCATTTTTGGATTTGTTTACAGTCAGTATCAAAAAATTCATTATGATTGTTCACAGCTGCAGTACTGGCTTGTGTTGTTTGTCATTGCTTCACCTTTAATGAATAGCAAAGTCTGGTTTGTGTCGGGCAAAGTTTTAGGGGCTTGAAAACCTGCAGTATGAACTTTGAAACTTATTTGAAAATAGTATCATTTCCTCATGTAAATTTTAGATTTTTTCTTAATGAGTAACAAGACTGCTGGACATTGTTTTATAAATTTGAAAGTGATGTTTGTTCAAAAAGTAGGGACCATTTTTCTGAATGATTTATAAAATAATGGGCATGTATCTACCCTGACAATGAATTTGTGCAAACAAAATGAGGAACAGACAAAGAAATCTTTACAATTCCCCCATTTAGTTCAATGCTTGCCAAACACTTCCATCATTCACTACACTCCAGAAATTCTCGCTCAAATCCCACATTTCCTCCCACAGTTCTGCCAAACCACAGATTGCTCATCCAACTGCTGCCAAATCATAGAACCATCCACTCATGTTTCCAAATCCACAATTTCTTTTAATATAAATTGTTCATAGAATGCATGTGCCACGTGTTTGGCCAGCATTTCTTGACCAGTACTAATTGCCCTTGGGAAAGAGATGGTAAGTCACCTCTGCATTCCGGGAGGTGCAGATCTGTACACCATGCTGTTAGGGAGGGAGTTCAGGTTTTTGAGTAAGTGACAAGTGGTGACATAGTTTCAAGTTAGGATGGTGGGTGGCTGAGGAGGAGCTTTCAGACAGGGATTTTCCAATTTCTCTAATTTCCTTGATCTTGTAGGTGGTACAGCTTATGGGTTTGGAAGGAGCCATTGCAGAGCAGAAGACTTTAATCAGCCTCAAAAGCCAACCCTCAGGACCTAAGATAACGAAATGTGAGGCTGGATGAACACAGCAGGCCCAGCAGCATTTCAGGAGCACAAAAGCTGACGTTTCGGGCCTAGACCCTTCATCCCCCTCTCTGATGAAGGGTCTAGGCCCGAAACGTCAGCTTTTGTGCTCCTGAGATGCTGCTGGGCCTGCTGTGTTCATCCAGCCTCACATTTCGTTATCTTGGATTCTCCAGCATCTGCAGTTCCCATTATCACTGATACAATTTTAACCTCAGGACCTAAGATTGACTTAGGAACAGGACCATGGTCTGAGTGCTAGCAAAGTCTAGAACATACTGTCACAAGCCTCTGTGATTCACCTCCTTTCCCAGCATTATGAAACATGTGTAGGGCACATGATGCATGTTTCTTGGGGGACAGCATCTGAGTCATAGTCAGAAATCCCACTCATTCTCTCCTCACGTGCACTCATGTTGATCCATAGACATGTGGAGCACAGCACTGGCTCAACATGTATTGTTAATTAATAAACCATTGATGCCTTCCTTAATCGCGTGGCCTTCATGCTATGGCTCAGTTGGTAACGTTCTTGCCTCAAGATCAAAAGATTTATGATACAGTACTTGAATTAATACATCAGGCTAATGTAGCAATGCTGTACTGAGGGAGGGCTGCAGTGTCTCAGATGCCATTTTTCAGGTGGTACCTTAAATGTGTCTGCTCCTCTCATGACATAAAATATCCCATGGCACTAGATTAGATTAGATTATCTACATTGTGGAAATAGGCCCTTCAGCCCAACAAGTCCACACCGCCCCTTGAAGAAGCCCACCCAGACCCATCCCCCTATAACCCACACACCCCTGAACACTATGGGCAATTTAGCATGGCCAATCCACCTATCCTGCACATCTTTGGACTGTGGGAGGAAACCGAAGCACTCGGAGGAAACCCACACAGACATGGGGAGGATGTGCAAACTCCACACGGACAGTCGCCCGAGGCTGGAATTGAACCCAGGTCCTTGGCACTGTGAGGCTGCAGTGCTAACCACTGAGCCACTGTGCCGCCCTAACTTGAACTGCAGCAAGGGAGTTATCTCCTGTGCCATGCCAAAATTCATCTTGCAATCAACGAAGTTTGAGAAACGAAACTGTTTAGTTGTTATGAGTGTGCAGTTTGTGGGAGCTTGCTGAGAGCAAACTAGATGCCATATTTCTCACATTGTACCAGTATATTTCAAAAATTATTTCTGCAACTCTATAGCATTTTGGAATGTCCTAGAATGGTGAAAGGCTCTGCATAAACGAAATCTTCTTTTACTTGTTGAAAGAAAATGGAAAAAAATCCATCTCAAAGTGTACACAAAAACAGTGTAAGCCCATGGTATTGGCGGGAACATTTTTGAGCATGAATGGGGAATTAGTAGGGGGGCAGACTACAGAGATATGGATAATGGATGTGTACTGCAGCTGGTCCTCCTGGGGGATCTGGACTGGGCCTTAGATTTTGACTGTATTTTAAAAGAATATATGTTAAGGAATTTTGGGTCTTCTCTACAAATTTGTTAACGATAGATGTCACCATGCAATCATACAAATTAGCAGCGGCAGGAGGCCATTCAATCCCTCTGCCATTTCATAAGATCACACACATTCTAACTACGGCCATTCCCACCTACCTCAACAATCTTTTGAGTTCCTGATTTGTTAGGAATCCACTTCCCTTGTCTCCACCACAGTCTGAGGAAGAGAGTTCCAAAAAGACTAGGGACCCCCTCAGTGAAAAGAAAATCCTCCTCATCTCCACCTTAAATGGAAAACTCCATTTTTTTTATCTTTGCCTCCAAACCCGAGACTCTCCCACAAGCGGAAACATCCTCTCAACATTGACACCGTCAAGACACTTCAGGATCTTAAATGCTTCAATAAGATCATCTCTCATTTTTCTAAACTCCACTGGAAAAAGGCCCACCTTTCCTCATAGATTGATCACCCACCCCATCAGTGGCATGAATATCCCTAACTAGTTTTGAACACGCTTGCATCCCTTCTTAAATAAGGAGAACAAAACTGCGCACAGTGCTCCAGATGTGGCCATCAGTAATGTTGATTAGAAATGAGACATTGAGAGATTAATTGACTGTAGCAGATGGAAGTGAATGTGGGCAAGTGTGAGGGCTTCACTTTGGACTCAAGCAAGAAAGCTCAAAATGTTTTCTAAACAGTAAATTGCTGAATAGTATTGAGTGGAAGCTAAATTGAGTTGGAAGTTCAAATAGCAATGAAATGGGCTCATGGAATGTTAGCCTTCATCTTAAGGGGGCTGGGACACAAAAGGGTGGAAGTAAATTACAGTAGTAGAAAGGTCAAATTAGATACTATCTGGAAGATTGTGTTCTGATTTGGGTAGCACACTTCAGGAAGGCACTTTATATGAACAATGTGAAACGATTTATGGCACTGATCCATAAGCATATTTTAGATCAGATATCCAGAAACTTAATCAATGAGGTCAGTTTTAAAAAGTTTTTTAAAGAAGAAAAGCAAGGTAGAGAGTTTTTAGGGTTTTGAGGAAGCATCACCAGACTTGAAACTTTAACTCTTTTTTTTCTTCACAGATACTGCCAGCCCTGCTGAGCTTTTCCAGCAACTTTGTTTTCGTTTCTGATTTACAGCATCCGCAGTTCTTTCGGACTTTACTTAGAGAGTTTTAGGGTCACGATCCTAAAGTTTGGGCCAAGACAAGTGAATGTATGGTCACGAACAATGGAACAATTATAACTGAGAACGTGCCACTACTAACAGATACCTCGGAGGGTTGGAGGAAGGCACCAGCTATGGGAGTTGGCGGGGGGGGTGGGGAGAGGGAACTGGCCTTGGAGGCCCTCGGAAACAAGGATGCGCAAGGAGAAAACAAGGTCGGCAAGAACATTCAAGTCAAGATATTTCTTGAGCAATATCGATCAGGACGATAGAAGAATATGATTTGCTGCACATCAGGAGACGGGCAACAGAATTTTGGACGCTCTCAAATTAATGGAGGGTAGAATGTGGGAAATGTACTAGGAGTGCATCGGAATTGTCAAGTCTGGTGATAACAATAACATGAAGAAGGTTCAGGAATGGGACAAAGCCAAGCTGCACTCTGGATCTGGCCTTTTGGGATCAAACATGATTCCAACATTGCAAACAGATCTGCTTAATCTCAGACAATTTCCAGGGAGAGGGATGAAATCGGTAACTACAAAATGGGCTTTGGAGTGCGGACAGCAAACAATTGCTTCAGCCTTCTTAATATTTAGCTGGAGAAAAGTTCTGCTTACCCATTGCATGTCTAACAATTTGGCACCTCAGCAGGAGTTGAGAGAGGGGATTAGTCAAAACAGAGCTGACTACCACTGTGAAACATGTGCAATCAGATGTGATGGTGATGGGGGACAGGAGGGCAAAAGATAATTCCTTAAGTGATACCAGAGGTACAGGAGCAGGAGAAGCCATTGCAAGTGATGCCTTAGCTATGGTTCAATAGATAAAAATGTAGGTCCCAGGACAGAAAGTGTGCCTGAAAGGAGGGCAGAAACTAAGTACTGTAAGAAGATGCGGTGGTCAAACAAAAGCTGCAGTGAAGTTAGAGAGGAGGAAGGTATGTTTACATGGCCCACAAGCCCAGTGGATTCTTTTCATGATGTTAATAAGAATTGTTTTCCTACTCAAGTTTCCTTTTCGAGTACAAGAACAAGAATGTCTTGCCCCAGTTATACAGGGCATTGGTGAGGCCTCACCTGGAATATGGTGCGCAGTTTTGGCCTACCATAGAGGAAGTGCAGTGAACGTTTGCTCAAATTAATTCCTGGGTTGGGAGCACTGACGCATAAAGAGAGATTGAGTTATTAGAATTGTACGCACCTGAGTTTAGAAGAACGAGGGGCTGGATTCTCATAGAAACGCATAAAATTCCAACAGGGCTAGAAAGGTTAGAGGACGGGAAGGATGTTGTCAACGGTGGGGAAGTCCACCACTAGGAGTTTACAGACTGAGATGGAAAGAAATTTCAGCTGCAAAGTGGTGAGCATGTGGATTTCACTACCACAATAAATGGCTGAGCTCCAGATAATGTGTGATTTCAAGAAGGAAGCAGATATTTAATTATTGTGGCTAAATGGATCAAGGCAAATGAGAGGGAGGGTGGGATTAGGGTACTGAGCGAGATGATCAGCCATATGGATGGACTGAGCAGGCTCAAGGAGGTGAAATGGCCTACTTCTGCTCTTAGCATCTTTGTTTCTACTCCAGCAGGAACACCAGAAACCCAACTGTGGCGTGATTCAAACTAAAGATGGGAAGGTGATGACACTCCAGACTAGATTGGAGATGGTCCTATAGTTTGTAAGGGCATTGGGAATCAAGAGTTGATTTATGTCTGGGGCGTCGAGGTGTGATGGCGGCAGTTTTAAAGGATCGAGGAACCAGAATTGGAGAGAGTCCAGTCTTAGGTGGGGCAACATTCCCATGTAACGTGCCAGGCTTCAGTCGGGCAGTCAGATTTCAATGATGCAAAAAAAAGCCAATCTTTACACGTTTCCCACTGCGTGCACTGTCGTTAAAATTAAAAGCTATGTTGAAACGCCGTGCTGGGCCGAGGGACGATAGGGTGGCGGTTGTTGGATGCTGCAGAGAACTGGAAGGCGCCATCTCTTCGATGGCGGAAAGCCTAACAGCAGTGAGCCTGGTGGGATCTTGCTGTGCACTCCATAAACGTTCAACGCGTGAAGGCCAACTCCTGCAGTTGAGCAGATACCACCAAACCCTCTTTCACCACCCCCAACCCCATCACTTTGCAAAAGCTGCTGAAAATTGAACAAGATACTAGTTAGCTGTAATGTAGTTAACACCAGCTCTAAAAGTTTGCTGCTATTTTCATTCTGGAAACAAATTGGAAAGCGGCAAAAAAAACCCACACAGGGATAAGCAGTACTGAGTGAAGTACGTGTCTAGAAGGCGTGGTGAAACTCGGATTTCCTAATTCTTCTCCCGCCCTATGAACGACACATTTTTGTGATTTTTTTTTCGTTCAGCTACCTTAGTTTGTAAACTGGAGACACAAGTGAGCATCCACTCGCACGCTACTGTTCCCAGTCACGTCAACAATCCAGATCAATGACTCTCTCTGATCTCAGGCTCTCATTTCCAACTCTGCCCCGGGTCACGCTCAGTGTTTATAGATTCCTGACCCCTTTGCCTCTAGTAATCAGTCAGAGAGCACCCAGATCGCACGCTAGCTTGGCTAACAAGTTCGCTGCACAACCAGGAACGTTGTAAAGACTCCTGTTAAGCCCTCAGCAAACAGCTGTCCAGAAAATGTAGGGAATTTCTATGTGGGCCATACTGCACGACAATACAATTCTTTTTACCAAACAAAAAAAACTGGTAAAAGTTCAGCAGGTCTAGCTGCATCTGTGGAGAGAATCAGAGTTAACATTTCGGGTCCAGTGATCAGTTCTGAAGAAGGGTCACTCGACCCTAAATGTGAACTCTGATTCTCTCCACAGATGCTGCCAGACCAGCTGAGCTTTTCTTTTCTGTTTTTGTTCCTGATTTACAGCATCCGCAGTTCTTTTGGTTTTTATAAATTTCTTAATGCATGGAAGGCAGAGCAGTAATCTCACTTGGCCTCAGCTAGAAAGGCAGCTTAATATAAAGAAAATACCATGGATGCGGGAGATCTGGAACAAGCACAGGGAATGCTGGAGAAACACAGCAGGATTGACAGCATCAGTGGAGATTAAAACAGAGTTAATGTTCTGAGTTATAGTGGCTGGAAACAGACCCTTCGGTCCAACTCGTTTGGCCAACTAGACATCCCAACCAGACCTAGTCCCATTTGTCAGCATTTGGCCCATATCCCTCTAAACACCTCCTATTCATGTACCCATCCAGATGCCTTTTAAATGTTGTAATTGTACCAGCCTCCACCACTTCCTTTGGCAGCTCCTTCCATACTTGCATCACCTTTTGCATGAAATATTTGCCCCTCAAGTTCCTTTTAAATATTTCCGCTCTCACCTTAAACCTATGCCCTCTAGTTTGGGACTCCCCACCTCAGGAAAAAGACCTTGGTTAGTCACCCTATCCAGAACAGTGACCCTTCAGAAGAAGAGTCAAACTGAACTTGAAACATCAACTCCGTTTCTGTCTCCACAGATGCTGCCAAACAAAGAACATATGAAACAGTACAGCACTGAAACAGGCCCTTTTGCCCACCATTTCTGTGCCGACCATGATGCCATTCTAAACTGATCCCAACTGCCTGCAAAACTTCTAAATTCCCAGTATCAGACAGAGGAATTATGCCCTGTATTAAACAATGATAAGTGGGGGAAAAAATTAGCAGCCAAAGAAGTCTCTGAGATACAATAAGCTACATGAACTCAATGAAAGCACATTCTCTAGAAGGGCAGGTGAGGCTACAGGGATGAATTCAAATCCAGTCAGGACCCCGAGTGGAATTAAAATAAATCTGGAACTCAACAAGTGGCCTTCCAAATTTGCAAGTCTGGCTTGTAAGGCCTGTGACTCTCATCTGCTTCTCTGTAATGGCCCAGTGAGCAAACCACTCAGCTGAAAGATAACTGGGGATGGATTGGTAACAAATGCTGGCCTAACCTGTGAAAGATGAAGAGAGGAACAGGCTAGGAATTTGAAAGAAATGAAGGAAAGGGTGGGTGAAGAGAAAACATGGTTTTTGTTTCAGCTGAACAGTCAGTTCCCTTTGAGGTCAGCAGGTTTTAATTGACCCAGCCACACCATAGATACATAAAAAATAGGACCAGGACTGGGCCGTTCAGCCTTGCAAACCTTTTTCTCCTTTCAATATGATCGTGGCTGATGTTACCTTTCTCCCCCTACCTTTTGATCTCTTCATCCCTAAGAACTACATCTAAGTCCTTTGTAAAAACATTCAGTGTGTTGGCCTTAACTGCTTTCCATGGCAGAAAGTTCCACAGGCTCACCACTCTCTGAAGAGATTTCCATTCATTTCAGTCCTAAATTTAAAGGCATGGCACAGACTGTTATGTTTGTGGACATCCTGGTCCTTGGGATCCTGTGCTTACTTTGTCTAGTCCTATTACAATTTTATGGCTTTCAATGAAGTTCCAACCCTCTCCCGCCCCCAAGCCCCATTCTTCTAAACTCCAGTGAATACTGGAGCACCATAGGTCAGCGGTTAGCACTGCTGCCTCACAGCACCAGCCTTGGATGACAGTCTGTGTGCAGTTTGCAAATTCTCCAAGTGTCTGCACAGATTTCCTCTGGGTGCTCCACTTTCCTCCCACAGTCCAAAGATTCGGTGAAGTTAGCCATGCTAAGTTGTCAGCAGTAACTTTGTATGTATAGGCTAGGTGGATTAGCCGTGGTAAATACAAGGATACGGTAGGGGGCTGGAATGTTCTTTGGAGGGCCGGTGCAGACTCAATGGGTTGCATAGCCTCATTCTGCACTGTAGGGATTCTATGAACTAATCCAATCTGTCTTCATACATCAATCCTGCCATCCCAGGAATCAGTACAGTACTCTGGAACTTGTGGTGTAAGAGACTTGGAGAAGGGCAATTGATGGGAGTTTAATTTCAATAAACATAAGGTGCTGCATATCAGAAAGGCAAATCAGGGCAGGACTTATACTGTTAGAATGGGGAGCATGCCTGAACAAAGATACCTTGGAGTGCAGGTTCACATTTCTTTGAAAGTGGAATTGCAGGTAGAAAGGATAGTGAAGGTGGTGTTCGGTACGCTTACCTTTATTGGTCAATACATTGAGTATAGGAGTTTGGCGGTCATGTTACAGCTGTACAGGACGTTGGTTAGATCACTTTCGGAAAACTGAGTTCTGTTGTAGTCTCCTTGCTCTAGCAAAAATGTTGTGAAACTTGAAATGGTTCAGAAAAGATGTACAAGGATGTTGCCAGGGTTGGAGGGTTTGAGATATAGGGAGAAGCTGAATAGTCTGGGGCTATTATCCCTGGAGCATAGAAGGTAGGGGTGATCTTCTGGACGTTTATAAAATCATGAGGACCACAGATAGAGTAAATAGTCAGGGGTTTTTTCCCCAGGTAGGGGCGTCCAATACTGGAGGGCAGAGGTTTAAGGTCAGAGGGGAAAGATTAAAAAAGGACCCAAGGAGTAACTTTTTCATGCAGAAGGTGGAATGAGCTGCCAGAGGAAGTGGTGGAGGCTGGTACAATTGCAACATTTAAAAAGCATCTGGGTGGGCATATGAATAGCGAGGGTTTAGAGGGATATGGGCTAAATGCTGGCAAATGGGACTAGATTAATTTAGGATATCTGGTCGGCATGGACGAGTTGGACCGAACGGTTTGTTTCCGTGCTGTGGGAATCAACGACCCTCACTATGGGTTCCTGCAAACAGAGTTGTCCTAGAATATTCTGCAAGCCTTGGGACGTGAGTAGCAGTGAAATTGGAGCTCCCGCGATGCTGCTCGAGGGC
Organism: Stegostoma tigrinum; assembly: GCF_030684315.1. Lineage (NCBI taxonomy): Eukaryota > Metazoa > Chordata > Chondrichthyes > Orectolobiformes > Stegostomatidae > Stegostoma > Stegostoma tigrinum. The sequence goes on along the minus strand of NC_081389.1, from coordinate 17,435,626 downwards.
GCTCGCTTTTCTGGCAATGCTCATTAAAACCTTTTAAAGAAATAGACAAAAAGGAGCTCCATCCCTTTCAGGTGAAATTGCCCCGGATATAATTGGAGATTGCGATGTTCTTCTATTCTGTCTTTGTACTTAATGAGGCGGCTGGTGACTCTGCACATTCTGAATCCATTGGTAAATAGACGATAAATCAGAACCAGTTCCCCTTTCAGATACCTGACTTCTTGTCCTGGGGAAGAGATTAAGAAAGATAACCTTTCCGCACGCAAGGCTGTCTAAGAAGTGCTCGGGGCTAAGACTCAAAGGAAAATGACGCAACTTGTTGAGAGCTCCTCAACCATTCACCATGTGCACAATGTCCACGTCTGGACCACTGAAGCTGTAAATTATACAGAAGGCGACGACATGATCCCCTAAAGCAGTGCTAGTTTACATAAAACTTCACCGCATTAAACTATTCAGCTGAACTTTTTCGTTTGTTTGCCCTCTTTGACAGGATTATGTCAAAGGAACTTTAGCACTGAACCAATAATCTTGTGGCTAAAGATCACGGAATGGTGGCTGAGGTCCAACATTATTGCGTGTCAATATCACAAATTACCAAGTTGCTAAAAATCTGTACGTGTTAACCATCTTACAGTTCTTTACTCCCTCAACAGTTAGTCACCTCTCCACAACGACTTCGCACACTACACAGCTTAAATAAAAAAGGACTCCGGATACTAGACAGAAATAGCTGGGGAAACTCA